>NC_044316.2:54726006-55039756 GCF_007474595.2 Lynx canadensis
TAATGGTACAGAAAATTAAGCTGTCCTTTTCCTCAGAATAAATCAGTTATGCATTTTTAATAGAAGTGAAACAGTAAAACTAAGAAAGAGATGGCAGGGACAGGCGATTCTGGCCAGAAGTTGCCTTTACAACTGTGGTAGTAATGACTGACCGGTCTGACTTGAAAAGGAACATCCAGGGGCGCCTGGCTGGCTCAGTCAGTGAAGCGTCCGACTTCAGCTCAGGTCATGGTCTCGCAGTCAGAGAGTTCGAGCCTGGTGTCGGGCTCTGTGCTGACAGCTCAGAGCCTGGAGCCTGTTTCGGGTTCTGTGTCTCCCTCTCTCTGCCCCTCCCCAGCTTGTGCTCTCTCTGTCTCTCTCAAAAATAAATAAACATTTAAAAAATTTAAAAAAAGAAAGAAAGAAAAGGAACATCTGGTACCATTTTCATTAAGGTGAAAGGTTCAAATCGAAGGATAATGGGACTGTGGGGGACAGAAATAATGAGTAAAAGAAAAAAGCACCATCAGTACAATTAGTGTCTTTAAAAGTTGAATGGATGAAAATAATTGGGAACAATTAATAACCAGTGGGTAACCAGGGGTTGCTCAGGAACACCAAAAAGATGACTAGAACCATCGGAGGAATGGCTCTCATTCAGTCTGTGGACACCAAAACCAACCGTCCAACCTCCAAGCCTCCCTACTATCCCACTGGCAACTCTATGGTAATACCACCCACTCTCACCATGACTTCTTTTCCCTTTCTTTCATATTCCCATCTACTCAGGTACCAAGTCTTATTTTTCCTTTAAAACACTTCTGAATATAATATTACATTAATAAGGATACTCACCTCAGCATTATTAAATGGTGGGACAGGGAGAGGAAACATTCTAAAATGTCCAACAATAGTGGAATGGTTAAAAATTATGGCACAGTCATATAATGAGATAGTCTGCAGCTGTTACAAATGTTGCTTCTAAGAGTTTATATTTATAATAGCATGGGCGGAGAAGACATTAAGTGGTCTCCTCAAACTCTAGTCTGCCTCTATGTAGTACCCACGAGGCTCGGGTGGGACCGGACCCCCAATCAACTCTCCCCTAACCCCCAGTGACTGGCTTAGTCCTTGGTTACTCGAACGAACCAAGCCAAAATTCAGGACTTTTGCTGGAGGTGAGGAGGGCACACTTCTCTCCCCCCTAATATTTAGTATATCTTTTAGTCAAGGTCCCTGTGATAGGCACACTGAAAACCAGCCTCAGAACAAAGCTAATACGTGTAACAAGGCATAGCTACCAAAAAATTACGGAGACACTGAGCTGAGGCCCTGATCAAACCATATCTGATCTCTACCCAACCTTTGATCTTTCTGATAACATTAGCCTATATTTAGACCAGTGAGTAGCATATTCTGTTGTACACAAACAACAGCAGCTTAATGCAATGGAAAAATACCGATTTTTTAAGAGGCACTTTCACATATGGTATGATCTCTACTTTAAAAATATCTAGAAGAATGATCATTAGAAAAGAAAAGCAAATATAAACAGTGATTATTTCTGGGTGGATTGGGCTAGATTTGGGCAGTGATCAGGAACCGTCACATATTTAATTGCAAAAAAAAGACACTGCCATACTGATCCTTTTGAAACTCATATTCCATGTACACTCCAACCCTCTGTGAATACTACCACCTTTTTCTACCTATCCAGATCTTAGCCACTCAGGATCAGTGTTTCTCTTACTTCTTACCTTTAATCTCCAACAGCCACTTTCTCTGAATGTTCGATGCCTTCTCTGAATAGTTAACAGCAGCCAACTATTATAACCACCACATTTATTGAACATCTGCTATAACACCAGCTACATCCTGGGAACTTTATGTTATTACACGAAAACATAACTGTTTCTGTATTAGTCACTTCTTTTCAACTAAATACTAAATCCCTGGAGGACAGGAATTGTTTTACATTTATGTTGAACTGCCTCAACACCTAGCATATTCTAAAATAAAGCAGAGGTTCTTAATACAGAGTCTTTTTATATACATTTGGAAGGCAGGAAATCGTTTTCAACAGATTTTCAAAGGTGTGACCTCCAAAAACAGGTTAAGAAGTACTGCGACAGAGATTCAGCAAACAGTTCTTACATCAATAACTAAACAGACCACCAGGAAGCCAAAGATTCCCAGGGAAAATAGCCTGTGACAGACACCAGTCAGCAGAAGTCCCATTTTGGTATATTACAAGGCTTTAGGAATCTCACAGAGATAGTACTCTGATGAAATGGAGGCAAACAACTTCCCCTTGACAACTGACAGCACTGTTAATGGTCCCTCTCCACTGGACTCAGGGAGAAGTACCTGTGTTTTCAACCTTCTGTTCATACGAATTAGCTCTGTTTAACCAGAAATCATTTTAGCTAAGCCAGGAAGCTTTACCTAGGTCTACCATAATAAGCATAACTGGGCTAATGGGAAGTATAAAATTAACACAAGACTTTAGTACTTGAGCATCTTACATGGGAATTCTCGCTTGAATCTTTCATTTACAGGGCTATGCTATTAGCTATAAATAAAAATTACATTCTACTGTAACCAATTTAGAAAGTCTACTCCAATGGATTCTAGCATTTGCCACAAAGGGTCACGATCCCATCCATCACTCTATTTTAAGACAGACAGTGAAATAGGAATTGCCTACAGCAGTTAAGTCACAGGGGTGATTCATGCTCCTCCAGGTTAAGGCTGCTTCTTGCCATGGAAGATACAGAAGGAAGTTACCTCGTGAGCAGCGAGGTGGGTCCTGTTACCGTTTACTTAATTCACCCGTGGGTAGATTCTAAACCGTCCACAATATTTTTAGTTAAACCTCTTCCTATGGTTTAGCATTAAAGCTGTTTTCCCCAATTAGCTAATCGTTCACTTTCCCACCTTGGTTAGCGGTACCAGGGTGTCCCAGCCTCAAAGCCTCCCAGTCTTCCTGCCCACCTGCACCTCTTGCCCAATGAAGGCGTTTCTCCCCCTGTAATGCCCTCTAGACTGCGACTCTCCTCTGCTCCTGAGGACTTATCCCATCAGCACCCTGGTGGGATACAACTACATAGTTGCAATTTTAAATACTTATGTATTTTTTTAATGTTTGTTTATTTTTGAGAGAGAGAGAGAGCACGAGCAGGGGAGGGGCAGAGAGAGGGAGACACAGAATCCAAAGCAGGCTCCGGCTCTGAGCTGCCAGCACAGAGCTCGACGTGGGGCTTGAACTCACAAACCAGGATATCATGACCTGAGCCGAAGTCGGACACTCAGCCGACCGAGCCACCCAGGAGCCCCTACTTACGTATTTCAATTCACCTAATCCTCACAAAAATCGGGTGAGTACTGTCAGTATCCCCATTTTTCCAATGAGGAAATTTGGCACAAAGGAGTTAAAAAACTTGCCCAACATCACTCACGGTAAATAGCACAGCTGAAGTCTAAACCCAGACTCTCTGGCTCCAGCCCTGGCTCTTCACCCCTATGCCCTATCTTGCCTCTAACCTTTCCCTAGTCAAAGTCATCTTTCCAAAACACAGCTTTGGTAATCTCACTGTTCTAGGACCTATCAGAAAATGCTGCTGTTAAATCAACATAAATGCCTGCCTTCTGATCAGCCCACAGTTCAAAATCTAAATCTGATCAAATTATGCTCAAATGCCTACCCTCCCACTCATTAGCTATGCAATTTCGCACAAGTTACTCAACCTCTCTGAGTTGCTATTAGGGCATTTGAAAATGCTCTCTCACTGAGCTGTTGAGAAGATTAAGGAGCAAAGTACCTGGTTCAAAGCCTGCCTGGCTCCCAAGACCATGAGCTCAGTAAGAGCTAATTTTCTTGCTCTAGCAAAGCTTTACTTCAGAAAGGCATCTCCATGGGGCGCCTGGGTGGCGCAGTCGGTTAAGCGTCCGACTTCAGCCAGGTCACGATCTCGCGGTCCAGGAGTTCGAGCCCCGCGTCGGGCTCTGGGCTGATGGCTCGGAGCCTGGACCCTGCTTCCGATTCTGTGTCTCCCCCTCTCCCGTTCATGCTCTGTCTCTCTCTGTCCCAAAAATAAATAAAAAAATAAAAACGTTGAAAAAAAAAAAAAAAAAAAAGAAAGGCATCTCCATGTTCACATCATCTCTGGACTCCTGTTTCCTCCTACCCAGAAGGTTCTGATTGCTCAGACGGTAGCTACCATTTCATGCAGTACTTCTGAGTCCAAAATGACTTAGTTACAGTCCACAATCACTACATCTGAGTCTATGTTACTATACATCCTCTAAATCACCATCTTATCAGAAGATGCATTTCAGAGAATGGTCTCCTTTACACACTGATTCACAGGGACACAGAGCCTCAACCAGCCCAACTCAGAGTCCCAAGCACACCGAAACAGTTGGCACATGTGCACGCGCGCACACACACACACACACACACACACACACACAAAAGCTTGGGGACTGACCCAAACACAGTGTATGAAGAGAAAAATCTCAGGAATGTATTATGAGTTCCTTCATTTTACATCAACTTACCACCAGATAGTCCTGAGTCCAAAAGGGGATGTATCAAAACTATAAGTTATTTCAATGATTTTAAGTTAGAACAAGTAGTAGTAGCTTAAAGTTGTAGCAAAACTGGAGGTTTCTCACACTACAATGCCAGGACCCAAAGGTAAAATATTTAAGAAGGCAAATATAAATCTTATGTTGCTTTACTCAAGTTTAAGACTCTGATCAACCTTGTACTGAAAAAAAACCCCATTTATTCCTTTGCTTCTTCTGAGCTCAGCTGCTTAGTCACCTCACATGACTCCTGAGACAAGGGCTGGGGGCTGACAGGGGCTGGGTTGGTAAAAAATGTGGACTTTCTGATTCGAGCCAACCAGCCTACTGAAGAATGGAACCAGTCATAACAGAGATGGTACTTAACTTAAGGACTCTCTAATCCACCTACCACTACTAGAAAAACGCAAAATATATGTAGTCCTTTTGCTTTAAGGATACCATTAATACAGAAGTCATCTTATTACTGATGAAGAGGCACAGACACCCAACACTTTTTTTAAATGTTTATTTATTTTTGAGGGAGAGGGGTGGCAGGGAGCAGGACAGAGGATCCAAAGTGGGCTCCGTTCTGACAGCTGAGAGCCAATGTGGGGCTTGAACTCACAAACTGTGAGGTCATGACCTGAGCCAAAGTTGGACACTTAACCGACTTGAGCCACCCAAGCACCCCTGGAATTTTTTTAAACATTTTGTTTGTTTTAAATAGGCTCCATGCCCAGCGAGGGGCTTGAACTCCAGATCCTGAGATTAAGAGTTGCATGTTCTGCCGACTAAGCCAGCCAGGTGCCCACAGATGCAAATTAATTATTTTGTGAATATCACAAGGCTACAATGTTAACACAGGTCAGTCACTGTTTCGGCTCCAAGTTTATCACCAGTATATGTACATTTCCAAGAGCTGGCTTCTACGGGTAAATTGAAAAGGAGGTATTAGTGCCTTGTTGGTTGAAACCCACTCCTCAGGGCCTAGAAGAACTGAAATGTCAGCCTATGAACAAATCAGAAGCTTGTCAGATCTGCCTGCATCACTCTCCCATGAAGATTTTCCAGAGTCCCACTAGGAGAGTACACTATTTACACCATTTGTTCATTCTGACTTCAGGATCGCATTTGGTTTGGGCCTGTTCCAGGTTGGCTACAGCTATGCCTGGCACCACAAAGCATGCCTCCACTCCTAAGTGTGTTGCTAATAGGAGGTCAGAAAGCGTCCCTGGAAGCACAGGGACACAAGAGTTCAAACAATTGTCTGGAAGCAAAGTGTTCTGGCAAAGTTTCAAAAACAAGAAATTCTTCCCACTTCCCCTCAACCCACCTCACTTTTTAGCAGTAAATTCAAGAGAACATCTGATAAGAAAAGACTCCTCTTCCTGAAATCCAGTGCTCTGTGAAGTTGTTCTCTGGCACATTCTTCAAGGCTATGACTTGTGTAAATTATATAAATCAGAACAAATCATCAGGGTTACTTCAAACTATTTCTTGGAAAATGTTTTCCTGTTTTATCCTTTCTTAAGTTTATTTATTTGAGAGAGCGAGCAAGCCCGCACGCATATGTCATTTACCACCTATCTAATAGCACCCTAGAGGGTCTGGCAGTGCAGGTTGAATTCTGTCACATGTTTGGCTCCCTTCTCTGAATGCGGCCACCCCCATTTCCTCCTTCCCCTCCCTGTGTCCCTACCACCCTGTGTCATGGGTCATGGTGTTGGAGTCCCCTTGGTGCACACACAAGCAGAAGAGGGACAGTCAAGGGGAGGGAGAGAGAGAGGGAGGGAGGGAGGGAGGGAGAGAGAGAGAATGAGAGAGGGAGAGAGAGAGAGAATGAGAGAGGGAGAGAGAGAGAATGAGAGAGAGAGAGAGAGAGAGAGAGAGAGAGAGAGAGAGAGAATATGAATGAATATGAATGAATCCCAAGCAGGCTCTGTGCTGTAGTGCAGAACCCAAAGTGGGGCTCGATCTAAGGAACTGTGAGATCATAACCTGAGCCAATATAAAGAGTCTAATGCTTAACCAGCTGAATCGCCCAAGCACCCCTCCTCTTTCTTCTTCTTACACTTAAATAATAAAGAACAGGGGCGCTTGGGTGGCTTAGTCCATTGAGAGTCCAACTTCAGCTTGGGTCATGGTCTCGTGGTTCGTGAGTTCAAGTCCCACATTGGGTTTGCTCCTTGTCAGCATGGAGCCTGCTTCGGATCCTCTGTCGTCCTCTCTCTCTCTCTGCTTGTCCCCCGCTCATGCTCACTCTCTCTCAAAATTACACGTTTTTTAAAAATAATAATAATAATAAAACAAAGGACAAACTCAAGAGAGAAAGCCTAAGTATTCAGAATCTCCTATAGCAATATTTCTTATATACCTAGGGACTATCTGCTGAAATAAATACCACAATGACTATGGATGGAATAAATGCCCCAAAACAAAAAACTGGAGGAAACTGGAAATGTGTTTTGGACAATAACTTAAAAATAAAACTGATTGAGGGGCGCCTGGGTGGCGCAGTCGGTTAAGCGTCCGACTTCAGCCAGGTCACGATCTCGCGGTCCGTGAGTTCGAGCCCCGCGTCAGGCTCTGGGCTGATGGCTCGGAGCCTGGAGCCTGTTTCCCATTCTGTGTCTCCCTCTCTCTCTGCCCCTCCCCCGTTCATGCTCTGTCTCTCTCTGTCCCAAAAATAGACGTTGAAAAAAAAAAATAAATAAAACTGATTGAGTATTCTTTACATTATATGCACAGAAAAATGTAATTAAACTTTACAAAGACTCCACAAAAAAGCAGCTAAGAAACCTAAGGCAATCGCAAAAAATAAGGGAATAGAAAATACAACAGAAATTCAAGAATTCTTATTTCGTATCACCTAAATTAATGCAAAAACAGCCGAGGCAACATAAGAACCAAGCCTGACCTCTGACAGTGCAATGCTGGTGAAAACAAAGACAGTATCAACTATGGACTTAATTTGTACCGAGCAGGATGAAAGTGGTGTGGATTTCAATGCTTCCATTCCAACCCACTGAACCACCATATTGCTAGGCACTGTCAAGACAGAGACACAGTGCCCTACTGAGATATAGGGAATAGAAATACGCTGTGGCCAGATGTATACAATGGAGCCAAGGGGCAGTGGAGAGGGACCTGTTTGCTCTAGGTAATGAGGGAAGGATGGGAGATAGCCAAGATTACACTGGACGAAAAGAACGACATGACCAAAGACCAGAAGATGTAAAATAGCTTGGTGTTCAGGGAAACTATGCAACCAACTGAAACTTGACCAAATTTTGCTTAAAGATAGCATAAAGATGAACTGACCCATTATTTGACATTAATGGCAAAAGTATTCATCAACAGAACACTGTAGAGCTTTTTGGATGAGGATATTGTGCAAAATTTTAGAACAAGTTGACACAAAGAATCAAAATGACTCTACAAGACGACTAAGACTTTCTCTAAGATTATTTACGTAACACAGTTCTGGGAAAAAAAACACAATAATTATGGTTTTTGAATTCAAAGAAATGCTGCCTCTGCTCTCTAGATGTACCTCAGATGCTGCTGTCTGCACATTTAGCTCAAGGCCACATTACACATCCAGTGACACAAGGAACCCAAATTAGAAGGGAGAGAACTAGACTGGACAACCTCATATGTCATACCAGCAGAGCTAGTCTATGAGCACTCTTCTGGTCCCTCAATTTTCAAAAGAAAAGACAAATACCAGGTGGCAACAAGTTCCAAGTATCTGCCTCTGCACAGGCTGGAAGTAGAGAGGGCGCAGGACCATGAAGAAGGGGGCTTGAGAAACCAAAAGTTCACAAGGAAAGGGAGCAGTACAGACAGGGAAAAACTCCTAAGAGAGAGCCCACCCCAATTCTACCCCCAGCCTACAACAGTATTCTGCCTTCCCTCTCCCACACCAAGTCTGCCCCAGGGCCTCACCTCCAAGGACCAGAGTAACCCTGGACGCTTTTACGAGGAGAGAAGATAGGATTCCTGGCGTTCCAAGGTAAAACCCAAAATACTTTGAACACTAACAATGTTATCTAGGTAGGGACAATGTATAGCAGAGCTGGTCCAAAAACACTTCCTGCAACGATGTAAATATCCTATGTCTGCACTAATACAGTAGTCACTAGCTACATGTAGCTGTTGAGATGCTGAAATACAGCCAATGCAAGTGAAGATGGAATTTTTTTTATTTGACACAATTTTTTTTTGTTTGTTTTTAAGTTTACTTCTTTTGAGCCCAAAACCCACGGAGCCTGACGTGGGGCTTCAACACACAAACCATGAGCCCATGACCTGAACCAAAACCAAGAGTCAGATGCTTAATCGACTGAGCCACCCAGGTGCCCCTAACTTAAATTAATAAATTTTAATAGTCATATATAGCTAGTGGCCACAGTACTGAACAGTGCAGCACTAAAGAGCAGGCATATGGAGACCCAACACTTTGTGTTCCAGCCTTAAAATGTCATTAGCATGTATTACATGAGAAATAACACCTTCCACAGAAACAAATTTATAAGTTTTAGAAACCTGTCATTAAGTAGGGACTTAAGAGACTACTTAATGGACTCAAGAGAATGTTAAACTTTCAGTGTGTGTATGTATATGTACTTTTTAGAATCTAGGTACACAGGGGCTACCGGCTGGCTCAGTCGAAAGAACATGTGCGACTCTTGATCCTGGGGTTATGAGTTTGAGCCCCATGGTGGGTGTAGAGATTACTTAAATAAAAACAACTTAAAAAATAAAATAGGGGTGTATGGGTGGCTCAGTTGGTTAAGCGTCCGACTTTGGCCCGGGTCAACATCTCATGGTTCATGAGTTTGAGCACCAGATTGGGCTCTGCGTTGACAGCAAGGAGCCTGCTTGGCATTCTCTCTCTCCTTCTTTCTGTCCCTCCCCTGCTAACACTCTCTCAAAATAAATATTTAAAAATAAATAAGTTTTTGAGGTTGCCTGGGTGGCTCAGTCAGTTAAGCATCTGACTTCAGCTCAGGTCATGATCTCACAGTTCATGAGATCGGGCTCTGTACTGACAGCTCAGAGCCTGGAGCCTGCTTTGGATTCTGTGTCTCCCTCTCTCTCTGCCCCTCTCCCGCTCACAGTCTTTCTCTCTAAAATAAATAAACATTAAAAATATTTTTTCTGGGCGCCCAGGTGGTTCAGTCGGTTAAGCATCTGACTTCAGCTCAGGTCATGATCTCACGGTTTGTAAGTTCAAGCCCCGTGTTGGGCTCTGTGCCGACAGCTCAGAGCCTGGAGCCTGCTTGGGATTCTGTGTCTCCCTCTCTCTCTCTGCCCTTCCCCTCCTCACACAAAGTAAACTTAAAAATAAATAGTTCCTTCAAGGGGGTTGTGGTGTCAGAGACACAAAATTTGAGTTTAAAGACACTTACCTAGATAAGGTCTTACCTAAATAAAGAAGGGTCATAATTACTCTGAAGATCCTGCACGTGCCACGCTATTACCAATATGGCTCACATCTACTTTTATAACTGCCAAATACAAGGAAAGGCCATTAACTATCCAGGTTTAAGTATTCTAGGACAACTCCCAACATCTCTTCAGGGCTGAGAGCAAGCTCTACTAATGTTAGAAACAGAAGTTCTCAGTAAATCAAGCATATCTGGATGGACAAATTGGTCCTGAGCATTTCTAAATTATGTCGAAAAAATTTTCAATATTCATGTCTCACTAAGTCTGTTTCATTCAGAATATCCAGTGCACACCTCTGGCACAGCTCTTAAAACAGTGTATTACTAAATATTATGTATATTTTGAACCCTTTGCACTAAGCATAGTACCCTTCACGTAGGACATACTCAGTAATTTGTCATGATTTACCAAGATACTGGATAAACAGTTGTAAGAATTCACCAAAATTCCACAATTATCATGACACACTCAAGGAAAAAATAATTCACCAACTAGACCTAATAGACATCTCTTTCTTTCCTTTCCTTTTTTCTTTCCTAATCTCTGTCTGTCATGGGGCTTGAACTCATGACTCTGAGATCTAGAGTCACATGTCGTACCATCTGAGCCAGCCAGGCCCCGCCTACCAGACATCTATGGAACTCTACCCAACAACAAGAGAATAAACACTCATCTCGAATGTGCAGAACATTTTTCAGCATCATTTGTGAGGCAACAAAACAAGCACCAATAAACTTAAAAAGACTGAAATAATTCAAAGTATGTTCTACATGCACAATGAAATTATAACAGAATTCAACACCAGATGGAATTCTGGGAAATTCACAAATATGTGGAAATTAAACAACACACTTCTAAATAACCAGTGGGTCAAAGAAAAAAACAAGGAAAATTAGAAAATACTTTGAGATGAATGAAAAAAAAATAACTGCATACCAAATTTACGGGATGCAGCTAAGGCAAAATTTAGAGGGAAATTTATAGCTGTAAATACCACAGTTCACTCCAAATGGAGGTTGCTATTATTTTATGTATAAAACTCAAAACCTAAACCTCAAAGCAGGTAATACAAGAATAATTTCTCATCAGGTTATTTGAGAATATGGAGATGAGAAGCATGCCCTTTTGGCTAGGCCTTTAGTATCTAACTGGATAGGTATTTGTTTTTTCTGCCACACCAGCAACCTAAATTGGGGAAACCAATAATGCAATTAATCTCAAGAAAAGACCTGTAGGGATACTAGTTTCCACTTCTAGCACTAAGTGGCCATTAGTCACAAATTCACCTGGATATCTCATATGGACAATATTAACACAGTTTTAGAAAACTGACACCAATTTCAGGTTCAAGATCTACTGTGATTCAGCTTTATCATGTCACTTGGAGAAAGTAGTAATCATTATGATCTTCTCTAACAGCCTGGCATAGAAATCCTTTGAGCTACTGCTATTTTCAAAAGAGGTACACTTCAACAGAAACCCTGTCCTTGCTTCCGTAAGGTGAAGTACCTGCTTATTTTCATTATTAAAATTTTGAGTATGGTTTCAAAGTGTTTCTCACTGTATCTGGAAAGCATTAAAAAAGTAACTGTGGCTATATTCTTTAATTTTTTTTTTTCCTGAAAGGTGACAGAAAACCTGACCAATGAGTTTCCTTTTTTACATTTTCTAACAATAAATGCAACATTTATTTATTTAATTTCAAAACAAAAACAGTTATCTGGGTGACAGGAGTATGGCCCAACTCTCTTTTACACTTTTCTATTAAATAATTCTAATAAGTGTTTAAAAAGAATAAAATGAGGGGCATCTGGGTGGCTCAGTCGGTTGAGTGTCCGACTTCGGCTCAGGTCACGATCTCATGGCTCGTGGGTTCGAGCCCCACATCGGGCTCTGTGCTGACGGCTCAGAGCCTGGAGTCTGCTTCGGATTCTGTGTCGCCTTCTCACTCTGCCCCTCCCTCGCTCATGCTGTCTCTCTCTCTCTCTCTCTCAAGAATAAATAAAACAGTAAAAAATATTTAAAAAAAGAATAAAATGAAGACACTTGATTTTTAATGCATAACAGATTAACTAGAAACCATTAATAACTTCAAACCTTTTTGTCTTAATTTTACTTTTCTAAGCTACACATTCTATTAAAGTTGATAAATAACAAAATGTCAGTTTGACTAGACCTAAATATGGACAAAAGGAGAAATGAATAATTAAACCTCTGAGAAGTGCAATTTGGCTGCATTAGTAATTTTAATCCAGTTTGAAAACTGATTTAAGTGAACATTAAATATGTAGGAAAGCACATAACATTACTTTCATTATCACTTGTCGCGAAAAGATGAGTGGGAAATAAATAACTAGATCTGGGTGGCAAGACCAGTTTCAGGGCCAAACTATTCATAAGGAAAAGGGCTGAGCATGCTTCTAGTTCACGGCCACACATTCTACACAAAGCCTGTGCAATAGTCCTCGATGATGTGGAGGATGCTTGGGCTTCCAAACCAAGAGGAGTAAAACAAAAAACATAGAACATAAAACATAAAACAAATTTGCTCCACGAGGCTGTACAGTGTTTTTTCCCTCTTGTTAAGAAAGCAAAACAGGCCTACCAATGTCTGTTGATTTGTAAACTGACATTTGAAAAATTATTGTGGTGGTGTTTTTTACTGCTTTTCTGGTTATGAAACAAATGTTTACAAAAACATCAATTATAGAAATACATGCTACAGAAAATGAAAATTCACCATAATCTCAAATATCCAGAGAAAACCGTTACCAACGGTTTTTTTTCTTCATACTGCAGTACATGTAAGTGAGGATGCTTCAGCAAGTCATTCTACCTTTTTGTTAAAAGCTCTCAGCAGAAGGTCCTGGCTCTAAAGAGCTCAACATTTACAGCATCAACTAACAAAACCTGGTTTGTTTTTCTAAACATAAGTTACCATGGATGATTTCCTCTAGAAGGGTTTCATTTAGGCAAAGTAAAACGGAATTAAAACTACACCTACAAGAGACGCCTGGCTGGCTCAGTCAAAAGAGCCCACAATTCTTGATCTCAGCGTTGTGAGTTTAAGTCCCATGTTGGGTGTAGCCATTACTTAAGTAAATAAATAAACTTAAAAGTAAAATAAAATAAAACTACATCTATGAATACATACCAAACTTCTCAGCTATCAAAATTACTTATTAACCTGACACAGCTATAAAAGCAGATTATGGGCACCTGGGTAGCTCAGTCAGTTAAGTGTCCGACTCTTGATTCTGGCTCAGGTCATGATCTCACGGTTTAGGAGTTCAAGTCCCGCCCTGGGCTCCAGGACTGACAGAGCAGAGCTTGCTTGGGATTCTCTCCTTCTCTCCCTCTCTCTATCTGCCCATCCCCCCCTACACACACGGCGCTCTCTCTCTCTCTCTCTCTCTCTCTCTCAAAACAAATAAACTTAAAAATAAATAAATAAAAGCAAATTATCAGCAGAAGGAATAGCACAAAATAAAATGTGCCTCAGAAAATCTATGTGCTGTTGTCAAGTATCTTAGATGCTGAGTGGAGGTTCCCTTGCTTCACACATCTGGTTCCACCGTCAAACTGAAATAATGTTCTGTGTTAAAGGAGACTGAAGCATGAAGCAGACATTAGCTGTGCTATTATTATGTATTCTGGCTATGCAGTATGAGCCATTGTCATTTAACCAAAGTCAAGCAGGTAATCTGTTCAGCCCTTTTGGGAAGTAGATCATATACACCAAGAACCTCCTTTGAAATTATGAACAAAATTATCATCAGAAACAAGGTAAATATCAGCAATAGGGAAATAGTTAAGTCTATTATGATCGTTAACTTTAAAAGTACTTAATATCAAACCATTCCAAATAATCAGTAAAACTGGGATGCCTGGGTGGCTCAGTCGGTTAAGCATCTGACTCTTGATTTCAGCTCAGGTCAGGATCTCATGGTTCCAGAAATCAAGGCCTGAGTTGCTGGCAGCTCAGAGCCTGCTTAAGATTCTCTGTCTCCCTCTCTGCCCCTCCCCTGCTCATGTTCACTCTCAGAATCAATAAATATTTTTTAAAAAATCAGTAAAACCAATATGGGAAAATGGTAACATATGTTGTATTTTAAGTCTACTACAGTTACAGCATTACGAAAATGTACATATAATAATAAAACCTAGAAGAGATCTGAAATCATAAAAGTACAGGGGGAGGGGAACATGCAGGATTTTGAGCTTCCTATTTTTTTCTATGAATGTATATTAACGTAATTTTAAATGTTAAACTAAAGTGGAAATATTGCTAATAAAATGCTATAAATATATTTTCTCCTAGCAATCCATTTTAAACCATACTTCTCAAAAATAAAAATAAAAAATAAACCATACTTCTCTATGAAAATAAAGGTCTATGCGAGAATAACACAAAGACGACAGGCAATAACCTATTTTCTCACTGATAACACATGCTCCTATTTCTCTGCAAAGCCTACAGTTTCAAGGTTCAAAATTTCCCCTCACTTTATAACTAATTTGATGCTTTTTGTATTTTTCAAAAGCAAAGTTCTACAGAAGGCTTTTGTCATTTTGCTAAACCTAGGTTTTAAAAGTCTGCTATTAAAGAATAAATTAGTTAAAAATTAACAACAAAAATAGACATTAAAGAGGTATTAGAAACAAAAAGCAAGCAAGCTATTGTTAAAGTGAGAAAATACTTCCAATATTTTACCCACAACCCTCAGCACCTGTTGGGGTAAAAATATATGGACAGAAAACATAAGAACTGATGCTAGAAATGGGACACAAGTAGGCTCTAAGCTTTCCTATAAGGTAAAGAAGGAAACATGTTAAAGCCGTATTTAAGCATCTCTAAGATTTTAGAAAGTTGTTTGGGGGGAATATCCGCCTATTTCTGGCACTGAGACCAGAAGAGAATCTTTTCTCGCCGAGGACACTTACAAACAGTGAATGACTCCTTAATACCCCTACAGTAAATAAAATGATGAACTTTCCCAAGGCTGTTTCTCACCTATCTCAATGTTGGCCAACAGCACAACACTAAAGCTCCATTCAGCCAAGAAGTCTACAAAAGGAAGGCCCCCAGCAGAATGCTGGGCAGGTGCCCATTTCCTTGCTTTTGGGTTCAATCCTGAGGGAAACCAAAGACTTTAAGGATGGAGAAACCACTTGTCTTCCACACAACCCTCCACCAATGCCATACTTTTAGCTGAGCTCTACAACAAGGTTTAAACAGTTCTGACTTTGAGGTAATGTCAAGACAAGAACCTGGCTGGTTTTATGGGTAGAGTCATGTGACTTAACCTGAGCCAGCGGTTGGACTGACATCTTATCAAAGCTGTGTACCTGAATAACATGAATAAAATTAATGGCAGGGGCACCTGGCTGGCTCAGTCGGTGGAGGGTGCGACTCTTGATCTTGGGGTCATTGAGTTCAAGCCCCTCCTTTGGCGTAAAGATTACTTAAATAAACAAACAAACCTTTTTAAAAACTAATCAAAAAACAAAACTAATGGCAGCTAGCCTTGTTGTCTACTTCAGTCCAATCACAGCATTAAGTACACTAACATATTAGCTTTTTAAATCTTCATTGTGACTCTAGGAAGGTAGGTGTTCTTCGTTCCATTTTACACATGGTTGAACCAAAGCACAAAGTAAATCGCCCAGGATCAAAATGCCAGCTCTCCCAACGGCTGAGCTGGGATTCAAAGCAGCTAGGTCTAGCCTGGAGTGTTGGAGTATGTGTTCTTTATCACAATACTACAGATGTCTCTCATTCCACATCCACAAGGAGGTGAAACTGAGGGGCCAGTTTCACCAAACTTGCCAAAAGACCAAGATTTTCCTTGAAGTCATTTTGAGTCACTTTTTAAAATGTCTCTAAGTTTTAGGACACTGACACACAGTGAATTTCAGCCTAAAGATTTAAAAGCAGGTTAAGTCTCAGCTATTAAAAAAAACCCAACTGGGGCACCTGGTGGCTCAGTTGGTTAAGAGTCCAAATCTAGACCTCAGGTCACGATCTCATAATTGGTGAGAACGAGCCCCAAGTCTGGCTCTGCACTGACAATGCAAAGCCTCCTTGGGATTCCCGCTCTCTCCCTCTCTCTCTCTGCCCCTCCCCTGCTCACACAAATGTGAGCTAGCTCTCTCAAAAAAAAATAAATAAACATTAAAAAACAAATAAATCTTGGGGGCACCTGGGTGGCTCAGTCGGTTAAATGTCCGACCTCGGCTCACGGTTCGTGGGTTTGAGCCCCGTGTCAGGCTCTGTGCCTACAGCTCAGAGCCTGGAGCCTGCTTCAGTTTCTGTGTCTCCCTCTCTCTACCCCTCTCCTCGCATTCTGTCTCTCTCAAAAATAAACAAACATTAAAACAAAACAAACATGCTGACCAGAGCACTTTAACTTCCCGGAATATTCGTCAAATAAAATGGATACAAAATGGTAACTACTATTTCAATATAACTTTTTTAATTTTTTTAAAAATATTTATCCATTTTTGAGAGACAGAAAGAGACAGAGTGTGAGCAGGGGAGGGGCAGAGAGAGACAGAGGCACAGAATCCGAAGCAGGCTCCAGGCTCTGAGCTGTCAGCACAGAGCCCAACATGGGGCCAGAACACTCGAACCTTGAGATCATGACTTGAGCCGAAGTTGGATGCTTAAGGGACAGAGCCACTCAGATGCCCCATAACTTTATTGTTTTCATAAAACTATAAATTGGTTAAAGTAAGACAAAAGAGTACAAAAGAAGAAGGAAAAAAAATCACCTGAAATCAAGCCCCTTGGAGGTTACCACTGTTACCTTTTAGAGGACCATTCAGAAAGTCCACGTATTTAGCAAGCAAACAGAAATACCCCTAATGGGAGCTCCTTCTCCAGTTTGACCTCATTTGGGAATGAAAAGGCCCTACAGGGTGGCAGTTAAGAGCACAGAATCTGGATCCAAACCAGTCTGAATCTGAATGCTAACTGGTGAACTTGGGCCACTTACTGAACCTAACCCTCACATCCCTCATCAGTAAAATGGGAATAACAGCATCTTTATTAAGATTCTTTGGAGGGCTAAAAGGGAATGGAAGTAAAATACTTAGCTTCCTGCAAGGACATCCTGAGCACTAATGTACTAGTTACGTTACTACTTTTTAAAAAAAGATCCACTTAAACACTTCTCTGTGCCAAGTGTAGACATTCTGTGTTGACATAGATTTACACCAACATTAACACCTTCATAGCATTCCATCTCACGGCACGATAACCTGCTTACGTAGCGTCCTAATGATGGGCTACTTAGGTTTGGGGTTTTGGTGTTTTTTGTTTTTTTTTTTTTTTTTTTGGTAATATGGTTAATTCCATCAATTTAAAGATGCCTCTTTTTACACATTTTAACATGTCTGAAATGCATCATGTTTCATAATTTAACTGCAAAAACTTATTTTCCAGGTGGTACATATATTAATTGAAGTAAATATCCTATGTCTACATTTACACAAACTTGTTTGAGAATTTTCTTAGAATAAATTTTTAAAAGTAGAATTGCTGGGTCGTTTCATGTTCTGATACATGTCACCAAGACACCATTCAGAAAAATTGTATTGTTGGGGCACCCGGGTGGCTCAGTCGGTTGAGAGTCCAACTTCAGCTCAGGTCATGATCTCATGCCTCATGAGTTCAAGCCCTACATCGGGCTTGCTGCTGTCAGCTCAGAGCCTGGAGCCTGCTTCCCATTCTGTGTCTCCCTCTCTCTCTGTCTCTGCCCCTCCCGTGCTTGTGCTCTGGTTCTGTCTCTCTTTTTCAAAAGAAATAAACATTATAAAATTTTTTTTTAAGAAAAACTGCATTATTGGTACAAACCTCTGCTGGCAGAAGGTGACAGAGCCCGTTTCTCCACATGCTGGCCAACACAAGGTGGGGTCAATTTTTATCATCTTTGCTAATCTGACAGGCAAAATGACCTCATTTTCTCCACTTCTTTCACTACTGAAGTCAATTTACTTTAGACAGGATGTCCAATAAGTCACTCAGTAGAAGAGTGCCACAAGCCGGCTGTCCAGGCCTGGCAGGTGAGCAAAGCAGGTCTGCTGATGCCTCACATTTCTGGGCTACTCACACCTGACAGTTAAAAGGAGCGGTAACGTGCTGTCGGGGGAGCATCGCAGCCAGACCTGAGACCAAGCCCCAGCTTTGTAACTTACTGCACTGTGTGAACCTGAGCAAGTTACTTCACTTGTGAGCCTGTTTCTGCAGGTGTAAGATGAGGCTAACGAGGGCCAACCTTTTAGTACCCAAACTAGAAATAATGTACGACATTGGGGCATAGTAAATGCTCCATAAATGGGAGCTATTCAAACCGAAAGACCCCCGAAGGAACACTGTATTTCCTTACTCATTTCTTCCTCTAAACAGGGATGACTGGTCTTCAGCCAGGCCCCCAGAAGGAGCCCTGTATGGGAACCGAAATCTCATTCTTAGCACCTACGTGGAAACAGTCCATTCAGATGACGGGGGAAAAATGCGTACAGTCAAAGGCAAACAAATCATTTGTTCTAAGAGAATTCAAATCATCCTCATACATAAAAATTAAATGCAAAATTCTGGTTTTAGTCAACAAGATCAGTAAGAATTCTTATCAACAGGCAGAGAAATGCTTCCACCAAGCAGACTGATACTAGGAATTTGAAACAGTTCCTTATTAAGTACTTTAAATCCCATCCTGTGTTTAATCATTCAAATACCTGAAAAGAGACTCCTGTACCCAAATTCAGGAGTTCTAGCGGCTGTGAAAACTATTACCAATTCAACCCCAGTTCAGATTCCTGACTTCTCAGGAACAGGCTCAGTGGGCATTCTTCTCTCAGCTACACGGATTTATTCCAAATGTCCCCAGCAGAAATTCCATTATTTTTCCCCCAGCATCTCTCAATGCCATCCACCCCCGACCTTTGTTCCTAGCCTCTGACACCTATGCAGGCACTTGCCTCCCAGGAAGCTAACTGCAACCTTCCAGGCTGGGGCTCCAGGCTTCCCTCCTATCACAGAACACTTCCCTCATCAGCTAAAAGCCTTTAAAGGCTTAAAGACAGATCAAATTCTTACTCTTTTTTCTTATCTTGCTCCAATTCTACCTTCTTTTCTACTATGGCACAGTCTTCAACCCCATTCTAGCATTCCTATCTCAAACACAAGCACCCACTCCCCCTCACCATCTCACGAGGTCGGGTTTAAGTCACACACCCTCCAACCGTCATTCTCAGACTTCAGCTCTTACAATCTCTGCCCTTCCTACATTATTACTCTGGCAGTCACAGTGTGTGACACAACTCGGCATTCCATTAAATAAATACCAGTTCCTTACTGGGACTCCTGGATGGTTCAGTCGGTGGAGTCTGACTCTTGATTTCAGCTCATGTCATGATCTCACAGAGTGTGAGTTCGAGCCCCACATCGGGCTCTGTGCTGACAGCTCAGAGCTTGGAGCCTGCTTCAGATTCTGTGTCTCCCCCCCCCCCCCCCATGCTCTGTCTTTCTCAAAACTAAAGAAACATTTAAAAAAATTAAAAAACAAAAAAACCCAGTTCCTTACTAAGTACTTACTAAGAATTGTGATCTTGGATCATTTAACCTCTGTGGGCCACTTCCTCATCTAAAAAATAAAATCTAAATTAAGACCTTTTAAAAGGTCCTCACCTGTTCTAAAAATCCTCTAATTTTGTATACTGCCATATCCTGTTTCACATATTAATTTCACTTCTCATATTTGATTTTAGAGGTCCTGAAGGGAGAAAGTATAACCTGTATTTCTTCCCCAACTTTCAAAGCAACTTATCCCAGGGTGTGGCTAAAGAAGATGCTCAGTAAATGTGACATTAAAACGGTCATCTGCACCAAGATAGAACGCTTCAAAGAGCCGAGTGTGAAGCCAAGACCTATTTCTTTCTTTCTTTAAGATTTTTATTTTTAAGTAATCTCTACACCCAGCGCTGGGCTTGAACTCACATCCCAGAGATCAAGAGTCACGTGCACCGAGCCAGCCAGGCACCCCGCAAGACCAATTTCTAAAGCAGTCTTGAAAACTGATAAAGGTAGTTAGTGCCAAATGAGCAGAAGACACCTAGACGACCCACTGCTGGTTCTCTTCTAGAATCAAAGGTCTGCCTTGATAGCAAATAAAAGCCACCAACTCTAGAAAGGAATGAGCACAGGTTTGAGAGCTCAAAATGGTCTCTTAATTCGTACGCAGCACTGCCTGAAGCACAGGCACATAAGCCCCTAAATGACAGATCTACCTTGGAGGTAAGCTCAGATGTGTTATGCGCTATAGGGGAGAGGATTCAGGGGCCTTGTCTGGTGGAGAACCCCTGGGACTATCTGAAGCCTGCACTACAACGGCAGGGAAATTTAGGTTCATTTCAGCCACGCAAGGCTGAAAATTGCAACAGACCAATTCCTTCCATTTCTATGCCCCAGTGCCCTTCTTCTCCTCCCCTCCAAAAAAAAAAAAAAAAAAAAAAAAAAAACCACACACACACAGACAAGGGACAGTAACAAAGGAGATATATTGAAGCATTCAGTTCTATTTTAGGTTTCCAGTGAAATGTTTTCATTTTTGTCTCTTTTCTCAGAGCAGCACGAGTCAATATGTAGAAAGAAAGTAAAGAAGTGGTCTGCTGGAGGATGGGGTCCACATTAACCAAAGTTAACCAGGCGCTCCAAGACAGTGAGAGGATGTAATCTTTCTGAACTCTACTCGGAGGCAAAGGGCTAAGCCCTTTTCTAGGGCATTATCTTCAAATAAAATGTATTCGATGCCCATATGTACACACACCCTCCCTTAGCAAAAGAGGGCAAATATAGCCCTATTTCAATCATGTCAAACTGGTCAATGCTATTCCAGCCACTTATAAATATGCTTTGGCTCACAACTAACATCCTTAAGAGCTATCAAATCAAATCAAAGCCACTCAAATGAAACCAGTTACTCCCTGAATAATCAAATGGAGAAAACACTGCTTTTTAAAATAACAGTTCTTAAGACAAAGCAATGTCCCTCCTCTTCACTCAGCTGTTCCACAGAATCATGAGACAAAGGGCAACTACTGTATTAGCACTTTTTTTTTCTTTTTGGAGTAAAGCCACAAGATTACTAACAAACAGCTAACGGTCACCATTCAAGAGTAATAATGACATTATGACTTCATATGCCAGTTATCTACCAAATTGGAAAGAAGCAAATATATGTATTTTTCTCTTCCCAAAGAAAATCTGAAAGTAAATGTGAGCACTCTGACTCACTTTCTCTCCCAACAGAACAATTTCTGGGGGAATGTTAAACAGTACCCTCTTCTCTAATTATAGGATGGGAGAGAAGGGTTTCACACTTGTTCGTGAGCTTACCAACTGAAGCTGGAGAACTTACAAGATCCTCATGGTCTAGGTCTAGGATAAACTTCAGTGTTAACACTCAGGGAAAAGCTCTTGCCTAAAAACTCTTAAAAATAGACCTCAAATCCTTAGTTTTGTTGCTTTAGTGCTAAATATGTAACAGGGTAAACGTAGAGGAAAATATGAACTACCAGGCTTCTAGGTTTAAGTTTCTTGGGTAAGCTTAATGGAGAAATCTACGTTTGTATTGCGGGGCGGCAGGGAAGGCCCCACAGGGTTTCGTACAAGCAACAGATACGGGTAGTTGAACAGCCAACTGTTTAAATTCCACTATAGTTAATGTTCACTGTTATACTGGTTTCAGGAGGACAATATTTGAGTAGCCAATCTTCTGATGATACCACAAGCTGCTTATCTGTTGAAAACAGTAATCACCTATGAACACATCAAATTACTCCTCTGTACACCAATGAAAGAGTAATTTAATAGTTCAAGTTATGTCTGGTCCCTTGCTCTGACTTCTAGTTAAGAAAACAGAAACAGAACACATATATTACCCTAAAACCTATAGCTGGTTCTGTCTGCTGACAATTCAGTGCTGACTTGGAGAATACCCTCAGAAAGCTGGGCATCACAAAAAACAGTTCTGAAAAGAACACACTTTCCTTCTGTTCCAAGGGTTCTTCAATATTGCCTTCTATGAAATACAACCTAAGATCAAGAAACTACTGAGCAGGTAACTTCAGAGTTGAACTCCATGCCTCCGGCAAAGAGAGCAAAATAGTAGCTACCCACAGGTCTGAAGGACTCAAAAGAAAAACAAAAAACAAAAAACAAAAAAACCCGTCCTTCTATAGGGGATATTTCTACATTTCCACTTTGTGCCTCTTTGTAAAATTCTCATAATTTTCATTCAGGGGTAACAAATGGGTGGCAAACCCCCAACCATCAGACTAGGCTCAGAGGAAAAAAATGTCGAAAGCTGAGACGCAGTGAACATGCAAACACTCAACTTCAGGTTCTCCTCATGCAGAGCTGACACATTATTCGATAACACCCACCCTTGTAAAAATAAATTACATACCCAAAAGGGCAAGCTGCTGCCGTCAATTGGGTAAACAACATAATTACCATGTGCCAGGTGGAAAGTGAATCCTCGTGTAAATAGTTTGGGCTCAGAATGAGCTGCAAACTGTAAAGAAGCTGATTTTTAAACTGTCAGCAGGTTTCTTTTGTGCAATTAGAGTTTAACACAGGGTAATTGCTCAAGTTTCTTTTGAGAAAATCGCCCTGTGACTTGTACAACAACGCAACAAACCTCAGGATTTAGAACTCCACTAGTTTTCTCACAAAGAATAAAAATACACTGAGGTTCTTTAATGAGTTTTGGCATATACTTCTAACCGCCTCTCAAAACTAGAGGAAATTAATTTCTAACCAACTAGCATCATGTTCCAGAATGCAAAACCTTGACTGTGTAAGATAAGACTGAGTGCTTTTACATAAATACTTCAAGTTTAAGTCTTAAAAAAAAAAAATCCCCTAATGCTTAATAAAACTGCAAAATGTATCAGGCTACTCCGATACTTCCTTGTGACAATCACGCTGCTCTGACTTTACGTGCAAACAACAAGCAAATAGAGATACTGGAGGCATTCACACAAAGGCAGTTAAAGACCATACATCACACCAACCGTCTTAAGTCATATTTAATATTCCTCTCAGCATCTATCTCAGCTATCCAGAGCACGCCCGATGGTAAATGGTCAACGCGGGCACTGAGAAAGGAGGAGCTCGGCTTCTTTGTGTGTTATCAGGGTAAACGAAGGTAGGGGAGTACAAGGGGAGGCCATCTCAGCATCTGCGTGGCATCACACTTACCTTGAGGATGTCCCCCCTTTTGAAGCTCAGCTCGTCGTCAGCAGTAGCTTTGAAGTCATATTTGGCGATGGCTTCCATTCTGGGCGCCGCTCAGTGCTCAGCAGCCTGAAGCCGGGGGAAGGGAGTCTTCCCTGCCGAAGCCACCCAGCGCCCTGGGCTCGGCCTCGCCGCTCTCTCGGGACCGGCTCGTGCACTCCGGGACACACAATGCCGCCCTGAATCACAAGAGGGATGGTTGAGAGAAGTGGCCAGCACCGAAGGCGGCCCCGCCCTGCCAATCTGCCTGCCGCCCCAGCCCCCACGCCCCCTGGCTCGGCCCGCCTCCCTCCCTCGCAGGCAGGAGCCCCGATCGCCTCCTTCCTCTTCGCAGGCTCGGCCCCCAGGCGACTGACAGGCCCGCCGGCCAATGGCGGCAGGCGCTCGAGCTATTCCCGCACACACTTCCTCTTCCTTCCCGCTGGGTGTGCGCGGTGTTCAGGAGGAGCCGGCTGAAGACCCTCTCGGTCTCCGCCTCTCCTCCCTCGCCCCTTGCGCTCTCTGCTCCTCCGGCCCGAAATGCAGTCCACCCAAAGAAAGGCCTCGCCCTGCGGACGGCACCCAGCCTTTCCCGGTTACACAGGCCTATCTCCTTCCTTTCTCCCTGCCGACCTTTCTGGTGTTCTGAAAATGTTCCGTCCCGTATCCAGTCAAAAGCAAGCAATTGTGGCTTTGGTCTTCAGCTGCTTTATTTCACTGTTCTCGGAAACTAACCTCGGTCTGCTCCTAGGAAAGCAGGTCAAAGTGAACCTAGGAACTACTTTTTAAAATTCAATTTGCTGTTCTGAGCAAGGCAGCTCTCTCTCTCTATCGCTTCCAGACTGATCGGCAAGCTCAGGTAACCAGAAATAGAGATCCAGCTCTGACGCTTGAAAAGGCTCCAGCCTTTTGTTGAAGACCTGCTCTTGCCTAAGGCTCCTTCTCCCCTGAAGACCCCCAAGACTTTGGACTCCAAAGAGCCCTTGAAATAGAGGTCTAAAGTTCAGCAATTCCAGAAGAAGCTTCTACATCACTTCTCACTACCCTAAGGAGCAAAGCTTAAATCCTAACTACACTTGAAAGGAATCCCCTTTTCCGAATCTGAGCTGCCAGATGTCTTATCCGGGGGAAAGAAAGTGCAGGGAGATGGTGCCAGGAAGTCTAACAAATCTCTCAGTCAACCTGAGAACAGCTACTTCTCTCAGCACCAAAGGAATACTAAGATGAACCAAGTTGCATTTTTGCAGGTAAAGATTCTGTAATAACCCTTAGGTAGTGTACTAGGTGATGGTGAACTGTGGGCAGTACAATCACTGTTGTAAAAAAAAAAATCTCCAGGCACCAATACGGCCACAACCTAGACCTTTGCGTAACTAAAGGAAAATAAAGCCCCATTTGTCTTCAGTTACTGTTTTCATACAGGCTAAATAAAAGCAGAAAACAACACGGGACACTGGCAGAATGGGGACAGATTATTTATAGTGACACCGTTCTTGGATAATTACCACCTAGCAGAGAGCTCATCTGAGGGGCATGGGTGATTATCATCCTTTGTTCTAAAGTTAACAATTGGGGCATTAATCAGGCATAGCTGCAAAAGGACTAAGCAGTAAATCAGCTGGGAATATTAAGATTAGAAGAAAATGAGCATTACCAAAGAGGACAGAAATCACCTAGTAATAAAAAGTCCTTTAGTCAAATTCTGAAAGCCAAACATTCTACTGCAGGTAAACTAATCAACCAAACCAATGTTTATTCTATCAGGCCATGATATCCCATGTAGGGCTGGCTCTAAGAGAGGAAAGTAAAGAGAGAGCTCTAGCAAAAAAAAAAAAAAAAAAAAAAAAAATACAATTAGTCTCAGTATTTATTTATTTAAAATTTTCTTAGGTAATCTCGACACCCAACATGGGGCTTGAACTCATGACCCCACAATCAAGAGTCACATGATCTACTAACTCAGCCAGCCAGGGCTCAAAGTATTTATTTTTGTGTGTCCTTAAACCCCCTTTATTTATTCTCTCTGTAGTTGCTTTTTTTAATCAAACTAACCCATGTATATAATTTTGAAAGTCACAGATTTTGAAAGGCTTATTAAAAAAAAAAAGGGCAGTTCCCCACCCCAACACCTACAAGCAATCACCCTCAATTCTGTTTTTAGCTTTCTTTTTGCACCTACAGTATTTCTAAATAATATGCTTCTGTTGTTTTTAAATTTATTCCAGCCATGACCTATTGCTTGCAAGATGTTCACCCCCGACAGTTTCCCCTTGCCCCATCCCAGTAATACCACATATTCCGGTTTAAGCAGTTTCACACTGCAAAATATTCTTCACTGCTGATTTAAATATATTACAACCAACCTTTCTTTCTAGTATAATCCTTTACTTTTTCCTGGCATTAACAACTGCTTTTCCTTCTTTGACTACTCTCCAATATGTGTACCCATTTTTATTTTTTTGCAAAGGCTTCAAAATCTCTGCTATATGCCTGTCAATGTTTTCTACTGAGTATTTATTTTAATTGGCCTCCAGGGTTGACTGTTGGAATCATGTATCAGTGATGGGAAACCTAAGAATAACTGAGCAGATCTAACAAAAATAAGGAGCTGCATTTTTGAAAAAGAGAAATCAGAAAAATCGGACAGAAACTCAAAGCATTGTCATTGTCAAGGTGCTATGTTGCAACAGGGCGCAAACTTCTATTTCATTCGGAATTTCAGACAACTGCAGTGTAACCAACCGAACAGCAGCAGCATAAAAACCAAGACAGTTTTCAACACTGGTTTTCCTGTTACCTAACTCATCTACCACAGGTTTCCTAGAGAAAGCATAAACAGACTAACACTCTTGAAAATCATGTTTCAAGTAACTACTGCTTTGTGAGATACAGTTTGAGACAAATGAAAACCAGGCACAATCAATACTTCTGTGGCTGTGCCAAATAAAAATTAGCAGCTCATGGAGAAGACCTGGAGGGGTCAGCTTATCAGGCCAGCCACAGAAAAGAGCACTCAGGCTATTCAACGGGGTGTGTTTCATTAATAACAAAACTATCTTACACACAACACTAATGACTAAAAGGAAGAAAGCTGAAAGTGGACACAATGTATAATGATTTCAACAGAGAAGATGGGTGGAGAGTACACTGAACCCTAATGAGAATACTTAAAACTGTTTCAGCATACACCCTTCCTTCAGTCCATCACACAGCAAATTCTAAAGCAAGTGCAACTTGAATCGTTCATTTCAAGCAATGTGCACTGAATCCTAAAATGCAGTCTCCTAAAGGTATCTGTAGGATTTGTTCTCCTTCCATTTAACTCTTCTTCCCCAAATTTACAGAAAATAAAAATACACAACATTCACTGGGCAATATCACTTAGTGTTAAGACCCCATGGTCTCTAAAAGCAGGTTGATCTGGGTTGAACTAATGACCTTGGTGCTTACCGGCTATAATTTTGGGCAAGCCCCCCCCCTTTTTTTTGCTGGGGGGTAAGCCTTTTAAACAAGCCCCATTTCTCATTTGTAAAATGGGGATAGTATCACCTACTTCATAAGATTCATTCACCATTAAATTAGGTAATATAGATAATATATACGTGAAGTGCTTTGGACAGGGCCCGACATTAAGTCATTCAAAATAAGTTAAAATGTCCCTCCCCCGTTCATGCTCTGTCTCTCCCTGTCTCAAAAATAAATAAAACGTTAAAAAAAATTAAAAAAAAAAAAAGGGGCGCCTGGGTGGCTCAGTCGGTTAAGCGTCCAACTTCGGCTCAGGTCACGATCTCACTGTCCGTGAGTTCGAGCCCCGCGTCGGGCTCTGTGCTGACAGCTCAGAGCCTGGAGCCTGTTTCGGATTCTGTGTCTCCCTCTCTCTCTGACCCTCCCCCGTTCATGCTCTGTCTCTCCCTGTCTCAAAAATAAATAAAACGTTAAAAAAAAAAATTAAAAAAAAAAAAACAAAATAAGTTAAAATGTGATTCTACTTAAAACAGAGAAGATGTTCAACTTCACTAGTTAGAAACTGCAAATTACAACAATGAGATTTCTTTCACCTACTAGTTGCCCAATTTTTTAAAGGGTTATAATATTTAGCCTCTGTAATTCTCTGGTTGAACAGACTCCCAGGCTCTTTATTCAATGTTCATCCACTTAACAATTTGAGCTGCTACTATATGCCTGACAATGTGCTTGGTATTGGATTGTAATAATAAAACCATCACAGAGCACAGGAGCAGGGAATTAATCAGTTCAATCTTTTTGGAAAGTAATTTTATAGTATCTACTGACAATTTAAAAATACCCTTGAACAAGCAATTCCATTTCCTACATTTATCTTGCTGAAACACTGACAAACACCATGTGCAAAATGCATATATACCTGATCAATATCCATGAGAATGTCTATGAAATATATTTCTATATAAATACTAAAAGATATTATCAAGTTAAAAACAAAAAGAAAGATTTGTTTACCCCATTTCTGTAAAGCAAAACATTATTTATCAGCATGTGCTAAAGAAAAAAAAAAAAAATCAAAGGGTTAACAATGGTTATCTCCGGAAGCAAGGTCACAGAATATTTTCATTTTCTGCACCATATACCTCAGTTATATTTTCATCACTACTTTTATAGTCAGAAAAAACCCAACACCAGGACGCCTGGATTCCTGAGTTCGAGCCCTGCATCGAGCTCTCTGTGTCTGCACAGAGCCCACTTCGGATCCTCTGTCCCCCTCTCTTTCTGCCCCTCCCCCGTTTGCACGTCCAGGCGTGCTCTCCCCCCCCCCAACCAAATAAAATAACATTAAAAAAAAGAAAGAAGGAAAAAACAAACACCAAAATCTTACTGGTGTTCTGGAGTCAAACCTGGATTCAACTGTCGCTTTACCACTTGACTAGATGGGGAACACTAGAGAAATAACTTATAGTCTCTAATTCCTAGTTTCCCTAAGCTGGAAAATGGGGCTAACAGCATCTACCTTTCTTTTAAGGGCATTTTGATGATTAAAAGAAATAGCCCATGGGGCACCTGGCTGGTTCTGTCAGTAGAGCTTAGAGAATGCTCCTCTTTATCTCAGGGTTGTGAGTTTGAGCCCCACATTGGGTGTAAAAAATACTTAAAAAAAAAAAATTAAAAGTCTTAAAAAAAAAAAAAAGGGGCGCCAGGGTGGCTCAGTGCCCGACTTCAGCTCAGGTCATGATCTCACAGTTCCTGGGTTTGAGCCCCACATTGGGCTCTGTGCTGACAGCTCAGGGCCTGGAGCCTGCTTTGGATTCTGTGTCTCCGTGTCTCTGTGCTACTCCCCTACTCACACTCTGTCGCTCTCTCAAAAATAAATAAAGATTAAAAAATTAAAAAAATATATATTAAAAAAAATAAAAGAAATTTTAAAAAATCTTAAAAAGATTGAGATACCATGTGTAAAGGCCTTCATAGAGTCTCTGGCGCAAAGTGCTAAGAAGTGATAACTGGCTAGTATCACCAGTACCTTTTCAAATACCAGGCCACTATATTCTTACATCGTCCATCTTCCATCTGCGTACAAACTTAGCAGAGCATTCTCGTAGGTAAATTAACAGCCCTATTAAGTACAAAGTTTAAAATTAAATTGCTCCACATCACAGTCCTAACAATGCTCACATACTTACGCATATAAAGACTAATCACATCTATCATCAGTTACTCTGTTTGGCTTTTAAATATTTACTCTGTATATACAGAAGGTGTGATTTTAAATGGACTAATTGAAAGCCGCATTCCACTCCATCCTCATTATTTTACAGCTGCATTCTGCAGCAACAGTCTTGGTCCTTGGACCAGTAGCATCAAAACCTCCCTATTCAGAGACTGATTCACTGTGGGGTGCCTTCTGGAGTTCCGCAAAAGGTAGGGGCCTTAGGCCCAGAGCCTGATTTAAAGTAAGACTCACGGTAATTCTCATGCACACTAAATTCGAAGCATCACTGTTGTACTAGAAGGGCGCCTTAACCAGATTTTAAACTTTGCATTCCACACAATGCACTACAAGGTCTTTGCATAAAATGAAAATAATGCGTGTTCACTCGGCTCAACCAGGAAAATGCCAACTTTGACAAATAAAACCAAGGACTCCCAACAGCCATTCAGTAGTGCTGGAAAGTTCTTCTGAATTAAGCAAGTAACTAATTAATTTCTCTCAGCAGAGCGCGGTGAGTCTCCGTATTACTTAATTTCTCCAAAATCTATTACTCTTCTGTTCTAGGTAACAATCAGAACTGCTGCAGCCCAACAGGCAACATAACAGATTTTTCTCAGAAAAATCGCTAAGTACCATCAACTAGTGGTATTTAAAACCTAGCAATCCCTCAGATCTGAATACACTTGCTAACGAAGTGAACTCCCTCAAGCATTTAAATGCTTGCTCTTAGTATCAGAAAAAGCCGATTATAAGAATTAACTTCGCTTTTTACCTTGGGAATTCAGAAAATTTTGAGCAAGGGAAGGAGCAATGGAACACAAGTTATTCCTCTCTGTCAAAAAAAAAAACAAAACAACAAACAACTCCTCAACAACAATAACAAAGATGAGTAATTAAAAGAACCCTGGTAAAGAATTCATACTATCACAATGGCCAGGTTTTAATTCATCGGCGGTCTAAATAAATTCCATTCCCTTAAATATTTCACGTTATCTTAATTCTATTGTAATATACAGGTCTATGACTGGTTTTTGTTTTTCAACATTAACCACTTCCCACTAAAAGCCAAAAAGAAGTCAGATGATGAGTGGGCCCCTGGGTGGCTCAGTCGGTTAAGCCTCCGACTTCAGCTCAGGTCATGATCTCGTGGTTCACGAGTTCGAGCCCCCAAGTAGGGCTTCTGTGCTGACAGCTCAGAGTCTGGAGCCTTCTTCCGATTCTGTGTCTCCCTCTCTCTCTGCCCCATCCCTGCTCTCTGTCTCACAAAAGTAAATAAATGTTAAAGAAAAAAAAAAAAAAGTCATACAAGCCCCAAATTGACCCAATCTTCCTTACTAACATGAGAAACCTAGAAAGAAAAAAGAAAGCAGTCACACAGTACAATGTTAAAATGAAAACAACTAAAACACAAATAACACAAGCCAGCTACACTTGTGACCTACTGGTGGTATTGATTACTTACGGATGAATTCAATCCTTTGAGCCTCCCCGTTCCCAGGGGGAGAACTTAAAAGTCTAGGCAAGGTTCTCTGGCAACTCTTCTGGGTGACTGGAGGAACCCATAAAGGAGGAAAGAGGGTATCTTCCCCAGAGAGAAAACGGACTCTTTAAATGAGGGAGAATACGAATTGCACCAAAGGTCAGAAACCTCGAAAAATTATGCCCAAGAGGGGGACAAAAAGGAGGAAGGGGAAGTAGATTAGAAAGAAAAAAAAAAAAAAAAAACGGGGGCAGGGAGGAAGCAAATGACTTGCATTACACGAGTAAGCATTTAGTGCACTCAGTGAAATGGAGAAAGGAAAGGCAACTACTGGAGAAGTGCAAAGCGAAAAAGTGAGACAGGAAAGCCAAAGAGACTATGCTAACTTCTTTCATGTGTCTTTTAGACTCGTTTCCGAGGCAACAGAGCCAAAAGATAGACCCCGAGTGCCCTTCGGCTCCTCTGCAAATCGGACTTTCATAATAACTCCCTAAACAAGCTATAACTCCTACGGCTTGTGTTTAAAAGAGCAAATGAAAAGTACCACTGCTTTTCTAGCCTCTCGCATTGAAATCATTCCTCGGAACATTTCAACCAACTGCTGCTTGTTGTTCTTTACAAGAATTTTTCAGAGGATAGTTTCAAAAATTAAAAAAAAAAAAAAAAAAAAAAAAGCGACAGACGTAAAGGCATCTCAACCGGCTCCAGGAGCAAAAGGTTCTCATTCATGGTATTCATAGGGTTGGTGGGGTCCCTCCCCAAATTCGGCCTAAAGACACCAGGAGATGGTGACGTGGTGGCCGTGCAGGTCGAAGGAGCATCAATCACCACATATGCAGCCGCTGCGAATCCCCCGCCTCCCGGGCCAAGTCAGACTGACTCACAGAATGAGTACCCAGGGCTCCCGGGCTTCTCCCGGGCCCCTTCTGCGCAAACCCTCTCGAAGAAAGCGTAGAACTTAATTAGGAGCCCCCGGCCCCCTGCCCCAGGGTCCGGGGCTGTGAGCCGAGCGAAGGGCCGGGGGAGGACGGTGCCCCAGGAAGGAAGCGCTCCAAAAGGGGAAACGCGGTGCCCGGAGCCCCGGGGACTCCGTCCCCCGCCATAGGCCTCGCCACTCCGAACCCGAGCCCCGGCAGCCCTCGGTAGGCTCCGGCCCGGTCCCCGCGGGCCAACTACCTCTGCGGAGCGGGGGGGAAAGAGGCACCGGAGCAGCGCCGCCGCCGCCACCGGCCGCACTCACCGTGGCGCAGCTGCTCCGCTCCGCGCCCGGCCGTCCCCTCCGCAGCGGTGCGAGCGGCCACCGACCCCGCTGCTGCTCCCCTAGGGCAGCGCCTGTGCCCGTCGCCGTCACCGCTTCAATCTTCGTCGACACCGCCGTCGCCGCCGCCGCCGCCCGCTCGCCGAAGCAGCACAGCCGCCTGGCTTCCGCTCCTCGTCGGGGTCCCGCGAGAACTTCTCCGCGCGGCCCCGCCCCGCCCCGCCCCCGCGAGACTTCCCCCGGCGGAAAAGCGCAGAGCGCAAGCGCTCCTCCTCCGCCCGGGTCGAGCAGGTAGCCACCATCTAGCAGCCTAGGCGCCTGCGCCAGACCGCCCCGCAGCAGGTGGCACCGCCGTGGCTCCGCCTCCGGGTCGCTGTAACCCTTTCGGTTCCGAGGCGGGTAAATTACAGCCCAGCCCTGAAGGGGTGACTCTCCACCACACCCTAATCACTTCCCTTTTCTTGCCACCAAACCGAGGCAGTTGGCGGGGAGTGGTGATGGGGTGCGGAAATCTCCCTCCAGCATGAAGCACTCCAAATAGAGGACCAGGTTTTGAAATATTTGAGAATCCGGTCCAAACTGCAGTGTTAGGCGAATATATTCTTTGCTCCTTGATCTAATCAAGTGCTTGAAATATGCTAAGCGTAGGTATGAGTATAGGTGCTAGGTATAGAAGGTACAATGATGAACAGAAATCCTAGCCCTCAAGCAATTCAAGGTCTAGAGGGGATTAAAAGTAAACAAAAAATGCTGTATGTAATGTTAGAATTATTTGGGGGAATGCTGAGTAAGCCAAAAAGATGCGAGGAAGGACCGCTACTCTCATGTCAGAATAGCCTTCCCTGAAAAGGTGAATGATGATGATGTCTGAGCTGAAGATCAGTAGGAGTTCACCAGACAGAGAGGTGGAGATAGATGCATTCCTGACGAAGGGAACAGCACGCATGTACAAGGAACGGAGGCGTGACAGAGTCGTGTTCTGTTCAATGCTAAGTAATTCCTATACCAAGGAGATAAGTAGGGTAGCGACAGATGAGGCTTGAAGAAGTAATTCATATTTTTCAGTTCCAAAAGCTCTTTCCAATTAAAGAGAACAGAACGTATCAAATGGTAATGTTCTCCCTGGAAGCCAACAAAATAGTGCTGAGAGGAGAATGACAAAACATCTGATTCTATAGAGAAAACAAGCCATCGAAATAAGGAAAATGAATTTTTCTTTCACCAAGTGATTATTGAGCATCAACTCCATGCAAGGCACTATGGGAGGGAATAGATGAACCCTCCAAAGCCTCTGCTTTCAGCAGTTTGTAATCCAGAGGAGAGTTGCCTAGTCTGCAAGGCAACACAGCTGGCCTTACTTAATTCCCATTGAACCGTATATAAGACTTCAGAGGAGGGAGCCAGTTACTTGGTGCTCAGGTAATCAGGGAGGGCTTGGTGTTTGAACTGCAACCTCAAAGCAGGGAGGAAAGAGTGACAGAATTAGCCAATATTTCAGATTGCCCAGAGTTTAGTATTTGGGGTGGGGGGAAGTAATAAGAGGCAAGGCCAAGATGTATGGCTTAGGGTTCATTGGCAAGCGATTACCAGCCTCTGAAGGCTTTTGAGCTGGACATGTCTGATACGTAGTGAAGATAATAAGAGGACTATCTATTTACTAACTGGAGTATGCTAAAGTCATAGCATTTCTACAGGGTGGATAAAAATATCCCCATTTACAGACTCAGAAACTGAGGCTTAGAGTTTAGTCTCAGCCTAGGCTTAGAAACTAGGCTTCTTAACTTACCCAAGAAAACCCAATTGTAATAGACCCAAGACTTGAACTTAGGCCTGTCTTGTTTCAAAAATCCATATTTTTCCAACTATGATACTTTATAATTACTTTGTAATTCTAGAATGGTGGCCAAAAAAAAAAAAAAAAGAGAGAGAGAGAAATGAAAGGGTAGGACTTTGCTGAGCAGAGAGGAGAAGGAAGCGAGGGAAGAGTTGCATTTCTTTGTTTTGAGTAGGGGGAACAACAGAGAACTTTGCCAGTCAAGGGGACTAGCTAACTGGGCAGGGGAGGAGTTGTGCAGGGAAGGGGCAGGGAAGGAGATAAGGATGTCCAGTTTTGGAAATGGAGAGTTCATCATTCTAGGAGACATGCAGGTAGAAATGTCCAGTATGCTGTTGAAAACCTCAATGCATTCATTCGTTCTCCCCACAACGTTAACCGAGCAACTACTTTGTAGAGAGCGGAATGACCTGTCACAGAGCTTGCAGCCTAAATGGGAACATACCATCGAGAGTATGACATTTGCAGTCCAAAGTCCTTAGCACCTTTGGGAGCATACAGCGGGGGACCTGACCTAGCCCAGGGAAGGCCAGGGAAGGCTGAGGAAGAAGGTTTGAGACTCTGATTAGCCTGAGAGGAAAAGAGCGTTTAAGGAGAGAGGACGGCATGTACAAAGCCCAGACAGTAAGAGAGGACTCACGGAAGCCATCTCACTGGGATGATGAAGAATGTGGGATGTGCATAAAGCATTTGGAGAGGCTCATGCAAGGCCTTTTCAGTGCTGCTAAAAACTAGGCACTTGATCCTATAGGATGCTGAAGCAGGTGTGGGCCACGGTCAGATTTTCATCTTCAAACTACTTTATCACTCTGCCTGCAGAGTGAAAATCAATGAGAACTAAGATATTTATCATCCACAAGACAATAATATCTCAAGTTCCTTGCAAGACCTTTATGGATCTGGCTCCTGCCTGCCAGCCCCACTCTGTCTCCAGCCAACACACACGCTCCACCCAAACTAAACCATGGAGGTTTCCAGAAGGTACCATAAGCTTCTGAGTGTCCATATCTTGGCACATGCAGTTTCCTCTGCTCAGTTGGAGCCACCCCACCCCTTTTAGGCCCTCAAGCCAGTTTTAGGGTTTCTTCCTCACAATTCCCACAGTCCCTCCAATCTCATGGCAGCATTATTTGCTCAAAATCTTCCCCCACCCTCCCTCCCTTCTAATGCTCTACAAGCTCCCAGAGAAACAGGACCATCTCTTTTCACATCTGTATTCCCAGCTCCAGCACAGTGTATGGAGGGAATAATGGATGGATGGATGGAAAATAAATAACAGAAGTTGACTAGAGATAAAGATGTGGCTGCTTTTCTGTGTGATGTGATATTTGAAGCTAAGGAAGTGGGTGAGATCTCAAAGGAGTATAAATTTCTAAGACAACAGGGGGAAAAAAGTATGCACTTCCTTTTAAAAAAGACTCAGTATATCTATGCAAAAATATATGCGTACGGACCAGATTTGGAAGAGAACATTTAAAAATAAAAACAAATGTCTTGAAATGAAGCAATGTTGGTTGACTTATTAAAAAACAACAACAACAACAATACACACACACACACACACACACACACCCACACACACACACAAACCCACCAAAACAAAACAAAAACCCCACTGAAACCTTCAACATTTGTTATGTGGTCTTTTCCACAAAAATTCTTTTCAACAGGCACAGACTCAGAAACTTAAGAGAACAGTTGCCCAAAATCATTCCATGTAGAGAAAATAAACCGCACTAGAGGCAACAGCATTTGGCATGCATGTGGCTAATGTTAAGCAGCAAAAAGATGGTTGGAGTGAAGAGTCAAGTTGTGAGGTCAAAGTCACATCCTGGTATGCAAACCTGTTGTAACTGTAGCAAAACGTGCTGATTACAAACTGGCCACATCAGTCACTTCAGAATGCATAAATTAATCACCAAAAAAAAAAAAAATCTCTCTTTTCGTTTGGGTTGGGGTTTGCGATTATTTTTAGTCGTCAGAAACGGTTTCTCGCTTTGCATTTTGTGAATTGTGGTGCTGCCGCCTGCCGGTAAGAACTGGACATTACCCTGGCGTTTACTGAGCCTTCAAAGCGCAAAGGAAACTGACCTAGCAGTTGACCCCCTAATTTAGGAGCAGCCTCCAGCCTGTCTCAGGCTGGTCCTCGGAGCCCACATTTCTGAACTCCTCTTTAGTGGGAAAGAGCCAGGCAACCAGTGACAACCGAAACTTGGTCATTGAAATTCTACTCCCACCTGTTCAATTGACCTTAGAATTTCCTTTGGTCAAGTTGTGAGCCAAGGCTTTGTAGGCTTCTCAAGCTTCGAGCGTGGCCTCTGATGCTGAGCCTGCCAGTGCGGCAGCTAATCCTGTGGCTTCCCTTCCTCTACCCCCTGACTCCATTTCTAACACCTAACCTGGTCCGCATCACCATCGTTTCTGCAGGGTTGCCCTGGGCTGCTTACTGATCATCCTGCCCCCTTCAAAATCATTAGCTACATGGCAACCAGAGTGGGCTCTCTAACTACAAATTGAATTGAGGGCATAGATAAGGTTCAAAGTCCTTAGCACGCCCCATATGGTCCTCTGTGGCTGGCTCCTGCCAACAATTCCAGCCTCGTTGTCTCCACCCTTCTGAATGACGTGCAGTTCCCCGAATAACTCTATAGTTCTCTTACCTCCATGTTTTTGCACATACTGCTCTTTTGGGCCCGAGTGCCTCCTCTCCCTGCCTTCCCCAGAATCACCTGGCTCCCGTCTTGTCATTTAATATTCTATCTAGGTGCCACCTCCACCAGGAAGCCTCCCATGATGCTCTGGTCCTGCCAGTGCATTCTTACAGCACTCAGCATACTGCATTGCTGACAATTTCTCAAGACCATATGTTGGCCATCAACTTACCTGTCCTGCTCCCCTTTAGATTATAAGTTTCAAGAACAGGTACCATGTCTTGTTTTTCTTGGCTCCTCAAATAAAGCCTGACTCTAAGTAATGTGATCCAGCATGACAAGTGCTCTAGAAGCACACGGACTCAGTGTTAAGGGAGTCCAGGAGAGAGAGATAAGTTGGAGATAGAGAGTCCAAGAAGGCTTCATGGAGGAGGTGATAACAGTCGTCTTGAAGAATAGCTAGTATTCCATTAGGTAGAACCATAGAGGCCCTTCTGGACCAAAGAGCAAGTTTATGGGGTACCTGGGTGGCTCAGTCGGTTAAGCGTCTGACTTCAGCTCAGGTCATGATCTCGTGGTTCATGGGTTCAAGCCTCGCGTTGGGCTCTGTGCTGACAGCCTGGAGCCTGCTTTGGATTCTCTGTCTCCCTCTCACTCTGCCCCTTACCCACTCATGCTCTGTCTCTCTCTCTCAAAAATAAATAAACATTAAAAAAAAGAGCAAGTTTATAAAATGGAGAAAAGAGCCAGCAATTCTTTTCTAATGTTCTTACATTTTAATACACAAGAGAATCCCTGGGGATTTGTTTAAAATGCAAACTCCAGGGGCGTCTGGGTAGCTCAGTCGGTTAAGTTTCTTCTTGGATTCTGCTCAGGTCATGATCTCATGTTGCGAGAAGTTGAACCCCACATCGGGCTCTGCGCCTGCTGGTGTAAAGCCTGCTTGGGATTCTCTCCCTCTCTCCCTCTCCCCCTCTCTTTGCCCCCCCCCAAAATAAATAAACTTGAAAAAATGCAAACTCCAGTACCCTAGAAATATTTAGCTCATTAGGTCTGGGAAAGTCCCAGAAATATGCATTTCAGGAGCCTCCTGCTCTACCAACTGAGCTAAGTGGGCACGCTAGAAACACACATTTTAAATAAGCAGCTGCAGGTAATTCTTTTTTTTAAATAATTTTTAAAGTTTATTTATTTATTTTGAGAGAGACATAGACAGCATGAGTGGGGGAGGGGCAAAGAGAGAATCCCAAGTGGGCTCCATACTGTCAGCACAGAGCCCAATGAGGGGCTCGAACTCACAAAACTGTGAGATCATGACCTGAGCCGAAACGGAGAGTCAGATGCTCAACCGACTGAGCCACCCAGGTGCCCCATTGCCGGTAATTCTTAGGCTATTCTCTGGGCCAGACTTTGAGAAGATAATGCTTACTGAATAAATGAGTCATGGGGATTCTGGAATCTTCCCAATAGGTCCTAGATTACAGGAATCAAAATGTGAATTGCTATGGGCCAAGAGAAATTGGGAACTCATTCCCCTGTGCACTCCCTTGGGATCTTAAGCTGCCCACAGCTGAGAAATTCCAGTAAAGGCCGTTGGTGTGGCCATTATCTGGGTGAGTAGCACTTGGCATCACGGTGTAAATAAATAAAAAAATAAAAGCACAGATAAGCAAATGGACTCTGTTTTGACTGCTCTCTGTAGCAATGCCAGAGTCAAGTTCAGAGCAGGCTAGCTCTATTCCTTCTGTTTCAGTTTCCACATCTCTCTTTCACAAGAACACAAAAGATGGGAGCGCCTGGGTGGCTCAGTTGGTTAAGTGTCTGACTCTTGATTTCGGCTCAGGTCATGATCTCATGGTTCATGAGATTGAGACCCACATTGGGCTCTGGTCTGACAGTGTGGAGCCTGCTTGGGATTCTCTCTCCCCCTCTCTCTCTCTTTCTGCCCCTTTCCCACGCTTGCACATGCTCTCTCTCTCTCTCAAAATAAATAAATAAACTTAAAGAAAAAAAGAGCACAGAAGATGAAGTCAATTAAATTTTGGCTATGAGCTAAAATACAAGTGATGTATCCAAAAGGTGGAAATTTCCCCGCTGTTCCTACGCCTACAAGAAAGAAACATTAGCAATTTTAATACTAGGAATTTCCTCTGATATTGGTTTTATCATATTCTTTTAAGTAATAAAACATTCTGCATATGAGACTCTCCCTTTTCTTCTCCCTTAAGATTTTTCATTTTTAAAAATTTATTGGAGCCTCTGATGCCCTTTTGGTTTCTAATTTTTTTTTTAATATTTATCTATTTTTGAGAGAGAGAAGGAGAGCGTGAGCAGGAGAGGAGTAGAGAGAGAGAGGGAGACAGAGGATCTAAAGCAGGATCTGGGCTGTCAACACAGAGCCCGAGGTGGGGCTCAAACTCAGGAACCATGAGATCATGACCTGAACTCGTCGATGCTTAACCAACTGAACCACCCAGATGCCCTTAATTTTTTTTTTTTTACAAACTGAGTATTAATTAGACAAGCATTACATGGACAAACCCCTTATTTCATGAAAGATGAAAATATTAAAGACTAGCCCACAGGTATTGAGCACTAATTTGAGGCCAGTGAAAGTCTGAAGGCTTTTATGCACATTATCTCATTAGTCCCCACAATAACCACACACAGTAGATATTATGACTATACCCATTTTATTGAAGGGGAAAGTAAGTGTTTCCATATGGAGGGGGTAGTCAACCATGTCCAATGTTACCAGAGCGGATGGGCAAGAGGAAGTCAGGCAATCATTGAATTTGGAGATTGCTGGTGAAATGGACAGGAAGAATCTCAGCGGAGCTGGGGGGTGAGAGTCTGACTGGAGGGGATAAAGAACTGGGGGACAGAAAAACTATGTAAGTAAGGAAGTGCAAGCAAGTAAAAGTTCTTATATAAGAGTTTTGGGATAGGGGTGCTTGGCTCGGTCAGTCCGTAGAGCTCGGGGCTCTTGATCTCAGGGTTGAGGTTTCAAGCCCTTCTTTGGTTGTAGAGATTACTTTAAAAAATAAAGCCTTTAAAAAAAAAAAAAGAGTTTTTCTATACAGCAGAGCAGAGAACAGGATTTAAAGAGCCAAGGAAGGGATTTTAAATACGGGACCTGTTAGGGCATGCTTTATATGCTCAAGGGAATTATCTAGTAGACAGGGAATCTTTGGGATGCAGGAGAGAAGAGGGATTGGGAAGCAAAGTCCCTGTGGCTCACTCATTTTCACGGACAATGAGTGGCACAGATGAGAATAGATACAGGTCCATGCGTGGCAATGGTCGTGGGAAGATGCAATCTCTCTGCACTGTAAACTTCTAGTCCCAAGGTCAGGGCGCCTGGGTGGCTCAGTCAGTTAAGCATCTGACTTCAGCTCAGGTCATGATCCTACAGTTCATGGGTTCGAGCCCCACACTGGGCTCTGTGCTGACAGCTCAGAGCCTGGAGCCTGCTTCGGATTCTGTGTCTTCCTCTCTCTGCCACTACCCACCCACTCATGCTCTGTCTCTCTCTCAAAAATAAGTAAACATTAAAAAAAATAAATAAATGAGTGGAGTCAACACCTGGGTGGGGGAGGGGGGAAGAGCGCAGGAAGTTTGCTTTGGTCAGAAGGCATGAAACTGAACTTTTGGACTGTGGGGCATGAAATCAACTCAGGAAACATTACAGGTTGTGCTGAGGTTCCACTTGGATTTGTGGTTTTAATTTCAAAAGAGGCCACTCAGCCAGGTTGCGTGCCTTTAACCGGTTAAATTTGGCTGCCTGGTTGTAGACGCAGTGCAGGCAAAGGGTCTGAGTTGGCCAGGTTGGGATTTTGTGAAGCTGATATCACCAAAGGTGCAGGGCCAGGGTGTGGAGGGTGCATGTAAGGGGTCAGGTGTCTCGATGGGGCATGGAATCCAAGCCAAGCAGAACAGAAGGGTGCTGTGTGTGTGTGTGTGTGTGTGATGGGGACAAAGTTTCTGTTAGGAAAGATGAAAAAGGTCTGCAGGGGGGTGGTAGTTGATGGTTGCACAATAACATAAATGTACTTAATGTCACTGAACTATATACTTTTCTTTTTTTAATGTTGGTTTTGAGAGAGAATGCACATGCACTCACGTGAGTGGGAGAGGGGCAGACAGAGAGGGAGAGAGAGCATGTCAAATAGATTCCTTGCTGTCAGCACAGAGCCAGATGCAGGGCTGGAACTCACAAACCCATAAGATCATGACCTGAGCCAAAATCGAGAGACAGGCACTCAACCGTCTGAGCCACCCAGGTGCCCCTGAACTGCACACTTTTGAAAAAATATATTTTTTAAACATTTACTTATTTTTGAGAGAGAGAGACAGAGAAAGAGAGCAAGCGGGCGAGGGGCAGAGAGAGAGGGAGACACAGAATCCAAAGCAGGCTCCAGGCTCTGAGCTGTCAGCACAGAGCCCGACGCGGGGCTCGAACCGACGAGCTTTGAGATCATGACCTGAGCCGAAGTCAGATGTTTAATCGACTGAGCCACCCAGGCACTCCCTGGTGGTTAATGGTTAAAATGGTATTATGTATACGTTACCACATTAAGAAGCTTTTAAAATATATCAAATATTGAAAAAAATGTATTGATACCTGGTGCTGTCCCAGATAAAGTCAAATCCCAGGAATTGGGGCCTAGACATGAGTGTTTTACTATACCGTGGAATTGCTGGATTAGCACGTTTTCACTCATTCGTCCCACGAACACACACTAAAGGCACATTATGACCTAGGCACTGGTGAATTTAAAAGGACAGGATTCCTGTTCTTGTGGAGCTTACGATCCGGTGAGGAAAGGTGGATGACACATCAGTAAACAAATAAATATTTAGGAGCGCCTGGGTGGCTCAGTTGGTTAAGCGTCCGACTTCGGCTCAGGTCATGATCTCACGGTCCGTGAGTTCGAGCCCCTCGTCAGGCTCTGTCCTGACAGCTCAGAGCCTGGAGCCTGCTTCAGATTCTGTGTCTCCCTCTCTCTCTGACCCTCCCCCATTCATGCTCTGCCTCTGTCTCAAAAATAAATAAAACATTAAAAAAAACAACAAATAAATATTTAAACCACAATTTCAGAAGCTTGTTGCAACCACTTAAGTGAGTTTGGACTAGGTTGGTGAGTCAGAGATGGCCAGAGGGGCTGTGGGATGGGCGGGCTCGGGATCTTTACTGCCGGAGAAACCACAGCTTTCAGTGATGGAGCGTGGAGACGTGTGGTTGCACGTTGCTGCATTGGAAGGGAGAGGTGAGTGACAGCGGGAAGGAAGGGTGACTCCCGGGCTTCCAGCTCGAGGACGGGAGGACTGACCCAGGAGACACAGTGAAGTACAAGCAGGATTTGACATGGGAGAAGTGGTTCTCATGATAGCTTTTCTGCTAAGTGACTGTGTGATCTCTGACGGGGGTTATGACCTGTTCGAGACTTAATTTTCTTGTCTGGAAAAATGGGGAATGCAAGTCAAAACAGAGCTGTCATGGAAATGAAGCAAAATTAGATAATCTGTTGTAAATGTTCCTTAATCTGTTGCAAAATGTTCCTTAGTCATAACCTTTTATTTTATTTTATTTTATTTTATTTTATTTTATTTTTTAATTTGTTTGTTTGTTTTGAGAGAGAGAGCAGGGGAGGGCAGAGAGAGGGGAACAGAGGATCTAAAGCGAGCTCTGCAGTAGAGAGCCCAATGCAGGGCCGGAATACACGAACCCTGAGATCATGACCTGAGCCAAAATCAAGAGTCCGATGCTCAACTGACTGAGCCACCCAGGTCCCCCCAGGACATTCTTTTATAAGTGAGCACTGGTACACAGTTTCTCCTACAAAAGCCTTAAGGCTCTTCTAGAGAGGAAACATCTCACCACCACCCTGTAGCTGGCCAGGTGGTACCCCTGAGAGACACATGTGTCATTCTAATTCAAGACAATCACTGCCAAGGCCAGGAGGTTGGGCACATCCAAACATTCAGTGGTTTCATGTTTTACAGGAAAGCATACTTCACAGCTTTAATTAGCAAGTGGGATAATTTCAACTTGCTCATGCTGTCAACCCTACCTGTCATCATCAACCACAGGGCAATTAGCAAGGGAAAGAAGCAAGAGGCTTCTGTTGTGACGAGGAGTCCAACATTTCGAAGGGGATCTCTTGCATAGGCTGGAAAATTGGGCAACTCCCTCTGGTTGCCAGTAGAGGTCCATCTAGACAGGCAAGAGCTTCCTCAGAGGTTGTAGCACTAACTGTAAAGGAATGTTGGTGTTTGGCTCCAAAAATGGATTTGACCTCGCTGCTGCCGGGACTAACTGCTCTTGAATGCCAGGAAATGTCGCCTGCCAGGTCCCAGCGATGGAGCGTGGAGGAAATATCCAGTTGCACCCTATGCAATGGAAACCCTACTTCCCTGGAGCCAAAACAGAAATCAAGAATGAACAAGACTCCCCTCCCCTCTCACTCTGCCTGACCCCCAAATCTGCAACCACAAGTTTCAACCCCTTGTGGTTACCAAAGGATAGAAGTAATATTTTCCCGTTTATTTAATAAACCCCAAAGCTGCGTCCCCCTCCCTTTTTGTGTGAAACATGCCTTCCGTCTCCGCTAGACTCTTCTTTTGGTTTTATGGCCTGAGGGCAGAGCGTTATGGAACTTATCCTCTCTTCTCAAACTTTTTCAGATTGACACGGTTCCGCTGCAAGGTTTGTGGTGTCCTCCCTTCTGGCAAGGATCCTCGGTGTCTGAACATTTTGTCTCAGGAGCCTAGACGTAATAACGCACGTAGTGTGTTTAAGTCAGAGCCTGGCCCTCAGTAAGCTCTTAAGAAATGCTCACGGCTACCGTTATTACTATTATCGTGGCATCTGGACCATGACATTAAGATAATAGTCGGGACTGAGAGGAGCGAGACTGGTTGCAGGGATTTATTGTCGCCGCAAAGCCACTCCCAAGGTGGCCAGACAGCCCAAACTAGATGGTCACCGGGAACCACTCTCCCTGAGCAGTTCAACCACAGATGCCGTTTACTGGCTGTGTTTTGTATGACAACACAGCTAAGGGTTTTAACTGGCAACTCGAATAATGTCAACTCCATGGCTCCTCTAACCTTTCTTGTTATCAGCAATATAGTCAGGAAGAGACACAACTTGAACTGAGCGCCAACTACGTTTTAGGAGCTTGGCCCATTTTATCTATGAGATAAGCTATCTTATTATTTTTTTTAATTAAAAAAATTTTTTTAACATTTATTTATTATTGAGAGACAGAGAGAGACAGGCTATGAGCAGAGGAGGGGCAGAGAGAGAGGGAGACACAGAATCCGAAGCAGGCTCCAGGCTCTGAGCTATCAGCACACAGCCCAACGCGGGGCTCAAACTCACAAACCACGAGATCATGACCTGACCCGATGTCAGACGCTTAACCGACTGAGCCACCCAGGCGCCCTGAGATAAGCTATCTTATATAGCATAGATATTTCATCTATGACGGCTTTAGAGCCGTCGGCCTTAAGAACGTGGGGTGTTATGAGGACTAGTTGATAAAGTGCATTTTCTTGCTTTCTTTAGGCTCATTTCATTTGGAAGAGGATTGCTTGTAAAGTAATTCTAATGCTTTTTGTTTTTCCGGTTTCTCCTCCTCCTCCTCCTCCTCCTCCCCCTCCTCCACCCTCCTCCTCTTCCAACTCCTCCTCCTTCAACTTTGTCTAGCTGAGGGTTTTATGAGACTTTACCCTGTCACAAAACACAGGGGAAGTTTACTGATGCCATCCTGTTCTCCTGCTCTGAGCCCCAAAGAAATAAAGCAACTCATTTCAAAGTCTTGCTGGCAGCCTTTCTGGGGCTAAGAGTCAACTGCTGAGTTCCTGAGTCTTTGGATCTGCTCAAGAAAACAAATTTCCATCCTTTCCCAAGTTAACACGAATATTTGGGCTTTAGGAACATGAAATCTCTGTAAGCATCACCGTGAGCTAAGATCAATATAAATACCAGAACTGCCTAGAGACCAGAAGGGAGTGTCTTTATTCACTCACTCTGATATTTTGGAAAGTCAGAAAATCTTTTGCTTTGTAAAGCTGTGCTTATACACACACAGGCCAAAGATGAATTCAGACAAGTGGCTCCAAAGGCTTGTAGGATGCAGGGAAAGAGGATGCTTGTAGGAAGTGACAAATAGATGCCACCTCAAGGATCCTTCCCTATGTTCTGTGGAGGGAAAGTTCTTCAGGAGTCCCTGGCCTGTTTCGGAGGCCCTGAAAAGGAGAGAACACGCAGACCTGAACCGAAGGAGTAACTGAGGGGTTAGAAATTGAATGTAAATGAAAGATGAAGGAACTTGGATGGACTTTCATTTAGAATGAAAAGGACAGGAACGCCTGGGTGGCTCAGTCTGTTAAGCATCCAACTTCAGCTCAGCTCAGGATCTTGCGGTTTGTGGGTTCAAGCCCGCGCCGGGCTCTGTGCTGACAGCTCAGAGCCTGGAACCTGCTTCAGATTCTGTGTCTCCTTCTGTCTCTGCCCCACCCCTCGCACTCTGTCTGTCTGTCTCTCCCTCTGTCCCCAAAATAATCAACATTAAAAGATTTTTGAATTAAAGGGACAAAAGCTAGTGTCTTCAAGCACACAGAAGACGATCACCACTATTTTCCTTAAATACTGGCTACCAGAGGAACTGCAGCTGTAGCGAACTGGGGTTAGATCCAAGTGGGAACTTCCTGACATAGAGTTAAGTACTGGAATGTGTTGCCGAGGTCACAGAATCTCTTTCAATTGGGGTGATTAAATACTCGTTTGTTTGACAGAAGACTGAAGGCAAGTGAGTGAGCTCTCTTAGCTCTATATATACACACACTCACCCTACTGACAGTGTGGCGACAAATAGCCCTGTTTATCCAGTAAACAGGTGCATCTTACGACCTGGGCAGGTTTAAATTCACCAAGTCGACCATGGATAAATATAAGATCTTTGGATTTTACGAAAAGAGACACCGGACTCCAGCAGGCCAGGGAGAGAAGGAAGGAAGGGATCCCTGCTCGTTCCACCCGGCCTCTGCCCGTTGCCTTCTCTGACTCGTGCTTCGGACCCCCCCCCCCCCCCCCCCCCCCCCCCCCCCCGGCAGCTGAGGGCAAAGCTAGGCTACCTCAAGTATCTCTGCCCAGGAGGAAGGCAGAGACCCTAAGCCCTGGGGGAATGTCAGCAATGTGGGCTTGGCAAATGCGGAATGTCGGGAATGAGTTCACAGTGCAGAGTTCAGATCCCACAGTGTGGCTTTGCCCTGCCCTGACGTCCTCCACCGCAGATGAGGGGCTCTCTGCTCTGGGAGCTACGAATCCTGCTTCTGAATCATATTGCTTTTCTGAGCCCATGTGTCTTATTATAGCTAGAAAGACTTTATCCTGTCTGGCTCAGGCTGCAGACAACTAGCTATACTGTCAAAATACTCCCTAAGCTTGGGATCCAACAAGACCACACAGACAGCTGTCTTTATTATCAAACTGTTCTGCCTGGTGTTTAGCAAGGTATTCCACTGCAATGCTCATCAAAACGAATTTCACTCAACTGGGGTGTATGGCTGGCTCAGTCAGTGGAGCATGTAACGCTCGATCTCAGGGTTGTGAGCTCGAGACCCACACTGAGTGTCGAGGTTACTTCAAAAAAATTAAAATCTTGGGGCGCCTGGGTGGCTCAGTCAGTTGACTGTCCGACTTCGACTCAGGTCATGATCTCACGGTTCGTGGGTTTGAGCCCCACATTGGGCTCTGTGCTGACAGCTCAGAGCCTGGAGCCTGCTTGAGATTCTGTGTCTCCCTCTCTCTCCGCCCCTCCCCTATTCGCACTATGTCTCTCAAAAATAAATAAATGTTAAAAAAAAATTTTTTAATTAAAATCTTAAAAAAAACCCGGGGTGCCTGGGTGGCTCAGTCAGTTAAGCATCCAGCTCTTGGTTTTGGCTCAGGTCATGATCTCACAGTTTATGGGATTGAGCCCCTCAATGGGCTCTTCGCTGACAGCATGGAGTCTGCTTTGGATTCTTTTTTATTTTTCTCTCTCTAAAGAAATAAGCTTTAAAAAAATAAAAACAAAAATCTTAAAAAATAAAAATGAGGGGTGCCTGGGTGGCTCAGTCAGTTAAGCATTCAACACGAGCTCACGTCATGATCTCACGGTCCGTGAGTTCGAGCCCCGCGTCGGGCTCTGTGCTGACAGCTAGGAGCCTGGAGCCTGCTTCGGATTCTGTGTCTCCCTCTGTCTGCTCCTCCCCTGCTCATACTCTGTCTCTCTGTCTCTCAAAAATAAATAAATAAACATCAAAAAAATAAAAAATAAATGAAAATCTTAAAAAACAAAAACAAGGGGCATCTGGGTGGCTCAGTCTGTTAAGTGTCCAATTCTTGACTTCAGCTCGGGTCATGACCTTGTGGTTTGTGGGTTCGAGCCCCACATCGGGCTCTGTGCTGGCCATGTGGAGCCTGCTTGAGATTCTGTCGCCCTCTGTCTGTGCCTCCCCTGCTTGCTCTCTCCCTCTCTCAAATAAAAATAATAAAACTTAAAAAAATAGATAAATAAAAACTAATGTCCCTCACAAGGAATTTTTTCAATAATGACAATTTCTGGGAGGATTCTCAGGAAACCTGTATATTAGCTGCCTCTGGAGAGGGGACCTGGAAGGAAGGGACAGGGCTGGAAAGGGACCTGTTTCTCACTGTATACCTCTTTGTTTCCTTTGAGTGACTTAAGTTGCATGTATTACCTATTCCAAAATAAATGTGATAATTTTTTAAACATAAGGTTTGTAAAATTCTGTGTGGAATTTAACTTGGCTCCTTCTCTTCCAAAGCAGGTTTTTTTCCCTTTCTTATTCAGCTCCCCATTTCACTGACGGTCACGACAGCCACATCCACCTGGTACCGACCACTTACTATGTACTGAGTGCTGTGCTCAGTATCTCCTGACCATTACCTCGTGATGTCGCTTAGCAAGCTAATGAGAAGGTTCCCTGGTTATCCAGCTTCTACGGATGAAGAAACTGGGGCTTAGAGAGGTCCCGTAGCCCGTAAGTATCAAATGTAGAATTCAAATCTGGGCTTATCTGGCTAGGCCCAACATAACCCCCAAACATCCTCCCTCAGTAGCAATTAGAACACGGAAGTATTAAGTGCATCAGACATATTGGGGGGGGGGTGCCACTGGGTGGCTCAGTTGGTTGAGCATCCCAATTTTTGATTTCGGCTCAGGTCATGATCTCAAGGTTCTTAGAATGGAGCCCTGCATCAGGCTCTGCGCTGACAGCATGGAACCTACTTGTGACTCTCTCTCTCCCTCTCTCTCTACCTCTCCCCTGCTCATGCACAAGTGCGCTCTCTCTCTCTCTCTAAAATTAAATTAAATTAAAATAAATAAATAAATAAATAAATAAATAAATTTAAAAATATTAAAAAATATTGTGAACTTTCTCACAAATTCCTTTGTCAGCCAAACCCTTAAAAGGCACAAAAGTGATGAAAAGCATTTAATGCACATTTTTCCCTGATAGCAAAGCTGGGTTTTTCAGTACCTGTGCCTTTTCATGTTGGGGGCACATCATTCTGCATGATAACTGACTAAGCCGGCTTATCGAAGTATGAGGCCTCTGATCCCCCGCAGCTAAACCCTGAGAGAGGGCCCTCTCAGCGGGACACGTCATAAGCAGATTCAGATGGGAAAGAGGACACTTTTGGTCTGAGTTAGAAGACACCACCAATAGATACACCAGCTCTATTTCTGGTTTAAGTGGGGAAAGCTCTGGGGTTCAGAGCAAAGCTGTGAGAATCTCAGAGGCCCCTTGAAAGGACAAGTCCCTGCCTTACTGGCAGTTTCTATGGACACAAGAAGAAAGGACAGGATTGCAATGAAAAATAAGTAAGCAGCCAGCAATTTGAGACAAGGCTGCAGAAGGCCAGGTGGAAAAACAGCTGATAATATATCACACGCTCTCATGAAGGCCCTGCCGCCCAAAGATAGAAAAGGGCTTTTATAAACAGTCATCAATTATTTCAGGTTTGTGCGGTAAAAATCAAGGCAAGGATCTGGTCATTGTCCTTAAATAAACATGCCTTCCTTCACGCAGCTTATTCACGTAGTTAGAAGGAAGACTTATGATATACTTTAGACTTGGCAGTTCAAAAGCATCTTCACATACAGTATCTCATGCGATCAGGCAAGGGTCCTCATTCTCCCCAGTCCTGGGGTCCACCAACTTCTGTCTTCACATCCGCCCCCAACAAGCAACCACGTTAGGCATGCTGCCTTTATTTAAAAAAAATTTTTTTTTAATGTTTATTTATTTTTGAGACAGAGAGAGACACAGCATGAGCAGGGAAGGGGCAGAGAGAGAGGGAGACACAGAATGTGAAGCAGGCTCCAGGTTCTGAGCTGTCAGCACAGAGCCCGATGTGGGGCTCAAACTCACAAACTGTGAGATCATGACCTGAGCCGAAGTCCGACGCTTAACCGACTGAGCCACCAGGCACCCCTGGCATGCTGCCTTTAAAGAGCGGACCTTGGGAAGCAGCAGCAGGTGAGGTTCTAGGTCTACAGGTTCTAAGGTCAAGTGTTTGGGGCTGTATCCTTGACTTTAATTTGTGGGTTTTTTGTTTGCTTGTTTTTGTTTTTGTTTTTAGACAGAGAGAGAGCACACGAGAGGGGGAGAAGGAGGAGAATGTTAAGCAGGCTCCACGTCCAGCATAGAGCCCAACGGGGGCTTGAACTCACGACCCTAAGATCAAGACCTGAGCTGAGATCAAGAGTCAGACGCTTAATGGACTGAGCCACCCAGGCGCCCCTCGGGGCCATATACTTGATTTTAAACAATGTGGCTTGAGGTGATTCAGCGTTGGCACTGGAACAAAATTTAAGAGAGATTTCTCCCACCTTCCTTCTCAAAGTTTGCACTTATGACGTTCTTGCAATTAATCACTTCCAAGTACAAGCAACCACCCAAGTGAGCCATGTGGCTGAGAAGCACAGGGGACAGAGACAAGCCTGAGCCATGAGACATGTTCTTTCCCAGTGCTCACACTTCTCTGCCCAACAAATTCCAACAGACTCCCTGGGAGTCTGGCTCCCAATTAATAGTTAAGACTTCTTGGGGTGCCTGAGTGGTCAATTGGTTGAGTATCTGACTCTTGATTTTGGCTCAGGTCATGATCCCAGGGTCATGGGATTGAGCCCTGAGTCAGGCTCTGTAACTCAGCTTGGAGTCGGCTTAGGACTCTCTCTCTCTCTCTCTCTCTCTCTCTCTCTCTAAAAAGAAAGAAAGAAAGAAAGAGAGAAAGAGAAAAAGAAAAAAGTACTAGACTTAAAAAAATAGATAGTTAAGACTTCTAGAAACGATAAGAGCTAATGGTAGGCCATGACTGACGGAGAGTTTGTAGGAGAGAGCAAACCTTCCCATAAAGCGGTGTTTTAAACCTTTTCAGGATTTCATTATTTCCCCCCAAAGAAAAAAAGTAAATTGAATTCAAATAATCCTTAATGAGGGAAATTAAATACCAAGAAATGAGATTTTGTTGGGCAGAAATGAGCTTTGGAGGCTCACCAACAATTGGAATATGTACAGTTTTTTTCATCTTCTGAAAACCAATTTTCTTTATTCCCCTTTAGGGGCAAAATTAGTCCTGTGGAGAGAATGCATTTCATAGAGGAAATTCAAGTGTTTATCTTTTAGGGATATATTTTTTTCCTGGATGGCCATATCTGCATTCTTTCTTCTTCTTTTTCTTCTTCTTCTTCTTTTTTTTTTTTTTTGAATTTTAATTTTAGTTAGTTAACATACAGTAAAATATTGGTTTCAGGAGAATTCAGCGATTCATAACTTAGGTACAACACCCAGTGCTCATCACGAAGTGTTCTTCTTTTAATGTTTTTTTTATTTTTGAGAGAGAGACGGAGACAGAGCGCAAGCAGGGCAGGGGCAGAGAGAGAGGGAGACACAGAATCCGAAGAAGCAGACTCCAGGCTCCGAGCTGTCAGCACAGAGCCCAAGACGGGGCTCGAACCCACGAACCGCGAGATCATGACCGGAGCCGAAGTCAGACGCTTAACCGACTAAGCCGCCCAGGCGCCCCACCATGTATTATTTTTAACTAGAAAATTACGAGCTATACCAAGCAACTAGTATTCTAATGCTGAATGGAAAATGAAGTTTGTTGTATACTTTTTCTTGTTTGAATTTTTCTTTCTTTCTTTCTCCTCCCTCCCCGCCCTTGCAAGGTAAATTCGGTCTTAATCAGTTTTTCAGTTTCCAAATCTGAAGCTTACATATCAGCAGCATTGGCCAAATTGTAACTCTGCAACCCTGGAATAGCCTGGCCTGGCCTGGCTGTTTACCAAGGATAAAGAAAACATACTGTACCTTCAAGTTCAGCTTGGATTTTCCCTTCTGGTCCAGAAGCTGGAAGGGCACGTTCCAAGTGGCTGGGATCCCCAGGCGGCTGTGCAGCAGGCATCTGCCCCCTATAGAACCTGCCCCTCCCCTGGAAAACTCAGAGGCCAGTGGAGAGGCGCTTGAAGCTCACCCGCTGAGGGAAGGGTGTGATGAATGACAAGCTTAGGACTTTATTTTCAGCCTCGACCCATAGCCCATTTATTGTGTGATCCTGAGCAAAACCATTTAGCGTGGTTGTCCTACCATTTTGCCTTGGAGAATATGGCTACGATTTTGCGGACTGCGGCCCATCTCGCGGGGATGTCCTAGGCAGAAGGGAGGTAGGACCTCAGGAAGCAGCTGTGGGAGGACCCCAAGGAAAGGCAGTGAGTGAATTCAAGGCTTTATTACGAGAACAGCAAACAGCTCTGAACTTCAGTCCAATAAAGACGTTCAGGGAGCACGAAAGTTTGTTTGACACCGAGTAACACACTAACCACACCCAGGATAAAATCTAAACACAACCAAGGCAACAACATGGGTTGGCCTTTTCACTCAAGATGAACTGCTCAGCTGCAGGGCTGGCTTCTGAACACCTGCAGAGTGTTGTCCCAGCGAGGCCTCCGGTGTCTATTAGCTGACATTGATCACACAGCCATTACTGCACCCACAGGCCCCCGAGGCTGTCCCCCTGAGGTGGGGAATATGGTAGTGTAGAAGGAGAGGGGACAGCTGAGTCATCGGTGTCACCAGCCCGGCAAGGGACTTCAGCAGAGAAACCAGAAGAATCTTAGGTGCCGTCCTCTGGCAAGTCCCGAAGCCATCCCCCCTCAAACATTCCTGCTCTTTGTGTGGGGCTTGTTGGCCATGCAGATTCCACAGCTAACTTCCATTCATCTGCACGCCCTGAGACAAGTTCCCTGGGGGAGAAAGACCCATCTCTCTGAGCGGACACAGCCTCCAGTGCTGAGGGGCTGGAAAGGGGGTGCACGCGTGAGCTGAAGGGCTGGGGAAAGTACTCATGAGACTTCTGTTACACTCGATACCTAAACTGACCAATTATTATTATTGTTTTTTAAAGGTTTGTTTTTATTTCTGAGAAAGCGCAAGTGGGGGAGGGGCAGGGAGGGAGGGGGACAGAGGATCCAAAGCAGGTTCTGCACTGACAGCAGTGAGCTGGATGCGGGGCTCGAACTCACAAACTGTGAGATGGTGACCTGAGCCGAAGTCAGACGCTCAACCTGAGCCACCCAGGTGTCCCCTTAAAGTGACCAATTTTTTTTAAGTTTATCTACTTATTTTGAGAGAGAGAGAGAGAGAGAGAGAGTAAGTGAGAGCCAGGGAGGGGCAGAGAGAGAGGGAGAGAGAATCTCAAGCAGACTCCACTCTGTCAGCACAGAGCCTGATGTGGGGCTTGAACCCGTGAACTGTGAGATCATGACCTGAGCCGAAGTCAGACGCTTAACCGACTGAGCCACCCAGGGGCCCCAAAATGACCTATTTTTAAACATAGGAATATTCTATTCCTCTGTATTAACAGCACATCCAGACACTAACCAGTCCCCTTGCAAATTTCTGCCCTTGAACAGAAAGGGACATGGATGAAAGGGAGCAGGTGAACTGATACAAACTCATGTCTCCCTTTAGAAAAGGAAGTGACATCAACCTTGTCGGGGAATGACCTGACATGAGGAATCTGCAACTGGCAAGGGTTTTTCTTCTGGGGACATTTTCTGTCATTCTCAGAGGCAATCCCTCACCGCTCCGGTTTTAGGTCACTCAAAAAGTCAGGCGGGTGCCAACTACGCAAAGAATCTCAAGACTGATGTTAACACCAAACTGGTCATTTGATTCATAGGATCCTTCACTACAGGAGGCTCAATAGAGAGGCATTTAAGAAACTTGTCTCGAGGGGCGCCTGGGTGGCGCAGTCGGTTAAGCGTCCGACTTTAGCCAGGTCACGATCTCGCGGTCCGTGAGTTCGAGCCCCGCGTCGGGCTCTGGGCTGATGGCTCGGAGCCTGGAGCCTGTTTCCGATTCTGTGTCTCCCTCTCTCTCTGCCCCTCCCCCGTTCATGCTCTGTCTCTCTCTGTCCCAAAAATAAATAAAAAACGTTGAAAAAAAATTAAAAAAAAAAAAAAAGAAACTTGTCTCTAGGGGCGCCTGAGTGGCTCAGTCAGTTAAGAGTCCAATCTCGGCTCAGGTCATGATCTTGAGGTTTGCAAGTTCAAGCCCCACATCAGGCTCTCTGCTGTCAGTGTGGAGCCTGCTTTGGATCCTCTGTCCCTCTTTCTCTCTCTCTGTGCTCCTCCCCTGCTTGTTCTCTTTCTCTCTCTCAAAAATAAAAAAAAAATTAATTAAAATAAAAGAGACAAACTTGTCTCTGTATCCCACATGACCCAGCAATTTTGCTCCTGGGTAATACCCAAGAGAAATGAAAACACACGTTCACACAAAAACTTACGCACAAATGTTCACAGCACCGTTATTCATAATGGCCAAAGAAAGTGGAAACAACTCAAACGTCCGTCAATGAGTGAATGGATAAACAAAATGCAGTCTATCCTTAGAATATTACTAGTTATTATTATTATTTTAAATTTTATTTATTTATTTATTTATTTTTTTCAACGTTTTTTATTTATTTTTGGGACAGAGAGAGACAGAGCATGAACGGGGGAGGGGCAGAGAGAGAGGGAGACACAGAATCGGAAACAGGCTCCAGGCTCCGAGCCATCAGCCCAGAGCCCGACGCGGGGCTCGAACTCACGGACCGCGAGATCGTGACCTGGCTGAAGTCGGACGCTTAACCGACTGCGCCACCCAGGCGCCCCAAATTTTATTTATTTTTGAGAGAGAGCGCGAGTGGGGCATGGGCAGAGAGAGAGGGAGATACAGAATCCGAAGCAGGCTCCAGCCTCTAAGCAAGCTTTCAGCCCAGAGCCTGATGCAGGGCTGAAACTCACGAACTATGAAATCATGACCTGAGCAGAAGTCAGACGCTTAACCGACTGGGCCACCCAGGAGCCCCGGAATATTACTGGCAACTAAAAAGAATGAAGTACTGGGGCACCTGGGTGGGTCAGTTGGTTAAGCTACTGACTCTTGGTTTTGGTTCAGGTCATGAACTCACGGTTCACAGGTTGGAGCCCCGCATTGGATTCTGCACTGGAAGTGCAGAATCTGCTTGGGATTCTCCCTCTCTCCCTCTCTCTGCACACCCCTCCCCACTCACTCTCTCTCTCTCTCTCAAAGATAAATAAATAAACATTTATAAATAAATAAATAAATAAATAAATAAATAAATGGAATGAGGTACTGATACATGTTACAATGTGCATGAATCCTGAAAACATTGTGTTTAGTGAAATAAGCCAGTCACTAAAGATCACGTGTGTTCTATGAATCTACTTATATGAAAAGTCCAGAATAGACAGTCCGTAAGATAGGAAGTAGATTAGTGATTGCCTGAGGCTGGAGGAGGAGGTGGAGGGAAAATGGACATGACTGCTAGGGAGGATAGGGTTTCTTTTTTGGATTCTAAAAATGTTCTATAGTCACTTGCTAGGATGGTTGCACATATCTACCAATATACTAAAAGCCACTGAATGATAACTTTCTTCATTTTTAATGTTTATTCATTTTTGAGAGAGAGAGAGAGGGAGAGAAACAGAGTATAAGCAGGGTAGGGGCAGAGCGAGAGGGAGACACAGAATCCATAACAGGCTCCAGGCTCTGAGCTGTCAGCACAGAACTCGTGAAAGTGAGATCATGACCTGAACCGAAGTTGGACACTTAACCGACTGAGCACCCCTACTTTATTCATTTTTATTTTATTTTGTTTTATTTGAGAGACAGAGAGAGAGAGAGAGAGAGAGTGTAAGCGTCAGAGGGGGCAGAGGAAATCTTTTTTTTTACTTTTTTTTTACTTTTTTACATTTTATTTATTTTTTTTTAATTTTTTTTTCAACGTTTTTTATTTATTTTGGGGACAGAGAGAGACAGAGCGTGAACGGGGGAGGGGCAGAGAGAGAGGGAGACACAGAATCGGAAGCAGGCTCCAGGCTCCGAGCCATCAGCCCAGAGCCTGACGCGGGGCTCGAACTCACGGACTGCGAGATCGTGACCTGGCTGAAGTCGGACGCTTAACCGACTGCGCCACCCAGGCGCCCCAATTTTATTTATTTTTGATAGGCAGAGAGAGAGAGACAGAGCACAAGTGGGGGAGGGGCAGAGAGAGAGGGAGACACAGAATCTGAAGCAGGCTACAGGCTCTCAGCCGTCGGCACAGAGCCTGATGCAGGGCTCGAACTCACAAACCACGAGATCATGACCTGAGCCGAAGTCGGACGCTTAACTGACTGAGCCACCCAGGTGCCCCTAGAGGGAGAGGGGGAGAGAGAGAGAGAGAGAGAGAGAGAGAGAGAGAGAGAGAATCTTAAGCAGGCTCCACATTCGGCACAGAGCCTGACATGGGGCTTGATCCCAAGACCCCAGGATCATGACCTGAGCTGAAATCAAGAGTCAGACGCTCGGGGCGCCTGGGTGGCTCAGTCAGTTAAGTGTCCGACTTAGGCTCAGGCCCTGATCTCATGGTTTGTGGGTTCGACACCCGCATTGGGCTCCATGCTGACAGCTCAGAGCCTGGAGCCTGCTTCAGATTCTGTGTCTCCTTCTCTCTCTGCCCCTCCCCTGCTTTCGTTCTGTCTCTCTCAAAAATGAATACATGTTTAAAAAAAAGAAGTCAGACACTGAAACGACTGAGCCACCCAGGTGCCTTTGAATAGTATACTTTAAATGGGTGAATTGTATGGTATGTGAATTATATTTCAGTAAAGCTGTTAAAGAAAGAAAGAAAGAAAAGAACCTAGCCTCTAGAGCCAGACTGCCTGGTTGGAACCCGGAAAGTTACTTGGACCCTATGGGCCTCATTTTTCTCATCTCTGAAGTGGAAATGATAGTATTTCTAGCCTAATAGGGTTAGTATGAGTTACGTAAAGCATTTAGAAGAGTGCAGAGTACATAGTAACCCTGCATAAAGGTTAACTATTGCTGACACTGTCATCGATCCCGTGTGTCCCCCAGGGTATCACCCAGCTGGTTTAGAACGATTCAGGAAAATGAATCGGAAGGATGCTTAGTAGTCAGTACTCAGTACTTGGTCCTTAATGCTTAGAAAGCACGAAGTCAGAAGCCGGTGGATATTCTTGTGGGTTACTTCACAGCCTTTGGAAGGCCCTTATGCACTCATTAGTCAAAGTCATCGAATGCGGGCTGGGCACTGTTCTAAGTGTTGAGAAGATAGTAATGATCAAAATAGATACAATTTTCTGCTCACAAAGCCATTCCAGGAGTTCCAGCAGCGGAGTGACATGATCTCACTTCTGTCATGAGGAGGTCCCTGTGGCTACTGGGCAGAGACTGGGTGGAGGGAAGCTGGAGAAGCAGCAGGAACTGAGTTTGGCAGTGAATCATGGCAGCCGGACGGCAGGTGCTAGCAGTGGCCTGGACTGCGGTGGTAGAGTTGGGAGTGAGAGAAGTGGACAGATTAGGGCTGGGGGCACCTGGGTGGCTTAGTCGGTTAAGTGTCTGACTCTTGATCTGGGCTCAGGTCGTGATCTCTTGGTGGTGAGGTCAAGCCCCACGTCGGGCTCCACACTGAGAGTGGAGCCTGCTTAGGATTCTCTCTCTCTGCCTCTCATCGCCCCCTCTTAAAGTAAATAAATAGGGGCGCCTGGGTGGTTCAGTCGGTTAAGCGTCTGACTTCAGCTCAGGTCATGATCTCACGGTTCATTAGTCTGAGCTCCACTTCGGGCTCTCTGCTGTCAGCACGGAGCCCACTTTGGATCCTCTCTGTTCCCCTGTTTCTCTGCCCTTCCTCCACTCATTTTCTCTCTCTCCGTCTCCCTCAAAATAGTTAAATAAAACTTCAAAAAAAAAAAAACGTTAAAAAAAGATTAGGGCTATAATTTGGAGTTAGAGTCCACAGAACTTGCTGGTAGTTGAATACAGATAGTGAGGAAAAGGCAGGACTCAAACCTGACAGGTTGCGGCTGGAGCAGGTGAGTGTTTGCTCATGCTGTTTACTGCAAGGAGGGGGGAAGGAAGCTGTTCCAGGGAGAGGCCATGAGCATGTTTTGGATGTTCCAAGTCTGAGATGCTTCTTAGACCTCCGGCAGGGGCGGGGGGGGGGGATGTCAAGTAAGCAATTGGCTAAGTGAATCTGGAGTTTAGGGGAGAGATTAAAACTGATACAAGGAGCACCTGGGTGGCTCAGTGGTTAAGGGTCTGATTTCAGCCCAGGTGATGATCTTACGGGTTCGTGAGTTTGAGCCCCACATCGGGCTCGTTGTTGTTAGCACAGAGCCCACTCTGGATCTTCTGTCCCCTTCTCTCTGCCCCTTCCCCACTTGTGCTCTCTGTCTCAAAAATAAATAAACATTAAAAAAAAAAAGACTGATACAAATGTGGATAGTCCTCAGAATATATCCAGCATTCAGGACCAGGGGCTTAGAGAAAAACCTGAGCAGAGAAGAGTGGAGGCCCTCCTCATGCCAATATCCAGAAGGGGAGCCAGCACGGGGACTAGGGAGGGGTGAGCAGTGAGTGGGAGAGGAACCAGAACAGAGCAGTGACCTAGAAGCAGAAGAAAGTCTTATTAAAAAAAAAAAAAAATTTAAAGTTTATGTATTTTGAGAGACAGCACGAGCACAAGTGGGGGAGGGGCAGAGAGAGAGGGAGAGAGAGAATCCCAAGCAGGCTCCACACTGTCAGCGCAGCGCCCAGTGTGGGGCTCGAACTCCCAGACTGTGAGATCATGACCTGACCCGAAATCAATAGTTAGCGGCTTAACCGAATGAACCATCCAGGCAGTCTTTCTAAGAGGGTGAGGGGTGAGCGGAGAGTACCGTGTAAGTTTCAGGAAGCTTGTCTGTTACCCCGAAGGAGGGGCGGTGACTGCTCACTGACAAAGAGCACTTCTCCGCAGGAGGTTTGACTGTTTCCTTGATGCGCTGCATCCTGTTCGACTGATGTAGCCTGGTCATGGTCACTTCTGGTCCCGGCTGATCTGCGTCAGGGATTCTCCCACAATCCCACTGGAGTGGTGCCTCATCCAATGGCACTGATGGAGATGTGAAACATCCCTTGCCCCTGAATTTTCTCCAAACCAACCCCTCACACAGGCATCTATCTACGTAGATGTCTCCACTGAAGGGTTGGGGAGGTGTGGGGATTTACATTGTAGAAACACAACCTTAAACTCCTATCAGGGACATTTTTTTCCTGAAAGTCCCTTGCTGTTTCCACAGTTCAGGCTCCAACCCCCGTCCACATTGCTCAGCCTTCCTCTCTGCTCTTTCCTCTCTTGTCCAGCTCCAGATTTTTGGTTCGATTTTCAGTGTAGAACATTTGGGTGCACTCTCTTACCACTTTGGCGCTTGCGGACCTAGGCATTTGGGGCCTCGTCTTTCCTTAAAACACATATCAAGTCTTTTCCTAAGCAAAGACAGTGTCCTCACTATCATTTTTTTGTGCTACTCTTGGGACACAAACGTATATGTAAACAACCACTCTGATAATCTGCGAGGAACTAAAAGCAGAAGGGCACTGTGCTCCCAGAGGGCGTAAATGTAGTTAATGAAATTGTCTTTACACCCAAGTGCTAAGAAGCAGTGTAAAAAATGAGTCCCAAATGCCAGGCAGAGAAGTCTGGAGCTGGTGTTTGGGAAATAAAGTGCTGGAGAAGGTTCCTGAAGTTGGGGTGGGAGGTGAGGATGGCTGGCTCCCTGTCTCCATGGGCTCCTCTTTCTAGTTTCTTTGGTTTTGTTTTTGTTTTTGTTTTCTGAGAGAGAGTGTGTGTGTATGAGTGCGAGCAGGGAAGGGCCAGGGGGAGAGAGAGGATCTTAAGCAGGATCTGTGCTTATTGTAGAGCCTGACGAGGGGCTCGATCTCACAACCCTGGGATCATGACCTGAGCCAAAATCAAGAGTTGGACGTTCAACTGACTGAGCCACCCAGGTGCACCGTCCTCTTCCTAGTTCATTTTCCACTAATATATCTTTCTTCTTCCCAAGCCTATCTTTTTTTTTTCTTTTAAGTTTTATTTAAGTAATCTCCACATCCAACGTGGAGCTTGAACTCTTGACCCCAAGTTCAAGAGTCACATGCTCTAAGACTAAGCCAGCAAGGTGCCCCTCAAGGTGCCCCTGACTGTCTATTCTCCTTCATTATGTATGTATGTATGTATTTTAATAATTTATTGTCAATTTAGCTAACATACAGTGTATCCAGTGTAGTCTTGGCATTGGGAGTAGATTCCCATGATTCATTGCTTACATACAACTCCCAAGGCTCATCCCAACAAGTGCCCTCCCCAATGCCCATCTCCCATTTTCCCTGCCCCCCCAACCCCCACCCCATCAACCCTCAGTTTGTTCTTTGTATTTAAGAGTCTTTTATGGTTTGTCTCTCTCTTTGTTTGTAACTTATTTTTCCTTCCTTTCCCCTATGGTCTTCTGTTAAGTTTCTCAAATTCCACATATGAGTGAGAACATATGATATCTGTTTTTCTCTGACATATTATTTTACTTAGCATAATACCCTCTAGTTCCATCCATGTTGTTGAAAATGGCAAGATTTCATTCTTTTTCATCTCCGAGTAGTATTCTATTGCATATAGATACCATATCTTCTTTTTTTTTTTTTTTTAAATATTTAAGTTTTTTTTTTTTTAATCTTTTTTTTTAACGTTTATTTATTTTTGAGACAGAGAGAGACAGAGCATGAATGGGGGAGGGTCAGAGAGAGGGAGACACAGAATCTGAAACAGGCTCCAGGCTCTGAGCGGTCAGCACAGAGCCCGATGCGGGGCTCGAACTCACGGACTGTGAGATCATGACCGGAGCCGAAGTCGGACACCTAACCGACTGAGCCACCCAGGTGCCCCGATACCATATCTTCTTTATCCATTCATCACTTGATGGACATTTGGGCTCTTTCCATAATTTGGCTATTGTTGATAGTGTTGCTATAAACATTGGGGTACATGTGCCCCTATGAATCAGCAGTCCTGTATCCTTTGGATAAATTCCTAGTTGTGCTATTGCTGGGTTGTAGGGTAATTCTATTTTACATTTTTTGAGGAACGTCCACACTGTTTTCCAGAGTGACTGCACTAGTTTGCATTCCCACCAACAATGCAAGAGGGTTCCCCTTTCTCCACATCCTTGTCAACATCTGTTGTTTCCTGAGTTGTTAATTTTAGCCACTCTGACCTGTGTGAGGTGGTATCTCAATGTGGTTTTGATTTGTATTTCCCTGATGATGAGCGACGTTGAGCATCTTTCCATGTGTCTGTTGGCCATCTGGATGTCTTCTTTAGAAAAGTGTCTATTCTTGTCTTCTGCCCATTTCTTCACTGTATTATTTGTTTTTTGGATGTTGAGTTTGGTAAGTTCTTTATAGACTTTCGATACTAGCCCTTTCTCTGATATGTCATTTGCAAATATCTTCTCCCATTCCGTTGGTTGCCTTTAGTTTATTGACTGTTTCCTTTGCTGCGTAGAAGTTTTTATCTTGATGAGGTCCCAAAAGTTCATTTTGCTTTTATTTCCCTTGCCTTCGGAGACCTGTCAAGTAAGAAATTGCTGCAGGTGAGGTCAAAGAGGTTGTTGCCTGTTTTCTTCTCTAGTAATTTGATGGTTTCCTGTCTCCAATTTAGGTCTTTCATCCATTTTGAATTTATTTTTGTGTATGGTGTAAGAAAGTGGTCCAGTTTCATTCTTCTGCATGTTGCTGTCCAGTTCTCCCAGTACTATTTGCTGAAGAGACTGTCTTTTCCCCATTGGCTACTCTTTCCTGCTTTGTCAAAGATTCATTGGCCACACATTTGTGCGTCCAACTCTGGGTTCTCTATTCTATTCCTTTGGTCTATGTGTCTGTTTGTGTGCCAGTGCCATACTGTCTTGATGAGGACAGCTTCGTAGTAGAGGCTAAAGTCCGGATTGTGATGCCTCCGGCTTTGGTTTTCTTTTTCAACATTACTTTGGCTATTCGAGGTCTTTTGTGGTTCCAAACAAATTTTAGGATCGTCTGTTCTAGCTCTGAGAAGAATGCTGGTGCTATTTTGATTGGGATTGCATTGAATATGTGGATTGCTTTGGGTAGTATTGACATTTTAACAATATTTGTTCTTTGAATCCATGAGCATAGAATGTTTTTCCATTTCTTTGTGTCTTCTTCAATTTCTTTCATAAGTTTTCTATAGTTTTCAGTGTATAGATTTTTTGTCTCTTTGGTTAGATTTATTCCTAGGTATTTTATGGTTCTTGGTGCAGTTGTAAATGGAATAGATTCCTTGATATCTCTTTCTGTTGCTTCATTTTTGGTGCACAGAAATGCAACCAATTTCTGTACATTGATTTTATATCCTGAGACTTTGCTGAATTCATGTATCAGTTCTAGCAGTTTTTTGATAGAGTCTTTCGGGTTTCCACCTAGAGTATCATGTCATCTGCGAAAAGTGAAAGTTTGACTTCTTTGCCAAAAGGGATCCCTTTGATTTCATGTTGCTGTCTGATTGCTGATGCTAGGACTTCCAACACTATGTTAAACAACAGTGGTGAGAGTGGACATCCCTGTCGTGTCCCTGATCTCAGGGGGAAAGCTGTCAGTTTTTCCCCATTGAAGATGATATTAGTTGTGCGCCTTTCACATATGGCTTTTATGATGTTATGTTCCTTCTATCCTGACTTTCTGGAGGGTTTTTATTAAAAAAATTTTTTAACGTTTATTTATTACTGAGAGACAGAGAGAGACAGAGCATGAGCAGGGGAGGGGCCGAGAGACGGGGAGACACAGAATCCGAAGTGGGCTCCAGGCTCGGAGCTGTCAGTACAGAGCCCAAAGCGGGGCTCCAACCCACAAACCGCGAGATCATGACCTGAGCAGCCACGCAGGCGCCCCCTGGAGGGTTTTTTTTTTAATTTTTTTTTTTTTAACGTTTATTTATTTTTGAGACAGAGAGAGACAGAGCATGAACGGGGGGAGGGGCAGAGAGAGACGGAGACACAGAATCAGAAACAGGCTCCAGGCTCTGAGCCATCAGCCCAGAGCCCGACGCGGGGCTCGAACTCACGGACCGCGAGATCGTGACCTGGCTGAAGTCGGACGCTTAACCAACTGCGCCACCCAGGCGCCCCTGGAGGGTTTTTATTAAGAAAGGATGCAGTATTTTGTCAAATGCTTTTTCTGCATCAACTTCTCTATTTAAAAGTGTTGGGGAGGGGTGCCTAGGTGGCTCAATCAGTTAAGCGTCCGACTCTTAATTTCAGCTCAGGTGATGATGTCACCGTTCTTGAGATGGAGCCCTACGTTGGGCTTTTTACTGGAAGCGCCGAGCCTGCTTGGGATTCTCTCTCTCCCTCTCCACCCCTCCCCAACACAAGCGCACGCTCTCTCTCACTCTCTCAAAATAAATAAACATTTTTTAAAAAGTGTACTTTAAAATATATAAAAGTGACAGGGGAAAGGGTGTTTTCCTTTATCTTCAGAGAGTTAATACTGGCTCTTCAGAAAACGGCTCCAACCTCCTCTAGAAGGACTTTCCAAAACAGTCCCTCCACGAAATGCTCCAAGCTCTCTGACCACAACAGGCAAGCTAGGTTAGGCTCAATTCCTATCGATGAGCAGTGAAATATGGCTTCTATTCTGGAAGATTAAAAATAGCTGTTTTGCAGCATGCAGAAGACCTGGATGTGAGTGAGATGCTGTTTAGTTATTTCTGGAAAGCAAAGAAAATAGAGGCCCCTCCTACACTGAATCCCAAAGATCAGTGTAAGGTGATACACTAATGGCATCATGGACATTGTGAACCAGATAATTCCTGGGTGTGGGGGCTGTCCTGTGCATTGTAGGGCATTTAGTAACATTCCTGGCCTCTATGCACTAGATGTCAGTAGCAGTCCCCAGTTGTGACAACCAAAAGTGTCCCCAGACATTGCTAAATAACCCTAGGGGCAACATCGCCTCAGTTGAGAGAGGAGATTGTTTTATATACATATACCTTTGTCTCTTATTTCTCTCTCTCTCTTTCTCTCTCTCTCTCTCTATATGCCTTATTGAGGTAATGTATTTTTTTATTGAATTAATTTAAATACACCAAAATACACAGATTTTTTTTTAAGGTAGGCTCCGTGCCCAGCGTGGAGTCCAACATGGGGCTTAAATTCACCACCCTGAGATCAAGACCTGAGCTGAGATCAAGATCTGGCTGGCTCAATCAGAAGAGCATGAGACTCTTGATCTTGGGGTTGTGGGTTTGAGCCCCACACTGAGTATAGAGATTACTTAAAAATAAAATTTTTAGGGGCACCTGGGTGGCTCAGTCGGTTGAGTGTCTGACTTCGGCTCAGGTCGTGATTTCGTGAGTTTGAGCCCCACATAGGGCTCACTGCTGTCAGCCTATCAGCACAGAGCCTGCTTCAGATCCTCTGTTCCCCTCTCTCTGCCCCTCCCCTGCTTGTGCTCTCCCCAAAATAAATAAATATTTTTAAAAAATCTTTGGAGGCATCTGGCTCTCTCAGTCAGTAGAGCACGTGACCCTTAATCTCACGATTGTGAGTTCAAGCCCCATGCTGGGCATACAGCCCACTTAAATAATAATTTTTTTTAATCTTAAAAAAAAATAAAAGAGAGAGAGGTGCCTGAGTGTCTCAGTCTGTTAAGCCTCTGACTTCGGCTCAGGTCATGATCTCATGGTTCACGAGTTCAATCCCTGCGTCTGCTTCTGTGCTGACAGCTCGGGGCCCAGAGCCTGCTTCGCATTCTGTCTCCCTCTCTCCCTGTCCCTTCCCTGCTCACACTCTGTTTCTCTCTCTCTCTCTCAAAATAAACATTAAAAAAAGAAGAAGTGTAATCAACATTCAGGCCATTTCCAGTTCGCAGTCACCACCCCAGAGGCCTGGCCCTGGCATCTGCCCCCTTTCTCAGCCTCTGAGCCATTTCCTCATGGCTTTTTCCTCCCCTGCTATCTCCTTCCATCCCTTCCTGCTGTGCAGTCGGAAGCCCTTGTGTTTTTGTGAGGAAAATCTCCACCAGCCTCGGGATCTTCAAAGGACCCTCTTGCTATCTGCTTCCTTGCTCCAAGGAGTGACCTTCCCATTAAAGGGTCATTTTTCGGGGCGCCTGGGTGGCTCAGTCGGTTGAGCGTCCGACTTCGGCTCAGGTCATGATCTCGCGGTTAGTGGGTTCGAGCCCCGTGTCGGAGCCTGGAGCCTGCTTCGGATTGTGTGTCTCCCTCTCTCTTCTCCACTCATGCTCTGTCTCTCAAAAATGAATAAACGTTAAAAAAAATTTTTTAAAATAAATAAAGGGTCATTTTTCCCACGGTCCCTGATCAGAAGAAGCACTTCTGCCAAAGCCAAGTACCTCGGGGCTGGGAAACAGCAGCCCCGTTTTCCCTGCTTTTGTGCCTAATTCCAGACCATTCCCTTTTTTCCTCATGAAAATTCCCTTTCAAAGAGCATGCCATCTGGCAATCATCTGTGACCCCACATGTTCCAGTCTGTTCCATGCTCTGCCATGACCCTGTTTGGATAACCCATCCAATTGCTTAGGCTATTCTTGCTTTTTCCCCCTTGAAAGAATTGAGATCTAAGTGGCATACAACATTGTGTAAGTTTAAGGTGTACCCACCCACCCACAGCTTTGGAACTATTTCCTAAAGTTGCATTACCATGGAAAGAGATAATCAAGACAGAGAGTTGATCATTTCATGGTCAGATTGGCCAGCAAAAATATTGTAACCATGTACGATGCAATGCAAAAAAAAAAAAAAAATATATATATATATATATAAACATACAAATTTCACCATAGACTCAGCGTTATTACATTTTATTATTATATCTAGTAGGTGAGAAATGGCACCTGTGTGTTACTTTTATTTATTTATTATTTTAATGTTTATTATTATTTTTTTTAATGTTTTTTATTTATTTTTGACAGAGACAGAGAGACAGAGCACAAGTGGGGAGGGGCAGAGAGAGAAGGAGACAGAATCCAAAGCAGGCTCCAGGCTCTGAGCTGTCAGCACAGAGCCCGACGCGGGGCTCGAACTCACAGACCGCAAGATCATGACCTGAGTTGAAGTCGGACGCTCAGCCGACTGAGCCACCCAGGCGCCCCTAATGTTTATTATTTTGAGAGAGAGAGACAGGAGCGGGGGCAGGGGAATGGGACAGAGAAAGAGGGAGACAGAGAATCCCAAGCAGGCTCTAAACTGTCAGGATGGAGCCCGAGGTGGAGGCTCGAACTCATGAACCGTGAGATCATGACCTGAACTGAAATCGAGTCAGATGCTCAACCAACAGAGCCCCCCAGGTGGCCCTGTGTTTGTTTTAAGGTAATGTTCTTTGCTTATTAGTGAGATCGAACCCTTTCCCCCCAAAACTAATTCCTAATATTCAGTTTCTTCTTGTGTAAACTGTCTGCTCACGTCCTTTGATCCTTTGGTCCACCCTTCCAAAGAGCCTGGAAGTGCCTGGAGGTCTGTCTGGAACTTCAGAGCAATAGAGGTACTTAGCGATTGGCAGGATGTGGATCCCGCCATTGATTTCTGACAAAGGACTCTTGATTCTGATTGCGGTGTTTAGCTCAGTGGAGTTAAAAGAATTTCAGCCCAGAGATCTTCGACCATCACCATCTCATGCTGCCACCTTTAAACAAATGATTAGGTGGAAAGGCCAGGAGGAAGGATGTTCTAGCACAGGGGGAGGGGCTTGTTCAAAACCTGCATCAAGTCCTGCGGAGTCACCCACGTTCGTTCTCTGACCCAGGTCTCAGATCTGCATCTAAATTTTTTTTTTACCGTTTATTTATTCTTGAGACAGAGAGAGACAGAGCATGAACGGGGGAGGGTCAGAGAGAGGGAGACACAGAATCGGAAACAGGCTCCAGGCTCTGAGCTGTCAGCACAGAGCCCGACGTGGGGCTCGAACTCACGGACCGTGAGATCATGACCTGAGCCGAAGTCGGACGCCCAACCGACTGAGCCACCCAGGCGCCCCTCAGATCTGCATCTAGATGAAGTGAAGTCTCATAAACAGTCAGAATTGTTTCCTGGATGGTGCTTCTTTGTTCTGTGCTTTGCTCTCAACTGGCTGTTTCGAGGCATCTGGGGCTGAGCAGAAGTACCTTGCCATTAGAACTGATGCCATGTGAGGTCCAGCATGTAGAAACCTAGGTATCATTCGTCCCTTTTTCTCCCCGGACCTTACGTCCCATCAATCACTACCTTTTGCCTAGTCTGCCTGCTAAATATCTCTGGAACACATCTACCTCTTGCCACGCCGGCTGCTACCCCCTTAGCACTGGGGCTACGTCGAACAGATTACTGCCAAGCCTTCTCTCTAGGCTTCTCCAAGCTGCTGTTGCTTCTCTGCAATCCATTTCCCACTCAGCAGCCGAAATGAGTATTTTTATTTTTTTAATTTTTAAAAATATGTTTGTTTATTTAGTTTTGAGAGGTAGAGAGAGCACAAGGGGGAGGGGCAGAGAGAGACACAGAATCAGAAGCAGGTTCCAGGCTCTGAGCTGTCAGCGCAGAGCCTGACGCAGGGCTCGAATTTGTGAACCGTGAGATCGTGACCTGAGCTGAAGTCAGACGCTTCACCGACTGAGCCACCCAGGCGCCCCCAAAATGAGTATTTTTGTAAATGCCAATTGGACCGTGGTACTCTCTTGTTGTTCAACTCTCTTGTTGAAAACCCTCCGAGAGGGGTGCCTGCTTGGCTCAGTCCGTAGAAGAGGGAATTCTTGATCCCGGGCTCGTGAGTTCGAGTCCCACACAGACTGTGGAGATTACTTACCAACCCCCCCTACCAAGAAACCATCCATGAGTTTTCCAGAGCCCTTAGAATAAAGTTCAAAACCTGCAGCGTGTTGCAGAAGACCCCGGGTGAGCTGCCCCCCGACACCCCTGGCTTTGTCTCCACCATTCCACTCTCCCCCTTCCCTGATCCAGTCATGCAGGAATCCCCTTCAGTTCCTTGGTCTCATATCTTCCTTCCTCAGGGCCTTTACGCCTTCCACCTCTCCCTCTGAGATGCTTGTTTTCATTCCCTTTGTCTGACTAACTTGTCATCCTTCAGATTTCAGCTTCAACGTTACTTCTTCAGGAAAGCCTGCCCCAGCCAACCGAGATGTTAAGATGCCATTAGAGATGCTTGTTTGCAGCACTTTGCACACTGGTGATGAAGTAATTATTTCTTTAACACCTTGTCTCCTCCACTAGAATATTAGCGACTTGAGGGTGGGATCCTGTCAGTTTTCTTCACCACCGTATGCCCAGCGTCCAGTTCCGGTCCTGGCACATACAAGGAACTCAGCAAACATGTGCTGACCAATTGGCAGGTAGGTCAACATAGTATGATGTCGTTGGTCAGTTTCAAACTGAGGTTTATTTCGGGCTGATTTGATAACGTTTGAAACATGTTTCTTAAATTCACATTACACTGACATGTTCAGCTCGATCTCTGAAATATTCCACAGGGTCACAAAATGAATGAAGCAGTGATTTTCTGTTGGCTATACTACCTAAGGTGAAGTCACTAGGTGTTACTACTGGCTAGTATAACAGAGACATTGCATCGCAGAAGGAGAAGGAGCTGGGGCGCCTGGGTGGCTCAGTCAGTTGAGCGACCAACTCTTGATTTCGGCTCAGGTCATGATCTCCCGATTGGGGACACTGAGCTCTATGTCAGGCTCTGTGCTGACGGTGCGGAGCCTGCTTGGGATTCTTTCTCTCCCTCTCTCTTTCTACCCCCCACCTTCTCAAAGTCAATAAATAAACATTAAAAAGAAAAGGAGGGGGGAGCCTGGGTGGCTCCATGGTTAAGCATCCGACTTCAGCTCAGGTCATGATCTCACAGTTTGTGGATTTGAGCCCAACGTTGGGCTCTGTGCTGACAGCTCAGAGCCTGGAGCCTGCCTCAGACTCTGTATCTCCCTCTTTCTCTGCCCCTTCCCCAGAGCTGTGTCTCTCAAAATAAAATAAAACATTAAAAAAAATAAAGAAATAAATAAAGGAGAGGGAACTTCCTGCTGGCAGATCCATTAGCTATATGGCAGAGTGTCACATAGGACAGACCATGGAGTATGGAAGGCCTTCCTCCTTTCTCCTTCTCTTTTCCCTCTACCGCCTCTCCCCTTTTGTTTTAAGGAGAGAACTATGCGTGTTTATACAGCTGGGGGGGAAGAACTGATAGAAAGGAAGCAACTAAAAACGCAAGAGAGACGGGATAATTGGGCACCAGTTCATTTATTCCACAAGCATCAGATGTCTATGGTTAAACAAAGCCAGGCACTTTGTTAATCGATACTGACACACAGATGAGTAAGACACAGTGCTTGGAATCGAGGGGATCACAGGAAGAGAAATGTCACATAGATAATGCTATTAACTATACGAAACCTAGCAATGGGCATATCCATTCTTTACACAGAATTATATACAAAGAAATGTTAGCTGGCACCCAGAAGTAATCACAAAGCAACTTTAAATATTATTGTATTCTCTTGAGAAAAATGCCAAAGGGGGAATTCCATACATGGTTCATAAGAAACCTTCTTAAACTCCTATTGTTCATTTCTCTTTCCCTCCTCCTGTCTGTTAAGGAGGACTCTGTCTTTACCTATTAGATTTCCAGATCATTGCACAGTATTGAATAATAGGGGAAGGCATTTTACCTATTCACCTAAGGTATTTCTTTAAAAAAAAATTTTTTTTTTTTTAGTGTTTATTTTTGAGAGAGACAGAGAGAGAGAGAGACAGACAGACAGACAGAAGCAGAGCATGAGCAGAGGAGGGGCAGACACAGAATCCGAAGCAGGCTCCAGGCTCTGAGCTGTAGGCCCAGAACCCAATGTAGGGCTCGAACTTGAGAGAACCATGAAATCATGACCTAGGCCAAAGTCGGATGCTTAACCGACTGAGCACCCAGGCACCCCATCTAAGGTATTTCTCACTCTGCCCAAAACTTCTCTCTTCCATCGCTCCAAACTTCTTCCACCTCTTCTAGAATCCACACCACCTTGGCTCTTCTCTTTGCTTGCTCCTCCCCTCTTTTAAAACCATCTGCTCTCATCAGCTGGTAACTCCTCTTCCTATCCAAACTAAACCAAGTCATTCAAGACTTGGCCCTTCTCAGTCCTACCCTTCCCCTATTAATCTACTGCTGGGCAATGATCTGGGAACCTAACGAGCACAGACAGAATCCTCCTTAGCAAGCAAGAGGAGAGAAAAGAGACTGGAAATACGCATTATTATTACTGTTACTGTTCTTATGAATTGTAATTTCTTAGTTGAAATATAGCTGAACACTAGTGCATTATTAATATTATTTTCCTGTGGTAAGTGAAGTGATACGGTTATCTAGGGGCATTCGGAACAAACAGAGCAGGACCATCATCATAAAGGACGATAGGGAGTTAGCCAGGAAGAAAGGCGGTAAGAGGCATTTCAGGCACAGTGAACAGGATAAGCTAAGGGCTAGGGATGGCAAATAGCATGTGAGACTGGGGTAGGGGGAGGGACTGAGGATACAGATGGGGAAAGGAAGAGGGGTCTCTCTTTTTTGGAGGCACGTTGAGAAGGAAATAGAAGTAGCTGGAGTAGATGAGAAATGTCCAACTGGAAGGCCTTGGTTTCTTCATCTAGGTTAATTTGGAAGGGAGACAGAGGAGGCTCCAGAACAATGAAGGGTTGGTACAGCTGCCTGATATTGCTAGACAGCCATCAAGACATGACCACTTTGACCTCAGAGCTGCCAAAAGTCTTTCCAGGGTGAACTTAGATTGGGTCCACTGGTATGCTTTGGCTTGAGTGATTTGATTTACTTCTTCAGCAAAGTTTTACGGCTGGGGCTACTGGCAGAGGGAATGGTCAGGGGGTAAAAGGAGTATAGCACAGACCCTGAAACTGGTAGGTGCACAGTTCAAGTTTGTTGGGTGATATTCATAAAACACAGTGGAGCAGAGAAACAAGTGTGGCTAGAGGAGACAGGGGTACAAGGTAGAGCAAGGCAGGATGACTGTGGTACATTTGTTAACTTTCCAAATGTAGCCACCTAAACCTTCTGGGATGAGGTGGAAAGACATAAGGTATAGGCAATTGGCTAGTTCAATTCAGCAAACATTTACTGGGTACAAGGCTCTGAGTAAGGTGCTGTGGGGACTTCCAGGGTAAGCCGGCTGCCTTCAGGGAGCTTCAGATCTTACAAAAATAATGCTGTACAAAGCATTATTTTTGTAAAGGCATCAATGGAGACACAAAGAGGCATAGCACTACACAGAATTTCAATGACTAAAAGTCAGGGAAGGCTTTGAGGCAGGGAGCATTGGAGGTGAACTTTCAGGATGTGTGTATATTTGAAGGTTGGCTTTATTGGTAGAAGGGAATCTTTAAAGGGTAGGGAAGCTCTTGGGTTAAAGAGCAGAGAGGTGGGATGGTCTCAGACGCATTTTAAGGATGGAGAATCTGGGGTGCCTGAGTGGCTCAGTTGGTTAAGTATCCAACTCTTATTATTATTTTTTAATTTTAGAGAGGGTGTGGGGGAGAGGGGCAGAGGGAGAGAGAGAGAACCTCAAGCAGTCTCCAGGCTCAGCATGGAGCCCAACTTGGGGCTTGATCCCATGACCCTGGGATCATGACCTGAGTGGAAATCGAGAGTCAGACACTCTACTGACTGAGCCACCCAGGTGTCCCAAGCCTCCAACTCTTGATATCAGCTCAGGTCTTCATCTCAGAGTTATGCGTTCAAGACCCACGTTGGGAGCCTAAAAATGGATGGTGAATCTATGTGGCTGCAGGATTAGATTGGCCTGTGGGGAATTAGCCTGGAAACCTATATCTGAGTTGATTTATGAGGGGCTTTGAATGTGAAGCAGAGAGATACAGACTTTGTCTATAGGCAAGGATAAACTGCAGAAGATTTTTGTGTGCAGAACGGTAACATGATTCAATCACTGTCTTAAGCAGGGCTAAAACAGTTGAAACACACATGATTAGGTACCAAAAGGATACCTTCTTGAGAAGGGAGATTTTAGTTACATAATTCATTAACAGGGGAAAGGGGCTCTTACTTCCCAGGGCCAGTCATGACCCTCTTCCGATTTTATAAACAGATTGAAAAACAAAACACAAAAAACTTAAGTCTCCAGACTTCCATCTCTGGGAAAACAGAAGTAAATACTGACACAGGCTTGCTTTGTTTTCCCAAGAGAGCTCTCCTAGACGATTTCTCTCATTATCTAGGGGGAAAAAAATTAACTTGTTTTTCCCTTTAGAGTACAGCTGAGCTGAAGGGAAAACTGAAGTATCGCCTTAGATTCTCCAGCTTTGGTTTGGTTGCAGTATTAGTCTCTGAGCCAGGTGTTCACAGCAACAAGAAGGGAGCTTACTTAGAAGAAGTAGGAGACGCGGGTGCTCTGCAAAAGGGCTGATTTTAAAAAGAAAGAAAGAAGGCGGCTGGGGCGGGGCTCTGTCCATCTTTTTTGGATAATTACGTAGGAAAAGTAATTGAGGTGGAAGCCGTGCCCTCGCCTCTAGTCAGGACCTCTGAACCTGAAAGAGCCAGAGCAACATGCCCAAGGATGGACAGGGGTTTCCTACTCTCCCGCCCGCATCACTCGGCGGTTAATTCCGCCAGGCTCCCAGAGGGACGATTTTAGCTACAGTCTAGCGCGCAGTGCAGCCAATAAGAAGCCAGGAATCTCCACCCGTCTCGGATTTCAACCAATCGGCGCCCAGAACTTTAGCTTGCTAGCGGCGTCCCTGTTGTCCGAGAAAGGAGGCAAGCCCCCTTAGAGTTGCCAGCAACGGACATGGCCGCGGCCCCTGGAGGAGGGGACGTGAAGTGAGGAGGGGGCTGGGAGGGAAGAGGACGCGAGCAAGGAAGACAGCCCCCTGGGCCCCGGTAAGTACGAGAAGGCCAGTGGCCCGAAGCAAGGGGAGCAGGGAAGCAAGGGGGCGTGGGGCTCGGCCTTCGACGTCCTCTGGATTCTTGGCCAAGGAGAGAGGAGTCTGGGGTCTGCACCCAGGAAATGGCCTCGGGGGATCTCTTCGAAGGGGGAGTCAAGGGACGGGCTCTTGCCTCCAGCTCCTGGCCATTTCCTTTCCCCAGGTGCTCACACTTGTCCTTGGTCCTGGCTTGGCCCCTTGGGGGTCCCGCGTCAGATCGAAGCCTCCTGCCAACAAAGAACCCTGCCCCAGGTTTGTGGTGGCTGGGCCCTGGCGCAGGGGGGCTTCCAGCGCCGAAGCCCAGTGTATTTACAGGCCTCTGGGGGCCCACACCCCCAGCCCCAGTTCAGACCGTTGTCCCCGCTGCGCGCGCTCTCTGCTGCTGCCCGGGCCCTCGTGCTGACCGCGTCCCGTGTCCAGGTGGATGGAACCGGATGGGGCTAAACCCTGAGCGGCGACGGTGCAGTTTGAGCATGCCCTGCCTTTTTTTTTTTTTTTTTTTCTTTTCTTTTCTTTCCGTCTTTCCAGAAACGTTTAAAGACTCCTTAGAAGCAACTATAGGAACACAGTACTTGCCATCCTGCAAACCGACTGCTGTGCTGTGCCCTCCTTCCCCTGCCGCACACCCCAGAAGTCCAGTCTCGCAGTCCCTCGCGTGCCACGGCGTGAGCCCCTGCCGGGTGCCCGGTGCCAGATGCCAGGGAAACCTTGCCCTTTCATTGGTGTGGAACCACAGGCTGCACTTTGGCGTGTTCGTTGATTTTGGTCACGTGCTGCTACATCCCACCCTCTCTTCCGAGTTTTTGTGTGGCTCTAGGGAAAAAAAAAAAAAAAAAGGAGGAAGCCTTGCACTGAAATCTGTTTCCCTTCAGGCATGTAATTTTAGCTTTGGAGATGTTAGTTTTCTCATGCTTTGTTCACACACTCAGCTTCAGTGACATCCTTCAGTTATTCCCCGGGCACCCTTCGACGACGGAAGGGGGGAAGGAGGAGATGTAATGTTTTTATTTTACAAATGTGGAGAGTAACTTTTGGGAGGGGCAAAGGGGCGGGGCCGAGGTCACCTGGAGCCAGGACTGGAACTCTGAGGTCCAGATGCTTCAGTTCTTTATCCATTACGCCAGTTGTTTCCTAGGTGAGATTGAGAAATCAAGTTCCTTAACTTCTCTGAGCTTATTGCAGGGTGATTGAGGGCCTTAAACGAGAAAGTATACGGAGGATCTCTATCGATAGGTGTATATATAGCATAGGTACCAGCGCTTACTAGGTTGTTAATACATGTTTGCATTTGTTATTTGTAAGTAACCAACAGGTAGTTCACCGGCGGATTTCTTGCATTAATATTTATTGTGGTCTTTCTATATGGAGCCAAATGATTTCAGTGATTCTCAGTTGAGAGAGCAGGAAGGGATGGAGGCAAAGCATCGTAACCTCTTCCTCCATTTTGGCGGAACTGTTGTGTTATTGTAGTGTTACTGACAGGGATGTGTCTCCTATAAGAACAGTGTAGAGGCAGAAAGACGTTGGGAACCACTGCAGAAGAAATACTACTGTGGTATGTCTCTGTGGTAATCTTGGCAAACGAAGGGCTGATCTTCGTATTCCAACAGGTGGTTTTAATTTTTTTTTTTTTTTAAGCAATGGCACAGATAAGGCACATCATCTGAAGAGTCAAATAAAAATGGTCCATGGGATAAAAAAGTTTGAAAATCACTCTAAAGATCAGAACACATCAGAATGTAGCCTATTATGAACCCTGGAACAGGGGCAGCGTGTTCAAATAAAATCCACAAATTATCTGCAAGTCTTATATTGGCTGCCCTCTTAGCTTTAACATCCTTGCTCACTGGTTCTTTTTGTTAGAACTTCAAATAGAGAAACTGCTGGATACCACGGAGACGCTTCCTTGACTGGGGAGGTGAAGTACAAACCATCCCCTTGATAATCAGCCTCCAAACAATTGAGAGTTAACTGCCCTTGAACTCACCCCCACCCCCACCCCTACCCTGCCCCTTGTTTGTGGTGACCCGACATCAGAAGATTAGACCGGGAGAGCCTGGGCTGGGCGGTGAGATGGAAGAAAACAGAAAGCCCTTCACAATTCTATTTTGAGAAGTTGCTAGGGAGTGCCAGCTCCAAGTGTTGAGAATCAGCCTTTTGGAAAGCTTAACTCCTGCTGAACTAATGAGAAGTGAAGGTCACAGTACTTTGGTTCTGTCCCACTGCCCTTTCCCTAATGTTGGGCTTGGGAAACAGTGTCTATGAGGAGGGGGAAGGGCGCTAATGTAAATACTACCTAAGCCCAAGGCTTTACTGAACCTTACCTGGTGAGTTGAGTCTGAGCTCTCACAATAGTGAGTTGGAAAGACACAAAACCTCTAAACCCATTCCTGGTGTTCCAAGCGAGAAAGTCCCAGGTCACGGTTGGCACTTCTCCACTGGTAAATGTGTGTCAATATTTTTTATCTTGTTATCGTGTCAGTGTTGTTTCCTTGAGAGTGTCTTTCTTTACCTAAAAGCTAGGTTCCTTTAAAAATATTGTTTGAACCCTGGTTTCCAAGCCTGGATTTGTTTCTAGTAGCACAGGTGAGCTAAAGGGTAGGTCAAAGCTGTAACAGGAATGTTTTTCTTCCGGAACTGACGCGCCAGCCAGAATGTGTGGTTTGGTGATCAGGGGTTTGTATAATAATAAGCTTCGCCTGTGGCTGCTGAGACAGTAGTAAACAGTATTGGTCACATGGTGTGGCAAGTAGGGTAAGGGCCAGATTTAAACCCGCCTCAAGCTCGGCACATCTCACGCTGATTGCTTTGGGTTTCCCTAGCTCCAAAGACCAAAGTGGTGGGGGAGTCAGGGGTGCCCAAGGGAAGGAGACCCTTCCAGGGCTTACAGCAGCCTTTGGGAAACCAGAAATCTCAGTGTAATTATATGAACCCAGTTGTTTTTTCTTTTTAAATGTTTATTTATTTTTGAGAGAGTGAGCAAGAGAGTAGGGGAGGGGCAGAGAAGGAGGGAGAAGGAGGATCCAAAGTGGGCTGTGTGCTGACAGTAGAGAGCCAGAGAGCCTGATGCAGGGCTTGAACTCGTGAATCTTGAGATCATGACTTGGGCCGAAGGCCGACACTTAACTGACTGAGCCACCCAGGTGCCCCTGAACCCAGTTTTATTAATTTCGGGATCCTTTTGAAAAAGAAATTCATGATAGCAATATTCCTTAGTAGGGAGGTGAACAGAAAAATATTGGGAAGTACTTGGAAAAGATATATACTGGAGAGAAAATCAAAGATGTGTTTAAAAGAGCATAAATATCCCTGGAGTTGACATGGAACTCAAAAGGGGGAGTATTGCTTAGTAACATAAGCCAGATCTAATTGCAAAATCAGAATCAGAAGTTGGTGGGTTTTTTTTTTTATTGTGATAAAATCGATCATTTTATTTTTTATTTTTTTTAATGTTTATTTTTGAGAGACAGTGCATGTGCACACGTGCACACACATGCATGATTGGGGGAGAGGCAGACAGGGAGAGAGAGAATCCCAAGCAGGCTCCGCGAGGGGACTTGAACCTGAGGCAAAATCAAGAGTTGGATGCTTGGGGCGCCTGGGTGGCTCACTCAGGCGTCTGACTTCAGCTCAGGTTATGATCTCGTGGTCCATGAGTTTGAGCCCCACATCGGGCTCTGTGCTGACAGCTTGGACCCTGGATCCTGCCTCAGATTCTGCGTCTCCCTCTCTCTCTGCCCCTCCCCTGCTTGTGCTCTGTCTCTGTCTCTCTCTCTCAAAAATAAATAAACATTAAAAAAAAATTTTTTTAAAAAGAGGAAAGAAATCTAAACCAAAGTCACAAAGATTTTCTTTTATGTACTTTTAGAAATTTTATATTTTTACATTTAGGTGTAGGATCCATTTTTAGTTAGTTTTTGTATATAGTGCAAGCTGTATTTCCAAGTCCTTTTTTTTTATCTCAGTGTTCAATTTTTCCAGTATAGTCTGTTGAAAAGACTTTTCTCCACTGAATTGCCTTTGCAGCCTTCTCAAAAATCAATTGACCAAATATATCTGGATCTATTTCTGGATTCTCTATTACCAGGCCAATACCACACTGCCTTGATTGCTGTGGCTTTACAAACCTTGAAGTTGGATGGTGAAAGCCTTCCAAACTTTGTTCTTTTGCGGTAGTCTAATGTGAATGTCTCTTATTACAAGTGGAACTGAGCATCTTTTCATATGTAGAAGCTGCTGGATTTCTTGATCTCTCAGGGTTAGAAGACATTATAAAAGGTTATTCCTTTCTTATTTGCTCCCTGATGTATTTATTATCTCCATAATTTCCCAGCCTCTGCTTGGATCCTTCCGGTGCTGGGGAGCTCGTTGCCTTTCAGGGCAGCCTGTTCCATTTTTTTATACAGTTCTAATTATGTAAAAGATATCACTCATGTTGAGTCCCAGTCTGTCCCCCCTGGAGTAAGTCTGGCCCTCCATTCATGTGGCAGCCATTGTGCCCTTCTAGACGGCTCTTACCAAGTGTGCTTTGGCCAAGTGGCTAATCCTTTCCAGCATTTCTCATATCAGAATTTCCTCAACCTTTCTGCTGCTGTCAGAAAGCTCCCCACTTTTGTCAGTGTGCGTGATGGACAAATGAACAAAATATTCCAGGTGTGCTCTGATAGGTACAAAAATCAGACTTACCTCTCTGTTTTTGGGGGATGTGGCATGTTAATTAATTAACATGTCTGTTAATGCAGCCTAACTGGAATGAGCTTGGGGTGGCCATGTCACCTGTATTGAAGTTGCACTTAATTAAGCCACTTAGAGTAGTTTTACACAATAGTTTTTAATGTTTAGTTATTTTTGAGAGAGAGAGGGGGCGGGGGTGGGGGAGGAAGTACAGAGGATCCGAATCAGGCTCCAAGCTATGAGCACAGAGCCTGATGCAGGGCTCGAACTCATGAACTGTGAGATCATGACCTGAGCTGAAATCAGTAGCCGGCCGCTTAATCGACTGAGCCACCCACGCGCCCCTATACAATAGTTTTTGAACCTCAGCATAGGACATAATATCGAATCTATTGCAGTTAAATTGAATCTGTTAGGTGCAGCCTGTTGAGATCTTCTTGGATCTTGACTTTTATCTTGTTTCCAGATTTATGCTGAGATTAGCACACCATCTGTTTTCTCACCCAAGTCATTGATAAAAATATTGATTAGGATGCCACCAAGGAGAGAACCCTGAGGCTTGTTATTAAAAACCTCCTTCCAGCTGAACATCAATCCATCAGTTAGTACCCTTTGGGCACAGCTATTCAGCTGAATACAAGTCCCCCGCATTGTGTTTTCTGGGTGTTGGGTATGGCTAGAGTATAAGCAGAGCTAATGAAGATTGTATTGGAAGGGATTAGAAGGACAGCCAACTCCTCAGCTCGCCCTCTGCCTGAACCTTGGGCATCCACTTAGCTCTTTTTGATGCTGGATCTGAACTTGGCACCAGGAAGCATCCGTCCCTTTGTTTCCATGGCTACTATGCTGCCTTTGTCTAGATACTCGTCATGGCAAACCAAAATTACTGTAATTTTCGTCTACCTCTTCTGCCTGTAATTTCTTTCCCTTCCCCCTCTGATCCGTTCTCTACCCTCTTAAAATACTGGGACCTGCTCAGAAACCTTCAGCGACTCCCCAGGGTCACTTTGTTTTGGCCTTCAAGGACCTATGCATTTCAGCTCCTCATTCCCCTCTCTATGTGGCCTTTCATTTCTTCTTACTTAGGTCTTCTGCTCTAATCGAACAGATCAGATCACCGTCTTTCAAAAAGGCTCTGTCCATTTCTTCCTTGGTGCCTTTGTTGAGACTCCTTGTTCTCCCTCTTCTCACCCTTAAGCTTTCCTGAGTGCACCACTTGGGTCTTGGCTTCTTCCAGGAAGGGATCCCTGGCCCCGCCAGCCCCCATTTGCAATTCTCATTTGGTATTTCAATGCCAGTGTGAATATTTAGTTATGTTTTCTCATAATATTCAAAACCTGGCTATAGTATAAATCCCTCTATGGAAGGGACCATATCTTATACTTTTGTCAAAGCAGGACCATTCCGTACGCTTAGTAAATGTATACAGTTATTATGTGCAGTGGGCACTTGATAAATGTTCACTTCCCTCATCAACCCTTCTCTTTTATATCCACCATATCTTGTGTGTGCTAGACATTTTAGAGCTTGGTAGAGCTGATTAGTTGGATCTCAGATCCCACCTTACTTTTTAGAAATGAACTCTACTGGGGCGCCTGGGTGGCGCAGTCGGTTAAGCGTCAGACTTCAGCCAGGTCACGATCTCGCACTCCGTGAGTTCGAGCCCCGCGTCAGGCTCTGGGCTGATGGCTCAGAGCCTGGAGCCTGTTTCCGATTCTGTGTCTCCCTCTCTCTCTGCCCCTCCCCCATTCATGCTCTGTCTCTCTCTGTCCCAAAAATAAATAAACGTTGAAGAAAAAAAAAAAAGAAATGAACTCTACTGACGCAATATTTCCACAAGATAGGATGCACCTATTTTAAGTATGTAGTTCAAAGAGTTTTGACAAAACTATACACCCTCGTCACTGCCACCCACAATCAAGATATTGAACAAAAGACCCCTGTGCCCTTTGCAGTCTTTCCCTCCCCATGACCCTAGGCAACCCCTTCCCTGCTTATTGTCACCATAGATTAATTTCACCTGTTCTCAATTTTATATAATGGGATCATATGCTATGTGCTCTTTTGTGCTTATTTCACTCAGCAAATGTTTTTGAGATTCAGCCACATTGTTGTATGTATCAGTCACTCCTCCGTTTGGTCACTCCTTCTGGGCAGAATTCCATTGTATGGATATACCACAGTTCATTCACATGTGAACAGACATCTGGGTTGTTTCCAGTTTTTGGCTATTTTGAATAAAGATGCTATGAACGTTTGTATATAGTTCTTTTTGAAGAAGTATGTTTTCATTACTAGGATATATAGTGAATGTATACTTAACTTTCTTAGAAACTGCCAAAATGTTTTCCAGAGTGATTGTACCATGTTACATTCCCATCAACAATTTATGGGTTCATATCCTCACCAGCACTAAATATTGTCAGTCTTTTTCATTTTAGGCATTCCAATAGGGTATGTATGGGTATTAATATTGATAAACATGAATATATTAATATAAATTTTAGCATTTAATTATTTAAACATTAAATGTTAATATTGAGTCTTCCAATCTATGAACATGGTATATCTCTCCATTTATTTAGGTCTTGAATTTCTCTCAATAGTGTATAGGCCATATATAATAACTTTTAATGTTTATTTATTTATTTTTGAGAGAGAGAGAGAGAGAGAAAACAAGCAGGGGAGGGGCAGAGAGAGAGGGAGACAGAATCTGAAGGAGGCTTCAGGCTCCAAGCTGTCAACACAGAGTCCAATGTGGGGCTTAAATCCACAAACTGTGAGATCATGACCTGAGCTGAAGTCGGATGCTTAATTGACTGAGCCAACCAGGGGCCCCTTACATATATATTTTAAAAAGTCATCCCTAAGTATTTTGTGGGTTTTTTTTTTTTTTGGTGCTATTGTAAGTGATATTGAAAGTGTCCTATTTTTCTATATTTCATTATAGCATATAGAAATTTAATTTATATTTGTATTTTGTATTTTGACCTGTATCTTGTAACCTTGCACACTTATATGTTCTATTCCTTAGAATTTTTTCATATATTATCTAGCCTTCTGCAAATAAAGACAGTTTCACATATTTCTTTACAATCTTTATGCCTTTCATTTCTTTTCCTTTTTTTTTTTTTTTTTTTTTTTTTTTTTTAAGTGAGCTCTAGGCCCAGTGTGGGGCTTGAACTCATGACTCTGAGATCAAGAGTCGTACGCTCTACTGACTGAGCCAGCCAGGCACCCCTGTTCTCCTTACTTCTGAGTCTTTATTCTTCACCTAAGTGGCACTTTGTTCATATTTCTTGTTTCTTGGTGATAGTAATGGCAAGTATTTATTAACACCTACCATGTGCTAAATACTGTACTAGACCCTTTGCATATAATATTTTATGTAATTCTTGTTCCTTCTTTGTGAAATAGGCATCATTCTATGAACAAGGACCCTGAGGCTCAGAGAGACAAGTAATTTGCCAAGGTGATTTGGCAGTTGACACATGTTGGAGCCAGGATTTGAACCAGGGGTATTTTGCTTTGAAGCCTGTGCTTTCTTTCACGTTGGACGAGGGGTAGAACTGGCCCTTTAAGGATCTAGCTGCTGGTTTCAGATCAGGCAGTTGAGGACCATTCTTTCCCAGAATCCCATGTATGGAATGATGGGAAAACAGAGACTCTTAGAAAAATGTCCTGCTCCTGGCTGCCCTCTCTGAACACTGTGGTTCCAGCTGGCCGCAAAGTTATTACACTCTCGTCGTGTTGGCAGAAGGAGTTAAGCACAATCCCCATCTGGCTTCTGGTGCCTTGTTCTGTGTGGCAACTACCTCATCCAGCCCCTGCTGGGATGGGGCGTATGGGGAGCTTGCTCTGTACGCCGTACTTGTAAACATGGCCTGGGCTGCGTGAGTCAGAACGGCCTTGGGGAGACGTGGATTCAGCCGCTCAGGATCCCATTTCAGTTGGCTGCCAAGGACCAAATGTCACTGCACTGCAAGGCCACTTCCAGTGTCACTGTCTGTCTCTGACCCTCGGGGGCTGGCTCACTCCGCTCTGAAAGCCTCGGCTGCAAAGGCAGGCGTAGGGAGAGGCGTGGAAGCACAGACGCGTGAGGTCAGCCCTGGTGCTGCCATGAGAGGAATCACACGGGGTCCTAGAGTGGAGTGGGTGACTGCAGAGCCTAGGCCTCCTGGCTGGGGTCCCCTGGACACAGCTTTTTTTTGTTGTTTCTAGACAGCTCTTTTATGGATCATTTCTCCCGGGCTTCTGACCAGCTCCTCTTAACAAGGCTTTGCTACAGGCCCCAGAAAGAACTGCCCTAGTCAGCAGGTTGGTGCTTACTCCACAAGGAGTCACTGGGCACCAAACCAGATTACTCAGTGGCACCCTACCCAAACACTCCCTGGTCTGAAACCTTTACAGTGTGCCCGCTGCCAGGATGGATGGGTGACAGTCAGGGGTTGTGTGGGGAGGTAGGGCTAGTCTTCATTTTCCAGATTGTCGTCGAGATCGGATCACCCGTCCTGGTAGGTGTGTGCCCGGGTGCCCGTTGACCGCTGCCCTATCAGCAAAGCACACGAGAGGTTCGGCTACGTGACACGTGGGCACGTGTGTGTGGACACGTGTGTGGGCATGTATGTGCGGGCATACATGTACGTGGGGGGGCGTGTTTGTGGGCATGTGGGGGGGTTCCAGTTACCTTAATGCTCACTTTTATTTATTTATTTGTTAAAAAAATTTTTTTTATTTTAAATCTTAAGTAGGTTCCATGCCCAATGTGGGGCTTGAACTCACGACCCTGATATCAGCAGTTGCATGTTCTACTGACTGAGCCAGCCAGGCGCCCCCTAACTTTTATTTATTCTTAAAATGAATGAATGAATGACTTTCCCTGATCTTTTTTTTTTTTTTAAGTGTTTATTTATTTAAGTAATCTCTACACCCAACGCGCGGCTCGAATTCAAAATTGAGCCAGCCGGGTATCCCTAATCTTTACTTTCTAAAAAGCTGAGAAATCAACGTTTTTCCTGCTTGCCGGAAGTCTGTGAGTTAGAGTACATGCAGAGCAAAACATAGTGTGCCTCCGAAAATGAGGGCTCACAGAGGGGAAACTTCACCCCTCTGGCGTGGCCTGGGCAGGACCAGCCGGGCTCTGGTGCCCAGGGGTCAAGTCTTTCCCATGTAGTGCTCTGTTGTATAGACGACACCATCGTGTTTCTCAGTAGCTGCTTGTTCGACAACCGGGACTCACGGGATCTCTTCCGTCTTTCTCCCCAGATGCCGTGACTGTGACAGAGTCACTGGGCCTTGTACATGCTGGGGAGGAGCCTTCCTTTTGGGGGTGATCACATTCATCTGGGCATGCCTGCAGTACTCTGGGCCCATGGATCTGAAGGAGAAGCACGTGGTAGGCCATGCTCGGTTCCCTTATGGGTATTGTCTGTGTGCCTCTGTTGGACTCTCCCTACTTGTGTTTGCCTGGGGGGGTTCCTCACTGGGGAAGGCTTTAAGCCAAAAGTGACAGGGGGTGTGTGGCTCTGAGGATTGGGGTACGGGATGGTAACCCCCCCCTGAGAGGGTGCTGTCGCTGGGCTGGGAAGCGCTCCGGGAGCCGGGAGCACAGGACAAGGGGTCGACCAGTTAGCGCAGCGGCACGGGAGCAGGTTTCTGATTTGGGTTGGCGCCAAGCCAGTCTTCCACTTCTTGCCCAGGGGTGTGTAATTTCGTTGGTTTGCTCTTTGTAGGGCTCTGCCCCAACCTGCTGAGCCATGTTGAGTACTGTTGGGCACCCTCTCTGTGGTTAGAGAAGAGCTCCCCAGTCAGACTCCAAACACAGCTGCGTAACCAGCTGGAGGTGAGAGCCAGGAGGCCCAGGCATCTGCGAGGTCGGCCCCCCCCTTCCTCCTCATTGCCTGACGCAGGTACACCTCCCAGCCTCCAGGTACACTGCCTTCTCCTGGCATCGGTCTGCCGTCAATCAGAGTATCCCTCTCCCGTGACGGAGACCACCCCGGCAGAGGTCCTTCCGTCTCTTGCCTGGACTTCTGCCACAGCTTCCCACGGGTCCCTCTGTCTCTGATCTCCTTCCTCCACTTGCTGTCAGACGAAGGTATCCAGAATGCAGAGATGGCCTTTTGTCCCCTCTGCTTAAAAGTCACCAGTGGGTCCACACCACCTGCTGAAACCTTGGGTGTGGTGGGCAGAGCCCTCCGTAATCCACTGCTGCCTGTTGGCCCAGTGCCTAGCCTCCCCCGCCGTGGTCTTTAGCACTAGTAATTCTGAATGCTTCAGAGTTTGGGCACACTGTCCACGTTTAGGCTCCTATTTTTTTTTTTTCCTGACAAACTCCTGCTATTCTTTCTTCAAGAGCCATCACCTTCTCCTGATAAGTCCTCCCTCCCCTCCAGAGGACCCTCTTTCCAGCAGTCATAGTCCCTCCGCCACTGTGCCCACCACACGGTATTGAAACAATCTGTCTGTCCCACTTGATCCCAGTGTCCCTGACTCCTAGCACAGAGCCTGGCATGCAGCAAAGGCTTAGGAAATATTTATCAGCTTGAACTTATGGATAGTGATCTTCCTGCCAAAGAGATCTTGGAAGGTCTGGAGAGGGAGCTGTGGGTCTGCACGCTGGGTCCCTGGTGGAGCCTGGCTGACTGCTGGCTCGTTCAGCTCCAGGCTTCACATGCCTCTGGGCCAGCTGTGGAAGAGCTTGTAGGCCTGAACTTGAAGCAGGTATGTTCAGCGTCCTGTTCACAGATGCCTCTGGCTGCTCTCCAGGGGTCCATCCTAGTAGGACTGGCGCAGAGGGAAAGCTACTAGCCTGGCTGCAAGGCTGCTGTATACAGCTGTAAGAGCTGTGCACTGTTCAATTCCAGGGAGCACCCCCTTGAAGCTTTGATATTGTGTGATATGGTGGCCTGCCTGGGTGAGGCTGAGTGTCTCAAAACAGAGGATGGTGTTGTCCTCTGGTTCCAGCGTGTTGCTGAAACACCAGGTTTCTAGTGAGTTGGGGAAACAAAGTTCTGTGATCCAGCCAGCGGGCTGGCTTCTCTCTCGAGCCTGAGTAAGAACACTTGAGAGCCCAAGATGGTTAGGTCTCAGGGGTCATTTTTCCTAGAGAATTTTTCTTTATTCTCGTCTTTGTCCTTCTGGAGAGATGAGTCCTGTCCTAGAAACATCATCAGCTGCATTCATGGAACCCTTCCTTTGGGTTGGTGGAGCTCTAGGCCGTGGGGAGGTAGCCCCTGGCTTGGAGACACTTACAGTCCAGCTGAGGAACTGACAGTACAAGCAGTTAAGAAATAGAACTGGACACGGTTTCTACCGGAGGCGCCTCCTCGTGAGTTGTATACATGGGCTTGTAAAGATCACCCCGGGTGGCCTCCAAGAGTCAGGGCTTCTCGGAGGCATGGGAACAAAGAGAGCTGGATGGCAGAGGTTGATGGAAAGGGCCTGTCGTCCCCTGGCTGTAGCCCAGGATCAGCTTGGCTGTTGCCGGTTGATTCTTTCTCCCCCCGCTCCCCTTCATGACCTACTGGTCCTCATTGTCCCCGTCAGAACCTTATCTCCTCGGTTCCGGGTCCGCTGTGGAGGAGGTGCTGTGGCAGTGAGCGCCTGGGCTTCTGTTTCTTGGGTGCAGCGATCCCTTTTCACTTGCTGAGGCTGGCAGTGTGGCAGGGGGCGGGGTGGGAGAGGGCCTCATTGGGGTCCCGCTGAGCCGCTGGCTTAGACCCTATGAGCTGTTCTTTCCAGGGCCCATCGCACAGCAGGGAGAGTGCTTGCTTAGTTGTGGTGCCCACAGAGCAGGGCCCTGGCAGAAAGCTAAGGGAAAGTGTCTCCTGGGAGCAGGGGACAGGGGGATGCCAGTCCCTTCCTGGCGGTTTGCTAAGGCTACAGCCCACTGCACTGCTGCCTCCTCCACCCCCTGGCCTGCACCTCGCGGAGACTTCCCGCCCTTAACCTCTGGACTGCCTGGCCCCTCCTTTTCTGCTCCTGTTCAGATCTGGATTTGGCAGAGGAAGGGGGCGGGGAGGGGGCTGCGCTGGGTGGGGGGAGGAGAGAGGCGGACTTGAACTCAGCCGAGGCTCTCTCTTCCCTTCCCTGCAGCTGGAGATAGTGGAGATGGTGTTGTTGGTGTTGTCTAGGAAACAGGGCCCTGGAGAAAAGTGTTCAGGCTCTCTAGTTATTGGACCTGTTGGGCTGCTTCCTCTCCCTTGGGGTTTTACAGCCCCTTCCTAAAGGTGGCCTGGACGCAGGCTGAGAAATTTGCGGTCCACTCCCAAGGCCTTTTGAGGGTCTGCGCTGAGAGCTGCCCGTGTGTCAAATTCGGGGTCCCAGTGCTCGTGGAGCCCCAGGTCACTGGCTGGGAGATGAGGGCCCATGTCCGCAGGGGTCTCCTGTCCCAGAAGCTCTTTGGCAGGTACGTCTAAATGTGACTGCGTGATTATCAGCCGCTGGCCCATCTCTGCTGTTGGGGTTCCTCGCCCCAACCTGGTGGGAAGCTGTTAGGTCTTAGGTATTGGAATCCTCAGAAGCCCTTCCTGTCTGCTGGCTCCTCCCCCTTCAGCTGGATTCTTCCACTGGATTCTTCCGCCTGATTCCGGGCCCCCTGCTCTGCCTCTTAGAAGCCACTGCTCCAGGCTTCTCAATGGCCTGTCCTTCCCCTCCTCACGGATGTGCTGCTATTAATAACTGGCAAGTCCCCCCTCCCCTCCTTCCTGCAGCTAGAACTGTGGGAAGAGCTGTTGCTGGCGCGGCTCCGTTCGGGGAGTCTCTGAGTGATTTGGGGGAGCTCTCATGGATGGCGGGCGCCCACCTTGCCCAGTGAGTTGGGGGCCAAGGAGAGGTGGTCTGGGGAGAGAGTCCAGGTACCCCTGGGTGCCACGGTTGCCCCCAGGTTCCAGCAGCCACCTCCTGCACGGCCTCTCCTCCCCATGCACGCACAGCCCCTTGGCCGCGGGTGCCCCTCCGCTCACCCCTCGGTGGCCTCTGATGAATGGACCGAGCTCCTGGGCATCTGGCAGAGCATCTACAAACTTTCTCCTCTCAGCCCGGCTCCTCCCTCCCCCCTGCTCGCCTCTCCCTCCCTCCCACGGCGCTGTTGCAGCACTGCCTCCTCCTCCCTCCCTAAATCTGCAGCGTGACTGGAAATAGGCTGAATTAATCAGCAGGCTGAAGCTCCACTCTGCACGGGTCCGGATCCGCTGCGGCTCCAGCTCCTAGCTCCCCAGCCCTCGCCTCTCTTTCTCTCTCCTCTCTCCCTCTCCCTCTCCCCCTTCCTGTCTCTTCTCCTCTCTGCTGGAGGGTGGCGGTGGAAGTTCTGTAGTTGACTTCTGTGGCTCAGGCTCTACCCCATGCTCTTTAAGCAGACAGAGCTATGGATGCCCCATCGGGGCAAATGCACCAAAGTGAGTATATGCCAACTTGGTTTTGCATTTCTGTTACAAACGCCTTGTTCTCTGCTTTGGGTGCACGGCTTTGACGTAGCAATTTGCGCCAGTCTTGAAGGTGGGTGCCGAACCGCAGGCAGCTCAGATTATGAGGTAGCTGGGACTGAGGAAGGAGGCTGAGAATGCGAACCACAATGCCCGTGTGTCCAGGGAGCTGCCAGCCAGGCTTCGGAGGCACCCAGAGTAGGACTGGAGCTGAGTGTCCCAGTGGGGCATCCTATCGAGTTATGCTGGGACCTGGGTCTCCATGCACAGGTGACGGGAAGCCCTGGGCCTGGAAGCCACCCCTCCTTGGGGCCAGCAAGGGGGCTTTTTTTTTTTTCCCCCCCGGATCACATGGGTCATTGAGGTAGGAGCAACCAGGGCCAGGCTGATTTCTTCCTCAGTCTGGGTGGTCGCAGGAGGAAGAAGATGGGTCGATGGGTCGAAGTGCCAAGGTCAGCATGCGCCCGGAAGAGGAAGAAGCTTGAGGCTTTGCTTTGCCTGGCTGAAGACAAGGCTGATTTGTGTCTGGCCATGCTCAGAAGAGATTTATCGTGGCTACTAAAAAGGACCAGCTTCAGTGATTTAGGCACTATGTGGGTCCCCTCCCCACCTGCACTGGCTAAGAAAGCTGTGACCTGGGGACTTGGTTCAAGGGCCAGCCAGTTCTAATTAGTGGCTATCTGCTGTTGTCAAGGCTAAGGGTCCCCGTCTATGTTTGTAACCTATCTACCTGAGCCTCTGGGACCTGGTTTCTGCTCCCCAAATAGGTGGAGTGGGAAGGAAAAGAGCAGCTGTGTGGACCTATGAGGAGTCCTGAAAGGACAAGGGCTGGGGGCCAGGGACTCGTGGCTCCGGGCCACCTGGGAAACCTGACCGAGGTGGTGCGGGAGAGCTCAGGAGTGTTAGTTCTGGAAAGGCTTGTTAGACTGACCCAGATGCTCTGCGTCAGGCCCTGCAGATCTGGTCCTATTCAGTAGCGGGTTTTTTACAGTTCTGATTTGATGGATAGAGTCCTTTCCCCACCCTTCCGCTCCCTTAAAGCCCCATGCCCTCCCCGTGTCCCCCCTTTGATGACGGAGCAGGCAGGAGAAGTCCAGCTCATGAGGGGCGTTTGTGGCCAGCATCCCCTGAGCCTGGGTTTCTTAGGGGCTCAAGCTACTCTGTTGGGTCCACTTGAGTCTGACATTTAAAATGGCGGGATGGGGTTGCTTCTACCTGTAAAGCATCGGTGTGAGTGGGGAGGCAGGAGCCTGCCTCTGGGGTAGAGATCTCGACCAGCCATCCTGCCTCACCCTGGGAACGTCTTGGGAGGTGTCTGGCGGTGGGGCGGAGTGGCAGATTTTGAGCATCTGGAAGCAGGAAGAATCTCTTACTCCCTGTGGGTACTTAAGGCTGGGGCAGCTTTCTTGGCCCTGTGGACAAGAAAAGCAGACCTTCGGGTGGCGGTGTACGAGTCAGGTCCTTCTTTCTCAAACCAACCATACGCATCCGTGTACAGGGTCCCCCCCTGGCGTCCAGCCTCACTCGTGTATTGAGAAAGGCCGGCAGGGCCAGCTCGCGCGTGGCCCTTTCTTAATTTCCCTTGAAGATGCCCAAGTTCCGCCAAGTTCCTCGGCTTTGGCTCTCACGTTGCAGCAGGGAAGGTGCCGTGAGAGAAAACAGTGATTTTACCTGCAACCGGGACTCTCCCGCTGGAGACAGGGTGAGGTGTTGCTGTTCCGTGTCAGCGAGGGGGCCGTGGCATTTAGATGAGCGTGGCTGGGGCCAGGCAGAGGAGGCTGGCCCAGAAGGCTGTGTCCTCGCCCCAGGGCCTACCTGTACGGGCAGGCACTTTCTTCGGGAAGCATGTAATTACAGAATGGCTACTTTTCCTCTGCTGTGCTGTCTTTAATCGCCAGTCTGGAGCTGGTGTTCCTGGCCAGACACAACATGCGTGGGCAGACACACACAGTCCGTTCCGCAGGCCTCTGCTGGCCCTGACCCAGGAGCACTTTGCCCTCTGGCCCATACCTCCCACACCTGGAGACGCCTGGAGAACAGCAGTGTGCGGGTCCCAGGAAGCCGGGTGCAGAGAGAAAGGGAATCGGTTTCTGGGTTGTGGAAGGGGAGGCCCTGGGTTTGGGGGCACCTGGCATGAGGCAGCGGATGTCAGGACAGCCACAGGGCAAGCAGAGGGCAACTGCGGCTGTCCAAAGTCTAAAAGCCTGGCTGGAGGAGGGGCGCCACCCTGGTTCCCTGGTTGCTCCTCTTAGCCCTCGCCTGCCTTCCTGAGCATGGTCCGCATCCCAGACCCAGCAGCTTCCCACGTGACCTGCAGCCCCCTGGGATTTATCCAGCCCTCCCTCCGTCCTGCCCAATCCCCATCTCTTTGGCGGGCAGCCTTTCTACCTCTGCAGGCCAGCCCTTCCCTGCCTCCGGGAGGTTTTCTCACTGCAGCGTTCCTGGAGGCCCTGGCAAGTCCGTCTTGGGAAGCTTCGCGTCTCCCCCTGCGGAGAGGGAGCTCATAAAGCTCCCGGGGGAGAAGTGGGCAGGGGTGGAGGGGTGGTGTGGGAGGCCCTGTGTACCCAACTTCTTCTTCCCTGGCCCAAATCTTCTTCCCTGGCCCAGGCGTCACCCCCTGGGCCAGTCCCTTAGACATGAGAAGGCCTCGGGTCCCCTTTTCCTTTCTTCCTCCCCTCCCCCACTCCCGTGCAGGAGTCAGGGAAGCAGACGTACAGACCTCAGCCTTACCTGACACTCATTTGTCCCGGACCACGGCTTTTCAGGAAGGCCCCAGGATCTCTGCCAGAGGGAGGTGGATGCTCTGGAGTATAGTATTTGCCCATGCTAGGGTTCGGGCCCTCTGCCCAGAGGGCCATTTCTTCCTGAGCTGAAATACCCAGTTATCCCCTCTGGGAAGAAGCAGCTCTTATCTCCATAATCCCCCAAAGCCAGCATGGAGAGTGGGGATTAGGGGAGATTTAGGCAAGGGATCTGGGAAGTCTTGGGGCCAGGTTTGCTCTGGAGCCCGTCCTAATTTCTCGGACTGAGAAAGCTGGCAATGGGCCAGTGTGGGGACTCCACTCAGGTGGGTCCTACCAGGGTGGGTCTGCAGCCGGGGGACACTGCCCCCGTGCAGCATCCCATTCTAGTAATGGAGACGTGTGTCCTGTGAAAGACGAGGCTGCCAAGGAGAGGGCTGGATATGGAGAGAGGCACAGAGGAGGAAGTCTGGAACATTAGTGGGCAAAGCCAGGGCAGACCCCAGGGAAGGCAGGTGTGGAGTAGGGGAGGGGAATGGGCCGAGGCAGCCAGGGCGTCACCAGCTCAGCCACCCTTGATCAAGACTCGGTAGATGACCTCAGTCCCTTTCTTGACGCCCCAAGTCTAGGGCTTTGCTCCTTTTACTCAAGAACCTTTCCTGGTGGGAGCTCACACTGGTGCTCTTGGGATGGCCCTGGGAAAGACCCAGTTCTCCCCCAGGCCTCCTTTCCCCGGGGGTGTTCTTTTTCCCAGGACCCCCGACCTGGGGATCTGTGCATCAGATTCAATGTGTGCATCAATCCCAACTTCTGAAGTTTTGATTCAGTGGATTTGGGTGGGACCTGGGCATCCACCTTTTTAGAAGCTGCAGGTGTTTCTGCTAGAGATCCCGGGCTGACAACCCCTGATGGAGATGTCACTGGGATCCCAGAGTCCCGTGCATGCATTCATTCAGCAAGCGTTCACTGAGCTGCTGCCGTGTGCCAGGCCCTGTCTTAGCAGTTGGCTGCAGGGGTGTGTGGAGATGGAAGAATTCAGACCTGTTTTCAGGGAACTGACAGCCAGGTGGGAGAGCCAGACAAGTACATCTATAATGACAGCTCTCCATGATGCAGACTGTGAGCCAGGTTGTCCAGTGTGCTATTGGAATACAAACCTCTCCTGTAAGTGCAGCCCTTGGTTTTGGGAAAATTTCCCAGAGCAGGTGATCTTTGAGCTGAGTCTTGAAGGGGGAATAAGAGTTGTCTGGGGCAGGCAGCGTGTTGTTGGTAGGAAAATTCAGAAAGGTGCTCGCCCATCAGCTAGGAGAGCATGGCTTGCGTCAGGAGTGGAAGAAATGCCGGAAAGGGGACTGGAGAAACTAGCAGATCACAGATCATGCTTTGGAGTCTGGGCTTGATTGGCAAGATAAACGCGGTCAGTTGATCTGATGTCTGCTACTGTGGCTGGATGTCACAGTTGGTTTGGAAAAGGTAGAGACTGGAGAGGGGGAAGGGGAGGTAAGGTTGGGGGGAGGGGGGTCACTGCAGGAGCTGTGCTGTCTGGGCCCGGAAGGGCCACATTCCAGGGTTTTGGATGAAACCACTCCTGGGCCCTGTGAAACAGCAGTACAGCAGTTGAGTAAACAGGCCAGAATTCAGGGCAGTGGTCAGGCTAGAGGTAAACTTCAGGAATTGTAAGCTTGGTGGTGATGAGCAACTACTCCATGATGGTGGCTGAGGTTGCCCTGGAAACTTATATGAATTTGTCGAGATGTCTTAGGGTGGGCTGTGGGGTTAGATGGACAGGAAAGAAAAGCCAGTCAGAGAAGGAGAAAACAGGAGCGAAACCCAGGAATGGGGCTGTCAATAAGAAGAGGCCAGGCTGGGGTCACACAGGACAACATGGGTGGTCCCCAGAGTTGCCCAGGACCACCCCCATCCGTGCCCCCTTCCACCACCCTCGGTGACGTGACAGTCGTCCCTTTCCTGGGAGCAGCTGTCTTTTGTCTGAGATTGTGTCCTTCCCCATGCTGGAGCATCCTCCCTTCTGTGAAATGGTGGAAACAGAAGATCGTGGGTTTTTTTCTTAATGCTTTTACTAGGAACAATGAAGAGACAGCGTCTCTTTGTTAGTTATCCTCTCCCTGCTTAAAAACACACTATGTTTCGGCCTGTGAAATATAAAGACGGCAGCAGAGGTAGAGGGGAGGGGAGGGGCCAGATCGGTGCGAGGGGTGGGGAGATGCTGATGGCCTTGGAAGGTGGGTTAGGAAACCCTGAGTAGAGAGAGTCGCGGGTCTGTTTCTGTTTTAAACTTGGCCTTGAGGAGTAGGGGATTTTTAACGTGGTGGAGATTTGAGCCAACACCCTGAGGGCTGGGACTAGTGGAGGAAGAGGAGGGAGGATTCAGGGGGGAGGGATGAGGGAAGGCCACTCCAGGCAGTGACTGGGGGGGGAGGGGGTGCCCAGAGAGATGCTGAGGGCCTTCTGCTTCCCTCCCAGGGCGAGCCACCCTTGGCCCTGGGCCTGTCCACCCGGAAGGCCCTCAGCATCCTGAAGGAGCAGCTCGAGGCGGTGCTGGAAGGACACCTGAAGGAACAGAAGAAATGTCTCACGTGGAAGGTGAAGGAAGCTTCTTCACAGGGAGCCCAGAGCCTGAGTGGGATGGCGGAGAGGCATGGGAGGCCCGTGACTCTCCCCGTGACCCTGGGCTGCCTCGCAGACTCATGTCCTGGGTGCACTTGGCGCAGGAGCCCGGGAGGAGACCGAGGCAGCCCTGGGGGGGAGAGGGGGGGGCGGGGGGGGGCAGCCAGTCGGTCGGAGGGCTGGGGCAGGGTCAAGCAGCTGTGGGAGGAAGGCGGCCAGATTCCAGCAGGACGCTGCGTCCCGGCTCCTTCCCCGGGCCCTCGCTCCCCGCCGCCCTTCCTCACCTCCTCACCTCCTCACCTCCTCACCTCCTCACCTCCTCAGGAGATGTGGAGAAGCAGCTTCCTGCACCACAGTAACCGCTGCTCCTGCTTCCACTGGCCGGGCGCCTCACTCATGCTGCTGGCGGTGCTGCTGCTGCTGGGCTGCCACGGGGGCCAGCCGGCGGGCAGGTGAGCTGCCTCCCTCCTCCGAGCCGCCCCACCCCTGCCTCAGGTTTAGCATGTCTGCACCACCACCCCCCCCCCCCGCCCCCCGCCCGGGTTGTTAGGAATCCTCAGTCCCTTGGCTGGCTGCTGTCAGCACCAGAACCAGACACGCTTTCCAGAAGGGGCCGGGGCGGGGGGCCCCTCTCCCTGCTAGAACCCCCTTCACTCCTTCCTGCCAGCCACGGGGCCGAGCTGGTGAGCGCCTCGGCGCTGTGCCTCCTGCTCCTTCTCAACCTCATCCTCATCGGGCGGCAAGATCGGCTGAAGCGCAGGGAGGTAGAGCGGAGGCTCCGAGGGATCATTGACCAAATCCAAGGTGAGGCCAAGGGTCAGGCGTGCCAGGCGTGATGCGTCGGAGCCCTGTGAGCTCTTCTCCCGAGTCCCAGCCAGGAGCCTGGCACACGGGTGGTCAGCATTCTGGCGGCTGTTGGCGTCAACAGAGTGAGAAGGCTCACCTGCCCTCTTTTGAGCAGGACAGTGATAGCCAGGGACACCTAGGCGCATGCAGGTGGTGGCCTGGGCACGGCACGCGGGCTTGCTAATGGTGGGAGACTAACAGAGAAGACCCTCTCTTGGCAGGAGAACAGTGATATTTTTCCCTTCTATGTCTGTCTTGTCCGGTGGTACTGGGCCAGGGCAGGTGGGAAGATGGGCCAGAGAAGTCTAAGACCTGCAAGAATCAGGGGTGGGGCCCGGAGCCGGGAGCCCCAAATGGAGCAGCCCTGATCCTAAAGAAGGGAGTTGCTCAGTCAGATTTCTGCTTGTCCTTTCATTCAGGTAGTGGTTACGCCCCAGCTATGGATCGGGGGTGTTAGGTTCTTCTGAGAGACGGTGGTTCCCACTTCCCAAGGGCATGTGGTCTTGTAAGAGAAACACCTGTTGTCTGAGACCTTTCTCTAACTGTACTGGGCAGCAGACATTTGAATGCTAAATGAGGGGATGCCTGGGTGGCTCAGTTGGTTGAGTGTCTGACTCTTGATTTTGGCTGAGGTCATGATCCCAGAGTCATGGGATCGAGTCCCATGTCGGGCTCTGTGCTGAGCATGGAGACTGGTTAAGATTCTCTTCCTGTCTCCCTCTGCCCCTCTCCCCCACTTGCATTCTCTATCTAAAATAAAAAAAAAATATTTAATTATTATAAATAAATAAATAAATAAATAAATAAATAAATGCTAAGTGAGAAGACGTTGCTTCATTCTGAAATGACCAATGAGTTGCAGCCATGTGCCAGGCACAGGAAGTGACTGAGAAAGATGGGCCCTGCCCTCCGAGAGCTTAGTCTCTTGCTCAGGAAGCATCCATGGCTCCCTGTTGCTCATCAAAGCATCCCAGAAACTCTGGCCCAGGCTCCAACCTTCCTCTCCAGCCTCTTCTGCTACTCACCCTCACGTGAAAACTACTCCCCAGTCCTAAAACCACTGCGGACTTCCCTGCTTCTGTGCCTCCTTCCTGCTGTCCTGCCTGCCCTGCTCCTCCCTCACTTGGCTCTAACTGAAGATCTTGCCCCTCCTTCAGGACCCACCCTTTTGCCCTGAAGCCACCTCTGATCACATCAGCTCCTCTGTGCTCCCTGCAGCACTGGGATCTTTCCTAACACTCTGAGCACATGCTTGCCTTGCTTTGGTGTTATCTGCCCACATGCATCTCTCTTTTCGGTTATGGCTCCTCAAGGGCAGGGACTGTGTCTTCTTTGATCTTTGCACCCCTCAAAGCCCTCGGCCATGGTTATGAAATGTCTTTGAATGGAACGGGGCTACAAAGAAGAAGAGCTTCAGGTGTTCAGAGGCCTTGGCGGTGCCTGGGCTGGAGCGGTGGGAAAGGCTTCACAGGGGAGGTGACCCTGGGCGAGTCGGAGTGAATGGTGTGGGTTGCGGCAAACCTTCTGGGAAAGGAAGGAGAAAGAAGGCCGCGCTCCATGGTGTGTGCTGCCGGGTGGCTGGGGTGTGGGGCTGTGGGTGAGGTGCTTTTCCTCTTTCCATTCTCGTCAGATGCGCTCAGGGATGGCAAGGAGATCAAGTGGCCGGATGCCATGTACCCAGACCTCCACATGCCCTTTGCACCATCCTGGTCCCTGCACTGGGCGTACAGAGATGGACATCTGGTCAACCTGCCAGTTAGCCTGTTGGTGGAAGGAGACATCATAGCTCTGAGGCCCGGCCAGGAATCGTTCGCCTCTCTGAGGGGGATCAAGGTAGCTCAGGACTTTTTCTCCTCCCCTGGAAATGCCGTGGGAGCATTCACAGGCAATGGTGGGAGGGCCCCAGGGCTTAATCCTGAAGCTTCCTGGCCAGCTCACAGGCTTCTTGGCAAGGGCTCTTAGGAGAACAGAGAAGGGCTAGAATATTTTTCTCCTTCTTGGCCTGTTCTTTCTTTTCTCTGCCCCTTAAGCTTGTGGGAATCCAGTTCCACAGCTGCCCCAACCCTCCGCCCCACAGCTGACTCTTTGCTAACTGATGGTCCCTAACCCAATGAACTGCTTCCATTTAGCTGGAATTGGCAAGGAAGGGTGGCTTCCGAATGAACCTGTTAATTGCCCTCAACCTCCTCCCCCTTCCTCCCTGGCAGGATGATGAACACATTGTCTTAGAGCCGGGAGACCTGTTTCCCCCTTTCTCTCCACCCCCTTCCCCCAGGGGAGAAGTGAAGAAAGGGCCACAGAACCCCCAGCAGCACAGACTCTTCCGTGTCCTTGAGACCCCTGTGATTGACAACATCAGGTAGGGTTGCTATCCTGCCTTCCTTCTGTCCCCTGACTTATCCTCGTCCCTAGTGGCTCTGTGAGCTGGGGGCAGGGGGTGGGTGACGAGGAGCCTTGTTTACGCTGAGGTTCCCTTAGGGCAGGCACCTCTATGGGGTCTTTTCTTTAGTGTCTCATGAGCATTTCTAGACTGGGTGATTGTTCCTCTCCCCCCTGTTGGAACTCTGAGGGGACAGCTCTGGAGGCTGCCCCAGACCCCTCTCTTGGGGGCGGGGGACTTGGTGGGGGCCAGGGAATAGGAGAGATTGCCTGACTCAGTGATGCCCCGTAAAGGTGCATGTTTCTGGCCTCTTCCTGAGAGCTTGCACAACTGTAGGGTCACCCCTTTCTGCAGGTGGTGCCTGGACATGGCCCTGTCCCGCCCAGTCACTGCTCTGGACAACGAGCGGTTCACGGTGCAGTCGGTGATGTTGCACTACGCTGTGCCTGTGGTCCTGGTGCGTGAGGCGGGCCGCGCAGGGCAGGGGAGAGGGCCAAGAGAAAGGGGGAGCCTCAGGGCCAGATTCAGGTGAGCGTGTGAGTGAAGACAGGGATCCCAGAGTGAGCTGGCCAGTGCTGGGGTTGGGGGCGTGTAAGTGGGCAGAGGAAAGGGAACCTTAGAGCCCGAGTGTCTCTCTGGGTGGTGGGGGCTAAGGCTGCACCTCTCCTGTGCCCCAAAGGCCGGCTTCCTCATCACCAATGCCCTGCGCTTTATGCTGAATGCCCCTGGGGTCACGTCCTGGCAGTACACCCTCCTCCAGCTACAGGTAACCCCCACCCTATCCCGACTGTCGTGCTTTGCACTTTCTGTGGAGCCTGGGTCCCCTCACGGCGCCCTGACTGTTCCTTCCTCTCTGTAGCCCCAGGGTCCCTCAGGCTTCAAACTTAAGAATGCCTGCTTTCCTTCTTCTCTTCTTGCCCTGGACAGCTGTCCCTTTCTACTCAGGGAATGGCTTCAGGGCCGGGGAAGCCCTTCCCTCCCTCCCTCCTTCCAGGCCAGCAGCTCCTTGGGAGCCTTCAGTGTGGTTCGCGCTTTCCCAGGTGAACGGCGTCCTGCCCGTCCTCCCCCTGCTCTTTCCAGCCCTCTGGGTTCTGGCGACCGCCTGTGGAGAAGCCCGCGTCCTGGCTCAGATGAGCAAGGCCTCTCCCAGCTCCTTGGTAGGTTGTTCCAAGGCATCTGGGGGACAGTGCAAAAAGAATACAAACCAGGAGCAAAAAGAGGGTGCCCAGCGAATGGGTGCAGACTGTGGGCCCGGCATGTGGGCAGGACTTGGGCAGCTCTCCAGGCCAGGCCTGGGAGAGGCCGGTGAGTGTCTGTCCTGGCGCTCAGCAGACAGGGGATTCGGGGACTGCCCAGGTGTCCTTTACCAATGGCATTCGGAGCCTTGCTGGCGTGGGGCCCCCCACCTTCCAGCTCAGAGGCCTGTGTGAGGGTGGCCCCCTGAGGCGGCTCCCTCTTCTCTGCGCAGCTGGCCAAGTTCTCGGAGGACACTCTCAGCAGCTATACAGAAGCCGTCTCCTCTCAGGTATGTTCACCTGGGACACCTTTGGCCCCAGGCCCCCGTAGGCACCGACCTGAGCTCCCTCAAGCTGGCCCCTTGTGGAACCCTGGGGCTCCCCTGCCTGGTGGCCATTGAGTCTCCTGTCTCATGAGGGCAGCGCGCTTTGCCCAGACAAATGCCTCTCCAACCCCAACTTCCTGGCATCCCTGCACTGTTTCCTCTGTTGGCCCCAGAGGCTATCTCTAGGGAAATAATGCTGGACTTTGCCTCTTCCGCCAGGAAATGCTACGCTGCATTTGGGGTCACTTCCTGCGGGTGATCCAGGGGACGTCGCCGACGCTGAGCCATAGTTCCAGCCTGTTGCACAGCTTGGGCTCTGTCACGGTGAGGCTGGGCCCCGTGGGAGGACCCCGCCTCAGCTGGCCTGCTGCCTGGCTATGTGTGGGGTGCCTTTCTGCCACTTACGTGGACCCTGGCAAGTTGGGGAATGCCAAGCCTCCTTCCCAATTCCTGTCTCTCCCTGCAGGTCCTATGCTGTGTGGACAAACAGGGGATCCTGTCGTGGCCAAACCCCAGCCCGGAGACCGTGTTGTTCTTCAGTGGGAAGGTGGAGCCCCCACACAGCAGCCACGAGGACCTAACAGATGACCTGTCCACCCGCTCCTTCTGCCACCCCGAGGTAGAGGAGGAGGTATGGCCGGCTCCCGGGGACTCAGCTCTGGGCCCGGCCGGTGGCCTCGGGGAGGGTGAGGCTAAGAGGGAGAAGGACGGCTCGAGCACCATTAGGATCTGCTGGGCAGTTGAGGCGGAGCCCCCACAGCCAGCAGTGAAGGGACATAACTGCCCTGCCTCCTTGGTCCGTGGCAGCCGTTGGGACCCCAGTCCGAGGCCTGTGCTCCTTGTTCTCTTCAGCCCCACGAACGAGATGCCCTCCTGGCTGGCTCCCTGAACACTTCCCTGCACCTTTCCAATGAGCAGGAACGCGGTGACTGGCCCGGTGACGGTCCCAAGCCCCCTGAATTCTACTCTCACCACAAAGCACACGGCCGCAGCAAACACCCATCCGGCTCCAATGTGAGCTTCAGCAGGGACACAGAGGGTGGTGAAGAAGAGCCTGGCAAGGTGAGAGGAAGGTGGAGAGCAGCCGTGGGGTGTCCCGGCCTCCCTGCCGAAGAGGCTATGGGGTGCAGATGTCACGGCCTCCGTTCCCAGGCCACCAGGCTTGGCCAGGCAGGGCCGTCTCCCAAGGCCTCATCTGGGACCCTTCCGGGAAGTAGGCCCTTTCTCCCTTTCTGGATTTCGCGGGTGGTAATTGGTCGGGGCGAGGCCCTTTCTCCTAGTTACCACCTTCTAAAGACAGAAAGCTGGTGGCTTCCTCTAAAATATTTCCACCCGCCTGAAAGAGATCCTTCATTGTTCCCTCCCTGGCCTGGGTACTGCCATCGTTGGGGGTAGCTACTAGAAGCAGCTGAAGGCCAGCAAGGGCAGGGAGAGGGTGTCGGGGAGGGATGCACAGAGCGTGAGCACGAACCCTCCAGTCTGACGCTGTCCTCTCCCCTCCACGTTTTCCTTGAGGCCCAGCCCGGGCTGGAGGGCGAGCCGTACGAAGCGGAGGACTTTGTGTGTGACTACCACCTGGAGATGCTGAGCCTGTCACAGGACCAGCAGAACCCCTCCTGCATCCAGTTCGATGACTCCAACTGGCAGCTGCACCTTACCTCCCTGAAGCCCCTGGGTCTCAACGTGCTGCTGAACTTGTGTAACGCCAGCGTCACGGAGCGGCTGTGCCGGTTCTCAGACCACCTGTGCAACATCGCCCTGCAGGAGAGCCACAGCGCCGTCCTGCCCGTGCACGTACCCTGGGGCCTCTGCGAGCTGGCCCGCCTCATAGGTATGCTGCCCGCCGCTTCCGAACCTACTGGTGCCCCGTGGCCGCATGGAGAGCGCCGTCAGCCCTCTTAGCTTCTTTTTTTTTTTTTTTTTTACTGTTTATTTATTTATTTTGAGAGAGAGAATGCAAGCAGGGGAGGAGCAGAGAGAGGGAGAGAGAATCCCAAGCAGGCTCCATGCTGTCAGCACAGAGCCTGATGTGGGGCTCGAACTCATGAACTGTGAAATCATGACCTGAGCCAAAATCGAGTCGGACGCTCAACCAACTGAGCCAGCCAGCGCCCCAGCCCTCTTAGGCTCTGACCACCCCCTTTCACCAGGCACCGTTCGGCAGTGCTTCCTCATCTCGTCTTGGAAAGTAACCAACAGCGGGATGAGCAGGGGAAAGGAAGCAGCCCAGCCTGACTGGGCTTGTCTCCGTGCCAGGGAGGGCGGTGCAGGTGCTTCCTCCCGGACACTCTGAGTTGCTATCCCTCCCCCTGCAGGCTTCACTCCTGGGGCCAAGGAGCTCTTCAAACAGGAAAACCACCTTGCACTCTACCGCCTCCCCAGTGCCGAGATGGTGAAGGAAACCTCGCTGGGAAGGCTCTCCTGTGTCACCAAGCGGCGCCCCCCCCTCAGCCACATGATCAGCCTCTTCATCAAGGACACCACCACCAGTGAGCCTTCCAGGCTTGGCCAGCATCAGGCCAGACCTTCCTGGAGCTTGGCAGGGCGGAGCTTCTTTTAGGCATCCCTCTTTAGGGGCAGCCCGGGCAGATGAGCGCTAGATAACGTCCCGAGTCTTCTTTGCACGTGGCAGGGATTGGATTTGGGGACTGGGGCTGGGATGGCGTGGCCACAGGGGCCTGGACTGTTTGAAGGACGGGCGGCCTAGTGTCTGTTTCACAAGCCCGGCACCTCCCACATAAGCCTGGGATATTGTGTGGAGACCCCCAAGGTCTCCTTAGCACCCTTCTCGAGGATGGCAGGGTGTTCCCTGAGTGAGTGAGCCGGGAGGAGGGCAGCGGTGGCTTGGGGCACTCACGGCTCGGCCTCTTCCTCCCTGCCTCAGGTACAGAACAGATGCTGTCCCATGGCACGGCGGACGTGGTCTTAGAGGCCTGCACAGACTTCTGGGACGGGGCCGACATCTACCCTCTTTCGGGTTCTGACAGGTGGGTGAGGAGGCACACGCCAGTGCTGGTCGCAGACCGCCCTGCCGTCTGCCTTCCCGCCGGCCCACGGGCAGGGGGGCATCTCAGGACTGCTCGCCTCACTCCTGCCCTGCTTCCCTGGCAGAAAGAAAGTGCTGGATTTCTACCAGCGAGCCTGCTTGTCTGGCTACTGCTCTGCCTTTGCCTACAAGCCCATGAGCTGCGCCCTGTCCTCTCAACTCAACGGCAAGTGCATTGAGCTGGTGCAGGCGCCTGGCCAAAGCAGCATCTTCACCATGTGCGAGCTGCCCAGCACTGTCCCCATCAAGCTCAGCACCCGCCGCAACAGCTGGAGCTCTGACGGTACCGTGCACATCCGTCCCTGTGGGGGCCCCGAGTGGGGAGGGCTTCCGGAGGGCCGTGGAGTCCATCATAGCAGAGGGGACAGTGGGCGCAGCATCTAGGTGGCACTCACCGCCTGGTGATGTGGGCCAGTCCCTTAGCCTTCGCGTGGATAGGTAGGTGCTTGCTCTGCTCTCCTCTCCTCACAGGTTTCTTGTGACACTCCGGTGGGATACTGGATAGCAAAGGGCTTTCTTTGAAAGTTATAAAATGGCAGTATTTATAGAACATTGGCCTTACTTGAATCAGACAAAAGGCCAGGTCACAACCCTGCTGAAACAGAGGGACTCAGAGCCACCCTGCCCCTCCCCACTCTACCAAACAGACAGACTCACAGGGGTCTTATGACCCAAAAGACCATGAATTGAGGCCATTGCTGAGAGTGAGGGCAGCCCCCTTGCCTTGGACCAGGGCTGGGCTCTATCGTTACTCCTGAGGATTGTCACCTGACTGATGAGTACCTCTCGTTGTCTTCTCTCCTGTGTCCGTTGGCTCCTTTGTATGTCTTGGCTGTGTGTGTGCGTGGCTGTGTGTGGTCCCCCGGGGCCCACGTGCTCATTGATTTGGGTGTGGCATCTGTGTGTGTGGCCTGGGCCGCCTCCTGGAATCTGCTGGTTCCTGGGTGTTCCTGGCCGGGCTCTGTGCCTTGTGCCTACCTGAAGAAGGGATCGGGGAGGTGCTGGAGAAGGAAGACTGTATGCAGGCCCTGAGCGGCCAGATCTTCATGGGCATGGTGTCCTCCCAGTACCAGGCCCGGCTGGACATCGTGCGCCTCATCGACGGGCTGGTCAATGCCTGCATCCGCTTCGTCTACTTCTCTTTGGAGGATGAGCTCAAAAGCAAGGTGGGGAGAGCCACCCCTCTCTGCTGCCCCTGATCCTTTCTCCCATGGGCTTGTGGGCCCATCTGTTCATGGCCATCTGCCTTTTGCAGGTGTTTGCAGAAAAGATGGGCCTGGAGACAGGTTGGAACTGCCACATCTCTCTCACGCCCAATGGGGACATGCCTGGCTCTGAGATCCCCCCCTCCAGCCCTAGCCATGCTGGCTCCCTGCATGATGACCTGAATCAGGGTAAGGGCGAAGTTTTGTGGTGGGGACGAGGTGGGTGTGGGCACTTCTCTCCTGGGAGCTACAGCTAGAAAGAGCCTCCGCAGATCTTTCCTGATAAGTACATTCCCTTGGAAAATGGCTCTCGTCTCCCCGCGGTAACAACAGTTGACAGCGAAGGAGAGGAGACCCAGATGCAGGAAGTTCTCTGCCATCTTCAGGGCAAGGAAAGGCCCCCAGAAAGGCTGACTCCAAGGTGAAGGACAGGCTTTCATCTCCACAGTGTCCCGAGACGATGCAGAAGGGCTCCTTCTGATGGAGGAGGAGGGTCACTCTGACCTCATTAGCTTCCAGCCGACAGACAGTGACCTCCCCAGCTTCCTGGAGGACTGCAACCGGGTATGACGGCAGGGTCTGTGCCCCTTCACCCCCAGAGGTAGCTGAATCGCTGGCCCCGAGAAGGGGGGCAGGGAGGGACGGACCCTTCTCCCCAGTCCTGAGGCTCCTGGCATCTCTGCTCTCTCCAGGCCAAGCTGCCCCGAGGCATCCACCAGGTGCGTCCCCACCTGCAGAACATTGACAACGTGCCCCTGCTAGTGCCCCTGTTCACCGACTGTACCCCCGAGAGTGAGTACCATAGAGGAATCTGGGCTGGACGAGCTGGGGAATCCAGGGGGCTGGAGCTGTGGGTGTGCCCTTTCTAGGGAGTCAGAAGTGACAATCATTCCATGATATTCATGCTCCTGGGGGCAGGACTGTCCCCAAGAGGGGCCTGCTTCCCCTGTCTCCTGCTCTCCTGCCCCGTGGGTCTCTTCCCAGAGCCTCACACAGGGCTCCGCCTACCTGACTCTTGTGCCCCCCGACTGCACCCCACCCCAGCCATGTGTGAGATGATCAAGATCATGCAGGAATATGGGGAGGTGACCTGCTGCCTGGGCAGCTCTGCCAACCTCAGGAACAGTTGCCTTTTCCTCCAGAGCGACATCAGGTCAGGATGACATCCTAGAGCGGGGGCTTACACGGGCTGGGGCATGTTCCACGGCTGATCTTACCCTAATTGGGACTGAGGGACCTGGACATGGTGGAAAGAGAGGGAGCAGGTGCTTGCCTAGTCCTATGGGCGATGGGATGGGGTCTTTGCGGAGTGTCGCTGAGGGGTATGCTTTCCTCCTGTGCCGAGCAGCATCGCCCTGGATCCCCTGTACCCGTCCCGCTGCTCCTGGGAGACCTTTGGCTACGCCACCAGCACCAGCATGGCCCAGGCCTCGGATGGCCTTTCTCCCCTGCAGCTCTCAGGGCAGCTCAACAGCCTGCCCTGCTCCCTGACATTTCGCCAGGAAGAGACCATCAGCATCATCCGGCTCATTGAGCAGGTGGGGGCTCGGGAAGGCGGTGGGACGTGGGGCCTGCATGGGGTGGGGAATAGTGACACAGGCTCCACCTGGGCTCCCTGGGGCAGATGTACCTGCAAGAGAGCCTTTCCCGGGCACTGTTATTTGCCTCCACCCTTTCCTAGCAGGAGCATCTGGGGCATCTGGCTCTTGGCTGAGATCTGTCAGCTGTAGGCCTGGCCACAATCTGTCCCTCCCGGTCCCTAGGCTCGGCACGCCACCTACGGCATTCGCAAGTGCTTCCTCTTCCTGCTGCAATGCCAGTTGACTCTGGTGGTCATCCAGGTGAGGTGGGGCCGGCACAGGCATTGCCCCTCCCCCGCCCGCTTCCCCCGCCCAGGGCCAGTTGAGTCTGAGGTGGCAGTTCCGGGGGATGCGGCACAGCCTAGGGGCCCCCTAGCCTCTGTGAAACCCCTGGGCTTTTGGTAATGACCCCATCAGCAGAGTAGTGGCCCCTGTGGCCCCAGCTCCTCTGGGCACCTGTCTGGGCACAGGGCCAGGCGGTCCTGGGGCTCCAGGCATCCCACTGTTCGCTAGAATCTAATCATGCTTCCTGGGCTCTCCTGGTCCAGTTCCTGTCTTGTCTGGTTCAGCTGCCACCGCTGCTGAGTACCACTGACATCCTGTGGCTGTCCTGCTTTTGCTACCCTCTGCTCAGGTGAGAGTCATTCTGCCCCTCCGTGCCCAGGCAGGCAGGGTTGGGATGTCCCCGAGCAGCCCCAGGAGCCCAGGTTCTGTGGGACCCGCTTTGTGCTCACGTCTCCTGGTGCAGAGGGCACTGGGGGGCTCTCTCTCCTTCGTCTTATCCCATCTCCTCAGACCTCCCCTCGCGTCCCAAAACTCCCGAAAGGCTACCCCTGTGGGAATTGGGGGACAGAAGGCCACAGTCGCCACGCTTCACCAAGTCCCTGCTTTTCAGCATCTCTCTGCTGGGAAAGCCCCCGCATAGCTCCATCATGTCTATGGCCACGGGGAAGAACCTTCAGTCCATTCCTAAGAAGGTAAGCAACGTGGAGGCCTGTGAGCCTGGCCCTTTCCTGAGGGACGGGTGCGTGGAGGGGACGGAGCCTTGGGGGAGAGAGGTAGGGGCCTCCATCAGGACTTCCGCCAACCGCAGGGGAGGTGGTGGTGTGGAGCCGGGAGGCGTCCCCCGCCCCTGGGCCTGCCCGTGTCCTGGAGAGCCCGCCGCGCCTGGTGCCGGAGGGGCCGCTGCCTTGCGAGTGACAGGCCTCCCTCTTCTCTGCAGACCCAGCACTACTTCCTGCTCTGCTTCTTGCTCAAATTCAGCCTCACCGTCAGCTCGTGCCTCATCTGCTTTGGCTTCACGCTGCAGAGCTTCTGTGACAGCTCCCAGGCCCGCAACCTCACCAACTGCTCCTCCATCATGCTGCGCAGGTGGGTCCTGGTCCCCCCCCCCCCCCCCCGCCCGCCCCCTGCCCACTTTCCCGGGGCCCAGAGGGGGCTGAGCCCACCCCTTGCTTTGGCAGTCACGCCGACACAGCTCCAGCCTGGTTTGACGACTTTGCCAACGGGCTGCTGACGGCCCAGAAGCTCACGGCGGCCCTGACCGTCCTGCACACGGGTGAGAGGCTCCCGGGGAGGGGGCCTGTGGCGGCCGGTGGGGCACCCCGGGGGCAAGGCCTCGGCCGGTGGGAAGTCTAACACCGCCCACTGGCCCTGTTTTCTCCAGTCTTCATTTCTATCACCCACGTGCATCGCACCAAGCCCCTGTGGAGAAAGAGCCCCTTGACAAACCTCTGGTGGGCCGTGACGGTGCCCGTGGTGTGAGTATCTCCGGGCGGAGGTGGGGGAGGGGCAGGGGACTTTGGCAGAGACTAGGGGGTTGAGTGCTGTCCCCCTTGAGCTACTCGTACTGGGAAAAGCAGGGCAGGAGGCAAGAAGAGGCAGGTTCACGCAGGGCTGTCACCTCCCCCCTGCAGCCTGCTGGGGCAGGTGGGCCAGACGGCAGTGGACCTACAGCTGTGGACGCACAGGGACAGCCGTGTCCACTTTGGCCTGGAGGACGTGCCTCTGCTGACATGGCTCCTGGGCTGCCTCTCCCTGGTCCTTGTGGTGGTCACCAACGAGATCGTGAAGCTGCATGAGATTCGGTGAGCTGCCAGCTGGGCACTCCCTCCAGGGTCAGGCGCGTTCCCCAAGCCTGTCACCTCCTGGGCACTTGCCCGCTGCCTGGACTTCCATCCTTCTCTGGGGTCCTACCCTGTTCCCGGTCTGGGGTTCTGCTCTAACCTGTGCTTTAATCTCCTGCCCCACCAGGGTCCGGGTTCGCTACCAGAAGCGACAGAAACTGCAGTTTGAAACGAAGCTGGGCATGAACTCCCCCTTCTGAGCCATTGGCCACAGTGCCCATAGTTGCCCTGGTCCTGGGGCTAAAGCCAGACCAGTTTCTGAGTCTGGGGAGTTGGTATCGCGAAGGTTTCAGGGTTTCCTCTTGCGCCCCATGGCACTGGAGGCCCAGGTCTGTGTCAGACCCAGCTGTCATCCTGCCCCCTCCCCGGGGCTTAACCGTGGAGGAGCTGGTGAGCCATGGCCTCGGCATCAGGCCAGTCTGGTCTTGAATGTATGACCTAGTGCACTTAGTAGAGGGGCCCTTAGCCCCCTCCACCTGTGGGCTGCCCCCCTCTTTAGGGGCTCTTAACCCAGGGCCCTCTGCTCTGGGGTCTCTGGGCAGAGCCGTGAACTGTGGGGCCAGGACCTCAGGGGTAGCAGCCGTGGGAGGTCCAGACAGGCCACTGTCAAAGGCAGCGGTGGTGGTGTATCCTCCCTGCACCCCAGCCTGTCTTCCTGGGGCAGGAGCCTGGATGTGGTTGAGTGTTTCCCCTCCCTCCTTCTACGGGGGAGCCTCACGCTCAGACCTGAAGATGAAGAGCCCGCCCCCCCCCGCCCCCACCCCCGCCTGGCCCTGGCCCCTCTTCCTGTGCTGCCTTCAAGCTGGCCTCGAGCGTCAGTCTTGGGGATGTGGCCCAGGGCTCCTTTTAGCCCCCTGCCGTAGTTCTCGTGTGAGAATGTTTTTACTGGTGTATATTTTTTACTGGAAATGAGCCTTTTAGGAATGAATGTAGACTGGTTTGTATTAAAACTTGTAAATTGCCTAAGAAAAATCTGTGGCTGGTCCATGAGGCAGCCACTAAGGGGCCCACCCAAGACTTTGGCTGGTGAGGGAGCCCCGAAAGCGAGGGGGGGGCCCGAGCCTTCCTCCTTCCACACTGGCAAGAGCCCTCAGGTCTGGCTCAGGTGAGAACCCTGGGCTCGGAGGTCCACGGCACAGATCCAAACACACAGCCCGATCACATGGAATGACACTTTCATTGGTGTTAGTTGGGAGAAGAGGTTAATGGTTACAGAGCCAGGGCCTGGGCCAACCAGATCAGGCTTCCGGCCCCGAGGTGGGCAGTGGGCACTCTTGCTGTGGTTCGAAGCCCCTTCCCTTGTGTCCTCTCAGGTGGTTATAGATAGAATAAATTCCATTTAAAATATATGCATTTCTCTCTGCTTAAAAAATAACATTTACAGTTGAAAAAGTTTGGACTTTGGGCATCTGTTAATCCCACTGCCCCCATGCCTGCCAGCTTTGCCTCACTGAGGGCAGGCAGCAGCGGGAGCAGGGGCTGGCCTGGGCACCGCCACCGCCACTGACAGCAAGCCCCTGGCTGCCTATTTCCATGTCCTGTGCATACCTGTGGGAACTGGGTCAGACACACAGCTTTCTCCAGCCTTTTAGAGTGCCAGGACAGCACGGCACAGCAGGCGTCAGTAGGTCCTCGGCACAGACACTTGAGACATTGGAGGTGGTAGGAGGGCGGAGGAAGCTCTTACCAGGGTCCCTGTCCACGGGGGCAGGGCTGTCTGGTCAGATTACACAGCGGGAGGGAGCCCTGCTGACATGTGAGGTTCTGACAGGTCCCCTCAGCCTGCCATGAAGACCGCCCCCTAGAGCTGCAGTGCTGAAGGTCGCTGGCTTGGAGCAGCAGGGGGGACCCTGCTGGGGGCAAAGGCAACGGACGCTGCACCGCTGACGGCTGCCAGAAAGTCTCAATCAAGCATGGCATCCAGCTGGTCAGCCAGGGCATCAAACATGGTGCTGATGTCATCCAGAATGTGCTTGGTGGAGGTGCCGGGAGGGCTGCAGCGGGGGAAGGACTGGGTCAGATCAGAATGCACCCTGCTGGCCCTGGGCGGGCAAGGGGCTGTTCCTGAACACCTGGCTGGTGCCAAGCACTTTGTGTGCCCCTTGCTTCTCCCAGCCTGCTGAGGCAGCAGGTGCTAGTGTCCATTTAGTGAGAGCTCTGGGGCCCAGGAGGAAGCGCTGTGCCTCTAAGCGATGGCCCCCAGGATTCCCCCCAGGTCACATCTGGGGAACTTAAGAACCAGGGCTCCTCCTGTTTTAATAGGGGTCGCCCGGGCCTAAGGATCTGTCTGGGACCACCCCCCCTCCACATTCCCAGGACCCCGGGGAAGAGGATTCAGGGGGAGCTGTTCCTTCCCTGCAGCCTTCTCTCCCTCCCTGCCCACCGGGCACCCAGCACCCCTCACCCTTCTCGTTCCTCTGTGCCAATGCTCTTCTCTGCGGCCCTTAATGCAGCTGCCAGGGATGAGCTGGTCTGTTCCAGTCTCTGCTGGGCCCGGCCAGAGCCCACGGCTCCAGTGCTCTCTGGCCTTGGAGGGGGCACGGGGCGGGGGCCAAGCCGAGGAGCCAGCTTAGGACCAGAAAATGCCAGCTGGGTGCAGGCCACAGACACAGGCTTGGGGGCTGTTCCTGCAGAGACAAAAAGGTTGGCCGTGACTTGGCTGGGCTTGACACAACCCTTGCAAACACTGCCCCCTCCCGCCGACCCTGCCTCGTACCTGCACCTGGCACCTTGATGAGGGCAGCGGGGGAAGCTGGGGGCTCGGTCTCCCCATGCCGCCAACTGCCCGCCGAGTTCTCCAGAGCAGGCCCAGAGCAGGGGGGAGCAGGGGGCTGGGCTGGGGAGCCGGAAGAAAGAGGGGCTGGAGCTCCCTGAGTTGGAAGGCTGCTAGGGTCAGGCCGGGGAGGGCTGGGAGAAGCTGAGGAGGGGGCCTCGCCGGGGGTCTGGGAGGGCAGGGGGGCAGCGGGGCTGGGCGTGGCACTGGCCACTCCGAAGGCCAGAAGTGCCGTCTGCAGCGGCTCTCTCTCCCGGCATTTGGGCCTCCGCTTAACAGTGTCTGATTCTGTGAGGTTGAAATCAAGGCCAGCGGGCACAGGCGTCTCCCGGGGTGGGGGGCCAGCTGGTTTCGGCCGCTGTTTGATAGTCAGGTTCCCCTCCTCGGCAAACGGGAGCCCTTCTCCTGAGCTGCCCCGAGATGGGGGCGTCCCCTCAGGTCCTGGCTCCTCCTCCTCTGTGTCCGACACGGGGCCAGCTGGGGCAAGTGGGCCGGGGGGCTCTGATGGGCCAGTTGGTTCACTTAGTGTTCGCCTTCGGGGCACAGAGGCCCCCTCCTTGGGCCCCGGGCTTCCGTCTAGTGGAGGCGGCTCCGTGGTGGGGCCAGAGACAGAGCTGAGGCGTTTAGGGGGTGGGGGTGGGGGGCCTTTGCGTCGGGCACGAAGGGCAAAGGACTGGCTGCGGGGGGCCCCTCGAGCTGGAGTCGGGCTAGGGCTGGTCCGAGCTAGGGCACTGCGTCCCGGTCGCCGAGTGAGGGTGGCGTAGCTCCCCAAGGCACTGCCCACTGGCCCTTCAGCCTCTCCCTCTGCTTCCCCCTCGGTGGGGCCGGGGCGGCTTAGGCTATGGGACCGGCGCTTGGGCCGAGGTGGGTCTGGAGGAGTGGCGGGGGGACCAGCCAAGTAGGAGAAGGCACGAGGTGCACCAGGAGGTGGCCCCGGGGCTGGGCTGGAGGGTGAGCCCTGGGGATACATAAAAACATAAGGCGGAGGGCCTTGACCAGGAAGTGGGGAACAAAGCTTAGGGGGCCGCTCTGTGCCCTCTGGAAGGTTCCTCTCCTGTGGGGTGCTCGGGTCTCCACCACTGGGCTGGGGGGCCGGCTGTTCCTGGGAGTGACCGGACCCTCGTGAGCGTGCTCCAATGCTCTCCTGGCTGGGAGAGCGGGCAGGGGGCAGGGGGAGGGGCTCGGGGCCACCCCCAGCCATGGCTGCCTGTAGCTCTGGGCTCAGCTCACTGCCCTGAAAGGTGAGGAGGCGTGGGCCAGCTGCAGCCGGACCGTCCCCATTCTCCAGCCCCTCAATGGCCATCAGCTCCGGGCCTCTGGCTAGACGGCGGCCACCTTCAGCTGGGGCCTCCCCCTGCAGTAGGCCCCGCCGAAGCTCGGCCAGCCGTTTCACTCCCAGCATAAGCTTCTTCTGATGACCTGAGAGGGGACGGGTAGAGGCAACAGGGTTAGTGGGGGCTACAAAGGGTCACCTTGGTCCCCCTGGGATCCCATTCTCCCTTCTGGGCCTGACCCCTGAAATGTTTTAGACACCCTGGGAGGCACGTGGGGGCCCGGCCACAAGGCCCCAGGGCAGTCCTCACCGAGCTTGTTGACCCCGATCTCTTGCAGCTCCTCCCAGGTGAGGTCGGCCACCAGCCCCATGGAGTCGTAGCCACTGCTCACCAGCTGCTTGTGGTACTGCGGCAGCCCCAGCGCGCACAGCCACTCCAGCAGGTCCGCCTGGAAAAGGACCCCAGTGGAGCCGGGTCCCCAGCCAGCCTCAGCCCCCAAGCCAGGAAGGGCCCACACGGCCATGGCTGAAGGTGGGTGCTGGCACCAGCCACCTGCTTACCGGGATGTAGTTGGGCAGCCACTCGGCGATGCTGAGCTGAGCAATCTCCGAGGCGATCTTCTTCCTGTGCCCAGGCTTGGTGACCCCGATGGCCGTCAGGTCCTGCCACACAGACTCGTGCCGTTAGGCCCCCTCCGGTACCCACTGGGCCCTCTGCTGCCTTCCTGCTGTGGCACCTACCTCAGGCGTCATACGGCTGATGGTTGGCACGTCGTAGCCAGCCTGCAGGAAGTGGGCGGTGTAGCCTTCCAGCTGGAACTCACTCAGCCAGTTATGAATGGCCTGCGCATCCTGTGGCGTGCGGGCAGAGAGGGAAGTTAACAGAGCGGGGTCTATGGAGGAAGAGCCGAGGCTGGGGCCCAGCCATCAACCCCAGCCTCCCCTCGGGGCCCGGCCAGAGCAGGGGCTTGAGTCCATACTGAGGCCCATCCCACGCCGGGCCCACAGCCCACTTCTCAGTGCGGGGGGGTGGTGTGTGTGGGGGGGGTGTCACACCTTCCCCTCCAGCAGCTGCTCCGGCCTCACGTCCTGGGTGAAAAGCTGTTCCCCAGAGTGGTAGTTGACCAGAGGGCGGTGGCTCAGGTTGTCTTCAAGAGGGAAAGAAATGGAATCAGGGGTGGCAGGATGGAGGAGTGCCCGCCCGGGTACCATTTACCCTTCCTACCTGCCAGGGACGGGGGGTGCAGTCCTGGCAACACCTGGTCCTCTCCGGGGGAAGGCAGTGGCTAGAGACAGGACAGGAGCCACTCAGCACGTCGGGGAGCTGACAGCAGGGCGGAGGGCTCTGTCCTAGCCCCAATGCCCCCTCCCTCCTACCTGAGCATTCTCAATAAGAAGGCTGGTGCCATGGCCGTTGGTGCCCTCGGAACTCTGCCCGCTGCCGGCACTGCGGATGCTGCCCACGCTGCCCTCGCTGCCCACGCTATTCCTGTCACCTGCTGCAGGGGCACAGGCAAAGGGGTTAGAGCCCCAGTTGGCCTCACCAACAGCTGACTGGCAGCTTGCCAAGGCCAGACACCCACCCCAGTGCCCAGCATTGCCCTCTGGGAGGATGTACCTGGGCTATCTGGGCTGAGGCCCACCCGAGGGAGCTGGCCATAGGTCAGAGAGTGCAGGGGGTCGTCGGCAGGGGGCTGCTGTGTCCGAGAGAAGCCTGGGCGGAGGGGGGTGGGCACCGATGGGAGGCGGGGCGCGAGGATGCCCACTCGCTTGCTGACCACCTCCACGATGCCTGGGGGGAAGTAGCCCACACGGTCCGTGCCCCTCTGGCTCTCATGGATGTGGCCCTTCCAGCGGCCGTCGGGATGTTGCTCAAGCACCTGAGGCAGATGGGGCATGGGGGGGTGATGGCATCGATCACTTCCTGCACCAAGCAAAGGCAGGCAGCCAGCCCTATAGCCATGGTCCAGCTTTTCCTTTCCCCGCAAGGAGCTGATGCCCAAGTGCACCCACAGTTCTGCCCTTCCTGCCAGCATCCGGCCCAATCCACCTGTACCGGGGCCTCACCGTGATGACATCCCCTGCCCGGACATTGAGAGCAGTGGGATCGTGGAGGTTCCAGAAGTCCTTGAGTGCTCGGACCTTCAGGATCCCCGAGGCCTCTGACAGAAGATACAGGGCTGGCATCATCTGAGGGTCCTTAGGGTGTCTTCCCACCCCTCCTGTCCCTTTCACGACCCTCCCCCAGGTTCCCGTTACAGCAGTCCCCTGACCAGCCCTAGGTTTGGGGGCGTGGCATCTTGCTCCTGGGACATTGCTCCTGCTCCACTTCCTCGTACCCACTGGAGTGGCTCTGGCCGCCCCCTCCCCCAACCCTGGGCTGGGTCTCCCCTCACACACACTCACCACGCAGCAGCTGCTTGATTTCTCGGCTGGCCTGGGAGGTGGTGAACTGATTCACAATGTCCAGTGCCGTCTGGTTATACGTGTTCCGAATGTTCACATCCACCCCGCCCTGGGTGCACAGTGTGAGCACACACTAAGAGCTTCACTTACCACTTCCCCCAGTCCTCGTGACTACCCAGGAGGCGAACGGTACCCACTACTTTCGAATTTTACAGACGAAGAAATGGAAGCTCAGAGATAGGATCAAGGACGAACTCAAGGTCATTCAGCTAGTGACAGGCAGAAGTGGGGCTTGAACCAGGTCTGTCTGCTTTCCAGTCACAAGGCCACTGCTTACCCAAACACCACCTCGTGGGTGGAGACCCCCTCCCGCGTGCGGGCTGCCTGGGTGCCCACACTTACCTCCAGGAGCAGCCGGACTACCTCGGTCTTGCCGTACAGCGCAGCCTCGTGGAGTGCGGTGCCTGTCTTGGTCTGGCGGTTGATCTCGATCCCAGCTCTCAGGAGCTGCCTGTGGCGTAGGGCGGGGGGCGGGGTGAGTCACGGGGGTGGTGGGGGCAGGGGAGGAAGCAGACTGCCCCCGGCTGGGAGAGTGATCCAGAGCGAGAGTGAAGAGGGCGGCAGGGCACCGAGGGGACATCACCCATTCCACAGGAAAGGGATGAGGAAGTGGGGGTGGGGGGCGGTGGGTACCTGATGACCTCTCTGTGGCCGTTCTTGGCAGCCAAGTGCAGGGGCGTGGTGTAGTTGGGGTCACACGGGTCCTTGGCCTCACCCTCCAGCAGCGCCACACACAAGTGACTGTTCAGTAGTAGCTGGGCCACCTGCAGCAACCAGCACCCAGGTTGGGCTTCCTCCTGAGACCCCACAGATGCCCACGCCCTGGCACCCTAAGGGCTACAGGCCTCACCTTAAGTCGCCCAAACTCGCAAGCCAGATCCAGGGGCGTCTTCTTTGCCTTGTTGACCAGGCAAGGGTTGGACTGATGCTGGAGGAGCATTTCTGACTGGGGTGTAGGGAGCGGAGTGAGGCGTCTGGCCTGGCCAGCGCCCCCCACCCCCACGCCCCGGCCCCAGCGCCCCTGCAGGCAAACAGGCTCTCATACCACTTCATAGTGTCCGTACTGGGCAGCCAGATGCAGCGGGATCTGTCCATCCAGCGAGGCGGCGTTCACGGCCGCGGAGGCCCGCAGCAGCAGCCTCACGGGCTCCAGCCGGCCTTGCCAGGCTGCGTAGTGCAGTGGGCGCATGCCTGCAAGGAGGGAAGGCGGATCGGAGGAGGTCCTGGGATGTGGTGGGGTCAGGGGAGGGAACTGAGCAGACTGTAGAGCCACCCTAGCTGCAGGGGGAGACGGACCCAAGGGCGGGGATGCTGGTCTGGTCAGGGAAACGTCTGGGTGCCTGGGGCTGAAGTCAGAATCCCACCTTGCCCACCATGGGTGATTCCTCACGATAGGAAGGTAACCTCAGCCTCCTCATCTGGAGAATGGGGTGTTAGTACCACCCACTACCCCAGAAGGCTGTGAAGATTAAAGAGGTAAAGCATCTGCAGGCCGGAGAAGCTGTGCCAACACGTATTAGCATTGCTAGAGTGTAGCAGGAGCAAACTCTGAGCACAGGGTCTGGCTAGGGGACACACCGGGGTCTCACCATTGCTGTCTTTGATGTCAACGGTGGCCTGAGCCTCCAGTAGCAAGGCTATGAGCTCCAGGCTGCCCCCCAAGGCGGCATGATGGAGGGCAGAGAATCTGGTGTGGTGGGTGGGACACAGGGCAGGGGTGTTAGCGAGCGGTGCCCCACCCCCCAAATCCTGGTCTTCCACACCAGACTCATCCTGGAGGCTGGCAGGGATGAGTTACTTGCCCACTGTGCCCCCGCTCCCCCACCCTGCCAGCCCTGCCGTGGGAGCGCAGAGCAGCGGGCTACAGCATGAAAGGGCTCAGTGTCTGGGCTGAGAGGCCTGTTTGTCTGGCCTCCCCCCCCCAGCCAGCCCAGGGGAGGGGGCCGTGGGAGCAGGAGCCCGAGGGCTCCTACCCTCTGGGGAGAAAAAGGGGGCCTAGCAGGAATCTGACCCAGGAGGCCCCTCAGAGAGGCACCAGGGCTCCCTCCCCTCACTCAAGGATAGCTCCACAGGCAGGAGGGTGGGCAGGAACCAAAGCTCTCAGCAAACACCATTCAAGGGCCAAGTTTGAGAGGGGAAGGGATTCTAGGGCCCAGGGCTTTCCCTTTACCCCTCCCCCACCCCCACAGCTCTCGAGGGGGACAGGGGCTCACACTCACCCATCAGCATCCTGGTAGTTGACGTTGAGTCTCTTCGTGGAGCCGAGGAGCTCTGGGGGATCAGAGCAGAAGGCATCAGGACACGTTAGAATGATCCGCCCTTACCTGCATCCTAACCAGCGCTCCCACCCCACCCTGCTCCCTAATCCAGCTGACCTCTTGGTGTGCAAGAAAGCACCTGCCCCATGGCCCTTCTGTGATCCTGTCCCTGTGGTTCCCCACCCGGCCGGCCAGCCCATCAGCTTGAGGGCACCCGGTGCAGGGAGCTGCTGCAGCAGTGGCCTGGCTTCCCTGGGCCCCCAGCCCAGCTTGTTTATAGAGCCAAAGGGGGCGGGAAAGGGGGGGACTGGCATGCCGTGCCCTCAATGGACAGGCCCACGAATGCATGGTTAGCATTCCTGCCTGAAAGGGACAAGGAGTGTCTCATTGTCCCACTGGGCCGAGGGGGCTGCGAGAGAAAGGAGAGGGGCACTAGACGCTGGAGGGTTGCAGGGCAGATGCCAGGACTGGGCCCAAGCCCGGGGACATCCCTGAGTGGAACGTGGTGAAGAAGGTGGCATCAGACAGAACCTGCGCTGTGCCCAGCTCCGCCATGTACCGGCTGTGAGATCCTGAGCAAGTCACTTAACCTGTCGGGCTTAGTGTCCTCATCTGTAAAATGGGCCAATCACAGAGCCGGCTCACCAGGGTTGTGAGGATAATGCCTGACCCTCGTCAGCACGCCAAAGATGGGAGCCGCTGCCCTTTAGGACTCCTTACACGTTAGCCATCAGGGCCCACATGCCGTCCTCTGGTACAGTCCCCCCACTGGCTCCCGTCAGGGAGATAACTGCTGATTCTGCACCCACAGGCTCCCCAGCAGAGATGTCCAGGCCCCGGGCACAGGGCTCTCTACGGGGTGGTGGCCAGAGGAGCCAGGGGCACGGGCAGGCCGCTGGTTCATCCCTGTCAGGAATGGTGACAGGATTCAGGCAAGTGTGCTCCAGGCAGGGGCCAGGACACAGGAGGGGGCGGTCCTTGAGGGGGAAGGGGAATGTCTGTCACAGGCAGGCCCCTGCCTCCTGCTGGAACCCACCCTTGCTGGGAAGGAGGAGGCCTGGCTCAACCCAGGCTGGGCAGGGTGCCAAGCATGCTGGTCCGGGCCTGCCCTCCAGGCCCTGGTGGGCCCCTGAATACCCCAGCAAGACAGGGCTTCATTCCAACAGGGAGGGATCGACGCGATAGTGAGGAGCATGGGATGGGGAGAGAGGGGACCAGCTACGTTTAGGGCTGAGCCGGATTAAGCTATGTACTACGCAGAAAAGGTAAATACAGAGCTGGGCAGTGACAGAAGGGGAGAAGGGGTGGGGCTGCTGGAAAGAAACATAGGCCTCCCAGCCTTCCTCGAGGCCCCTTGGAAAGCTCTTGTCACACAGAACCATTCAGGGCAATGGAAAGGAAAGGGGCTTTAGAAGCAGGAAGTGTGTGGTCCAAAGTCTCCCCCTTACTGGCTGCACGACCTTGGCCAGCCAGGGTACCTCTCCGAGCTTTTGGTGAAGACAACGAGGTCAGCGGGGAGGACACACGAAAAGTCCCTCCACCTGCTGCCAGCCTGGACAGTCCGGAATGGGGCAGCTCAGTGGTGAGATACAGCCCCTCCGGGGAGTGGCAGGACAATGTGACAGGAGGGACAGGAACAGGGGCAGGGGCAGGCTGGGTGGCTCTGTTCTTTCCAGAACAATGGCCGGAAAGGCGGTGGGGGAGAGGCTCAGAGTGACTGGGCTTGGGACCTTGGTTGGAGGGCGGAGGGTCCTGGTTCCTGGCAGTGGCTCCAGGCACTTCCCCTGCATCACAATCTTCTTCCCCGGCCTGGCTCTGGGGGTAGAAGGGTCACTCCTGATTTAGGCTCAGCCAGAGGATGTGAGCTCACTGGGCCACCCTCAGCCCACCCCATTTCCTCTGGCCAGAGAAGGAGATAGCTCAGAAAAGGGAGCAGGGGAGGGAGAGAGGGCAGGGTTGAGGCCAGGGCAGCTGCTCCTCTCTCCTCCCAGCCACCTGCTCCTTTAAGAGGACCTGGGAGGGCAGGGAATGCCAAACCACCAGTGACCAGATATCAAATGGAGGAGGCTGAGGGAGCACCTCTCTTTGGCCAGCCAGAAGGTTCTAGCCATCCACCAGAAGGATAAAGGGGAACCCTGGCACCTCCCTTTCCATCAGTTTCCTCTGCCTCACTGTGATATGGAGTAGGAGTTCCCAGCCTCCCTTCTGAGAACTGTTTTAGAGTCACCTGGAGACCATTTTGATTTGCAGAGTCACAAGACCTCTAGGATGATTCTAACTCTGAGGAAGAACAGGGAGTTGGCACTTTCAGAAAAATCACTAGGTAATTCTGACGGGCAGCTGAATGCAGGAGCGAGGAGGGAGGACAGGGACCCTGATCTGCCACACAATGTCTGTGTGACCTTGGGCAAATCACTGAACCTCTCTGAGTGTCAGTTTCCTTATCTGTAAGGTAGATGTAGAAATACCCATCTCACGGGGAACTGAGGGATTATAACATCTCGTAAACTGTGGGGTCTGCAAACATCACCTTGTGCTCTCCTTTTTGCACCAGATTTCCTAGCTTCTCAGAGGACTGGGAGGGGAGGCTCAGTGCCAGGGCCTCACAAGGAGGCCCAGGACTCTGTCACTCTGTGGCCATGCCTACATTCTGTACAAGTCTCCTTGGGGGCTGAGAGAAGAGATCTCTTCCCCCATTGGCATTTTCCCTGGGGCGGGGCACCTTCCCAGGGCCTAGGAGTCTGGCTGTGAGGTTCCCGCCACCAGCCTCCAGACCCCACCCACTTGCCCTCCCGAGGGCCTCACTTTGAGGCCCCAGAGCTGTGAGGCCAGCAGCAGCTCAACCAAGGCCCTACTGGGCAGGTCGCCAAAAACAACACAGAGGTGAGGGGAGGAGGGGGAGTGGTTCCCACTCTTGGGCCTCCAGGGCCCTCCCAGGACCTCCTTAGCACCTTCCTTCCATCTGCTCAACCTGCATCTACTTCCCCAGGGCACAGAGACCACTCGCCGCCAGCGCCCCCCCACCCCAGCCACTATTCCCATCTCCCCATACCTTGGGTCTCCTGCCCTAGTGTGCAAGTGGGTGCACATACACGTGTACAACTCCCAGGCCCTTCAAATCCATCCTTCTGGCACCCCAAACTCCCAGGTGTGGGTGAGGATAATTATATGTCTTCACATAGTCTGGGGGGCCCCTTCCTGTGCCTGGGGCTATAGCCCCAGCACTCTGAAGGAACCTTCCCACACCCAGCCCCAGTCTGGTGGCAGGGGCTACCTCCTGCCCCTGCTGGTCTGGGAACTCAGAACGAGTCCAGTGTCCTCCTGGGACTGCCCAGAGAGCTTGCCCTGAAGTCCAGAGGTCCACTCTCCTTGGAGGAGTGGGGTGGGGAGGGGTCTCACCACAGAGGTACCCAAGAGATGGGGCTCAGGTGTGGCCACCCATGCATAGAGCCCCTGTAACCCCGTCAAGACTAGAGACCCAGGCTTTGGAGAAACCTCTAGAGAGTTAGCTTTGGCCACACACACACCCCAGGGGATACAGACAGATAAGTCCAGGGGAAAGGGGCTTTAGCAAGAGCTGAGATAGTGGTGAACTTTGTTTTAAAGCAGTAGCGATCTCTTTTTAAAAGCTATCTTACAGGCATCCCCACTACGCTGACATAAATGCAGAGATGCCGTTGCTGAATTGGGGGGATGGGGCTGAAGCTCTAGCTATTCAGTCTTTCCCAACCCACTGCCAGAAATCTCGTGGCTCCTCTTCAGAAAAACCACCTGCTAAAGGCAACTCCATGAGGGCAGGAATTTTGGTCTGTTTCATCCACTGCTGCGGCCCAGTGTGCCTAGAACAGAGCCTGGCACACTGTAGGCACTCAAAAAACCCTTGAATGAATGTATTTCAACCCTTTTACTTTACAGGTGAGAACACTGAGGCCCAGAGAAGTTAAGTGATTTGCCTAAGGTTACACAGCAAGGGGTGACTCAACTTCCTCTCTGGCTCTCTCACAGAGGCATTCCTTATACAGAATAAGACAGTCCTCCTACTCAAGTCCCCAGGTCACAGTGATCCCCAAGCCTCTCTCTGTGGCCTGAGCACACAGGGGAGGGTCTCAGCTAGACAGTCCCCCCCCCACCCCCCCACCAAGCACTCACTTGTTTTTGCAGCCTTGACTTTAGCCACCAGTTTCTGCACACCAGTCACATCTCCATTCTTGACAGCGAGGATCAGGTCCTGTTCACGACCCATTCTGGTCCCTGGGCTGGGATCTGGGATCAGGAGTCCGGGGCAGAGGCAGGAAAACTTTAGGTCTAAGCCAAGGTCTCAGGGTACCATGCTTTGGCCCTTTGGAGGGCCAGGTGTCCTGGGGGAGTGTGTCTGGTGTCCCAGGCAGTGGGCTTCTTGTTAGGCACTGATGGGTACTCCCTCAAGGTGTTTCGTGAGCTGCCACCACAAGCAGGAAAACCGATCTCTGAGGGGGTGGAGGCTGCGTGGAAATCTGGACAGATATCTGCTTGCAGCGTCTGACGGCCCAGGGATGGGCTGGGGCTGGGCACGCCGATCTTCCCAGTGTGGCTCAGGAGCACTGGCGCCCACCCAGAGAGCAGCCAGCATTCCCTCGGGCCTCGGGCAGCAGCAGTGGACAAATCTCAAGGGTCTGGAAAAGGTGCAGTGCCTCTGCTGAAGGCGGGCCAGGCCTGCAACGGTCCCAGAAGTGGGGCTCAGAAGAAGAGGAAGACAGGGCTTCCAGGGAGCCCCCAAGCCCCCCCTAGCTGCCCTTTTGAGTCAAGGAAGGGCCAAGCCACTCAAAGCGGGGAGACAGCTGCCAGGCATGAGAGCAGTATTTGGGGGAAGGAGGTGACTTTCTGGGAGGGGGAGGCTGAGTCACTGAGGCCCCAGGGCACCTGGCAGCACCTCAACCTGGGGGCAGGAGGGGCCCTGGCAGCACGACACGACACACTCGGGCAGGCTGGGCCAGCAGCCTGTTCTCCACAGCCTGGGGCTCTGACACCCACAGACAACTGGTGGGCCAGGAGGTGGAGCCTGGAAGGGTCAGGCACAGGCAGGCGTGCAGGGGTCACTCCCTGTGGAAGGTGCCTGCCCCCAGACTCCTCCCAACCGAAGCTTTACAATAATAGCTGGATGCCCTAGCCCCAGGCTCTTTATGAATTCAAAGGGTGGGGTGGAGAGCTTATAGCTCCCCATTTCTGGCCGGGGTCGGCCTGCTGGACAGGGAGGCTTTACAGCACCTGTTGCTGACCCATCCTCAACCCTCGCACGGGATGAGGAAGCAGCTGGGCAGAGAACAGACAAGAGCTGGGGTACTGTTTGCAAATGGGGCTGCGTGGCCCCCCAAGCCTGAACCTGAGGCCCGGAGCTCCGAATTCGCTGCAGAAAAGCTTACGTCAGTTTTCGGTGGCCAGGAATTTGTTGCCCAAGTCCTGTGGCATGAGACCCGCGCAGGCCTGGGGCCCTAGCTGGGGTCTTCTTACTCCCAGAACGTCCCAAGCCCAACCCAGATGGCACTCCTGCTCTTGCCCGCAGCCGACATGGGAGGAGGGAGCCCCTGGTAGAGCTTGGGGTCGGGCTGGCTCCCCCGCCCCCCGGAATGCCAGTTCAGCGCCGCGCAACCCCCCAACCCAGCCCAAGCCAGGCCGACCCGGGGAACAAAGCGGCGGGAGCGACCGGGAGAGCCAAGCGCCGAAGGGATTGATGCATGAGGACGGAACACGGGCGCGAGGAGAACGGAAGGAGCAGAGAGACGAAGGCGCCCGCCGATCGCGAAAGAAAAGTTAGTTTGTGCCCGCCCTCAAAGGTGCTGACCACCAGCGCAGGCCCCGCAGTCTCACCTCTCCCAGCTGCCCCGCCGGGGGTCCGGCTGGCCTGGCTCAGTCCCTGGCACTCTGGACCGTGGCTCCCACTGCCCCCCTTAGCCCCTTTCTCCTCCTTCTCCTCCTTTTCCAAGGCCGGCTCGGCGCCTCCCGCAGGAAATCCCGCCCCTCCCCCCTCCCTCCCGCCGGATCGGGAGCAGAGGGACCGTCCCGGCCGCGCAGTCGGACTGTCAGTCAGAGCCTGCGGCCCCGCCCCCATCCGTGCCCCGCCCCGCCCCCAATAGCTTTCGTCCGCCCTGGGCACGCTGGCCCGGTCAGCGCATGCGCCCAGGTGAACGGGCCGGGGAGGGGTGAGAATGCGCGCCGCGGTGTCCCTGTTGCGGAGCCGCTGCCACCTGGGGCCCTAGAGTTCAGACCTAAGGGCGAGATGCCCTGCTTATGACTGGGTGGCAGAGAAGACGTTATGTGAAGGGGTCTAGAAACCGAGATGTGGGGACCCCACTTGGGAAGCCCCCTTCCTTTTCGCCCTTCGCCCCTACTGGGACTCCCACGGTGACCTCCACCCACAGCCAGAGTCGCCGACTCAAAGTCGCTGGTTAGAGCAATGGTGCCACCTAGCGGACCATGTCGGAGAGGCCCACGGTGGCTGTTGCAGGGACCCCAGCCTCCAGGAGGTGCTAATGACGGGCCGGAGTGGCGCTTCAGCACCATCGTGGGCCGGACAGCTCCTCCCGCCCCCGGCCCTGGAAGCCCGGCTTCTGAGCCCCTCGGAAGGGACCCAATGGTAGACCGAGAAGGAACTCCGAACCTACCCAGACCGCATCTGACAGCCCACGATGGCCAGTCTACGAGGCTGGAATGCGAGAACCCACAACTCTCCCTTCTCTAAATCCTCCTTTCTTCCCTCCTTGTCCAGCCTGAGTGGTGGAGACTAAGCGTCCCAGGGCTAAGGAGGGGAAGATCACTCATTTATCCATACTACACTCTCAGACGCCGGGTTCCTCAATTTTTACTAGAGAGGAGCCCAGGGCATGGCTGGGGAGGAGAGGAGCTCCTACAAATCCAGAAACCTGCAATCTCTCGGTCCCCGGAATCGAGGCACAAGTTTATTGGCAACGGTAAGACAGTCAGGAAGGTGGGAACCCCGTTGGTTGAGCCCGCAGCGGAGGCAGGATCCGCGGGCGCTAGGGCCCCGCGGAGATCAGGCGGTGGGCGGGCCGAGGGCGGCGCGCGCGCAGCCGCAGACCTCGGCCCGATGGAGCCCGAGCCCGCCGAGGTGGAGGTTCCCGCAGGGCGCGTGCTCAGGTGCGTTCTGGCTCGGGGAGGCGCGGGTCACGCGGAGAGGGCGTGGGGAAGGGGGACGGGAATCCGGGACGGGACCGGGCGGCCCTGACTGTGCGCCGCTGACCCCACGTCCCTTCCTTCCCCAGTGCCCGGGAGCTCCTCGCCGCCCGCTCGCGGTCCCAGAAGCTGCCTCCGCGCTCGCATGGGCCCAAGGACTTCCTCCCCGACGGCTCGGTGGCCCAGGCCGAGAGGCTGCGCCAGTGCCGCGAGGGGCTGTGGCAGCTGCTGGCGGAGGAGCGCGTGGAGCGCCTGTAAGGGGGACGGGCCGGGGCGGGGCCGGGGCAGGCGGGGCGGCCGGACCGCGTAGACTTCGCGGGTGGACTGAGACCGACTCCTCCCTACTCTTCGCTAGGGGCAGTTTGGTGGCTGCCGAGTGGAGACCGGAAGAGGGCTTCGTGGAATTGAAGTCTCCAGCGGTGAGCTGCCGGGCTCAGGGAGAGAGACCTGCCTTCTCTGCCTTTCTGGCTCCTTTGTGACATTTGCTCTGGGTCCTACACAGGGTAAATTCTGGCAGACCATGGGCTTCGCAGAGCAGGGCCGGCAGCGGCTTCACCCCGAAGAGGCCTTATATCTGCTGGAGTGTGTGAGTGGGGCCCCTGGGGGGTGAGGGAGGGTTGGGACCAAGGAACCGAAGGGACATGTTTTTATTGGAGAAAAAGTGTAGATGCAGCGGAGTATTCAAGAAGCTTGTAACCTGAATTGCAGAGCCAGAGACAAGAATACCGTGTAGAGAGCAGGGATTCCAGTCCAAAGCAGTGGTGCTGCCCTCCTTTCCCAGTTGGCCATATTCTTGCTGTGTGATGCTGGGGGCGGGGAGGGGAGAGGGCGCCCATATATCCCAGCCTGGAAGTTGCCCCACTGGGTGTGCCACCACAGCCACAAGGTGAGCTGTTGACCCCACTTCCAGGGCTCCATCCAGCTTTTCCACCAAGACCTGCCACTGTCTATTCAGGAGGCCTACCAGCTACTGCTGACTGAGGACACCATGACTTTCCTGCAATACCAGGTATCTGCCACCCTCTCCCAGGAGAGGAGTCACCCATCCACCAAGTCAGTGAGGATTTGTAAGTACCCATGAGGTTCTAGACAGGACAGGTGAGGGCTCTGCTCTCATGATGCTTGCATCCTAGTGGCAATGGGTAACAAGTGAGCAAATCAACTGAACGATTTGACTTCACAGAACCAAAGGCTAGGAAGAAGACAGAGCAGGGTAACAACCCAAGGCTAGAGACAACTGTGGACATCACGAGCACATGGATGGTGTTTAAAACCACAGGGCTGTGTGGGAGTGTAGCCAGAGTAGAGAGCTGTCTGAGACCTGGAGCACTCCGGTGTGAGGAGATGGGGTGTGGGGGCAGGGGGGAGATAGAGAACCAGAAACAGGGACTGAGGAGTGTCTGACAGCCCAGGAGAAAAACCAGGAGGGGTGGTATCATAGAGGCCGGGAGAAGGACAAAGTGGGTGGCTGTGTTGAAGGCTGCTGAGAGATCAAGCAAGATGGGGGCACTCCTGTATACATCTCTCTGATGCGGGCATTAGAACACAAGGATGGACATGGGGTTCTTTACCAAAAACCACTCCTACTGTACCCCTGTCTGTGGAGGTGTAGGGCTGAGTGGCAGGGGTGGGGGGTGGGCTGTTTACCACCTTTGCCACCTTCTTGTTCCCGTTGTAGTCAGGAGCTTCACTCTGGACAGCTCTGGTATCATAACGTTCTAGGGTGTGGTTCTTTTTCTGCTTCATCAGCTATTGTTTTTTGGGGATTCCACACTTAAATCACAAAAGTGCTAAATGTTATTTGTGCCCAGAGTAAGGTAAGCAAGAGACAGGAATTCAGAGACTGAGACCTTCGTTTGGGGAGGGTGTGTATGATGGAGTATGGTCCAACCCATGCCAGGGTTTGGAATCGGGGTGTGCAGGAGGGGCAGGGGAGGGGGGTGGGGAATGGCTCCCGATTGGAGGAACCATTTGGTGTTTTCAAAAGTGGACGTCTGATCTTTACTTTTTCTCTTTGAGGTCTTCAGCCACCTGAAGAGACTGGGCTATGTGGTTCGACGATTCCAACCAAGGTAAATCCCGATCCCATCTCCCTCCCATTTGTTCTAATCCTGGGACCTGGTAGACAAACCCCAAAGTGGAAAATGGCCTCTCCTTGGCTGGAGACATGGGCTCTGTTGGAAATGCTCTATTGAGAGGCATGTTGGGACAAATCTGGGTCATTTCAGCTTATCCCGGGCTATCACATTGAGCCCCATCTTCAGCCTGTTTGCTCCACAGGTAACAAGTGAACACTTGCAGCTCACGACAGGTCCCTGGCATGTAGCTGTAGCGCCAGAGCAGTGCCTTAATCGGGGTGCGAGCACACTTGATGAGGGCGTGCCTGAATGAAGGACCAAGTGAGGAATTAACAGTTGAGTTGGGTCTCACATACCTTTTGCCAAGTTAGATGTTCTTTCTTTCTGGAGCCTCTAAAGATCATCATCTTAGTAGCCCAGCATTGCTAAGAGTCATAGAGATGATCAGCCTTAGAGTGGAAACTGGTATAGCCTTCGCTGATTCACAGTACGTCGCGAAAGCTCTGGGACATCCATGTCCTTTCGTTCCTGAAAGTGGGATATATCCTAAGGAAATAGTCACAGATGTGTGCATAAGTTCATCTGTGAGAATGTTCAGTCATTTGACAATACTTGTTGATCGCTTGCTGGGTGGCAGGCCCCGGCTCATTGCTGAAGAAAAGCAAAATCACTGCCCCCACAGAATTTGCATTTAGCGGGGACCTTACATGAAGCATCATCACTTTGCAAAATGGTGAACTTGGAAACATCCTGTGAGTTCGACGGGGAAGGCATGGTCACACAAATTATAGTTTATCCTTTAGAGCGGCACTGTCTGGTAGAACTTTCTACGGTGATAAAAACAGTCTATGTCTACGCCATCCAATATATGTGGCTTTGCAACTGTGGGACTGAATTTTTGTCTAATTTTCATGGATTTAAATTTAACCTTAATGGCTCCTTGTGCCTAGTGGTGGGTACCATTTGGACAGTGGAGTCTTAGCGCCATGAAAAATCATGGCAGGGAAGAATGCTATAGTGGTAAGGGGCCGTGTCTGTAATATATATTCTTAAGTATAAAAAAGACTAAATAGCAGTATGTTAGTACAATGTCATTTTTTGTAGAAAAAAACATATGGAGACAGTATGTGTGTTACAGGGGTATCTGTGGTTTTGTTCATTTTTATTTTTCTGTATTTTCCAAGTTTTCTAGTTCTCTTGATTTTTCTCACCAGTGATTAATCATTTATTGCTGGCTCTGCAGGAGCCCGGGTTCCAGTAAGTCTCTGTTCAGAGGTGCCATTGGTGAGACCCAGAGGCCTGGGCAAAGATGCATGGGCAGGCCCCTGTGATTGCCCCCATTCAGCTCGCTTGCAGGTCTGCCCAGGGCCTTTGCCCTGGCGTGTGGCTTTGACCCTGGCCCACCGACTTGTTCCTCTGGGCCAGTCCCTCACAGATTCCACTGGGAACTCCAAAGTGAGGAAGTCGATCTGTTGCTACCCAATTCTCAACCCCACAGCTCCATCCTGTCCCCTTATGAGAGACAGCTGAACTTGGATGGCAGTGCCCTGTGCTTGGAGGATCGGAATGGCAAGAGGAAGAGGAGGAGCTCCAGCTCTCGGTAATGCTCCCCATGTGGCCACACACACCCCCAGGGAGTTCTGGGGAGCGGAGCTGTTGAGGGAATGCTCATTTTAGGAACCCTGGAGAATGCATTGTCTTAAGAGCTGGGTTTGGGCGGCTCCCTTGTAGGACCCTGGAGGCAGTAGGCGTGCGTGGGACGTGTGCACTTCAGCAATCAGGAGCAGATGTGCTGGATTTCCTCCCCACGTCCCTCAGGTCCATTAATAAGAAGGCCAAGGCCCTGGAGAATCCCCTACAGGGGGTGGATGAGACAACTGAGAGCCTGACAACCTCCAGCCCACCTCCCTGCAACCAGAACAGCCGATGCCCAGAGGAGAAACCTCAAGAGTCAAGCCCTGTAAAGGGTCCCACGGGTCCCTCTCTGCTTTTGGGAGCCCTGGAGCCCTGGCCTGGCCTGGCCAACGAGGGGGGTGGGTGCAGCCAGCAGAGTGGCAAAGTAGAGAATGGGGTCAAGGGGGTTCGTAAGCCACGCTGGAACTTTGAGCAGATTTCCTTCCCCAACATGGCTTCAGACAGCCGCCACACCCTCCTGCTGGCCCCAGCCCCAGAGCTGCTCCCAGCGAACGTCGCTGGGCGGGAGACAGATGCTGAATCCTGGTGCCAGAAGCTGAACCAAAGGAAGGAGAAGCTCTCCAGGAGAGAACGGGAGCAACAAGCAGAGGCCCAACGCTTCCGGGAAGATGTAAACGCAGATCCCGAGGTGCAGTGCTGCTCCAGCTGGCAGGAGTACAAGCAGCTGCTGCAGCGGAGGCACCTGCAGAAGAGCCAGAGCCGCCCCGCACACCTGTGGGACCAGCCGGTCCACCCCTTGCTGAGTCCTGGCCAGGCAGACTCCCCAGGTACCCCCTCACCCTGCCGTAGCCCCACAGGCCCCTGGCAGCTGAGGCATCCTAACGCTTTGAAAGGGGGTATGGATTGACCACGACTAATTGAGGCTTAAGAAAGATGGGACCGAGAGAGCTGTCAGTGGAGTGGAACCCACAAGGACAGTCTGTTCTGGAAAGCAGCGAAAGGACCCACATGGGAAGGTTTGGAAATGGCAAGTCTGTGTCCGGGGAGAGGCCAGGAGGAATGAAAACTACAACTAGAGCCTTAAAAATAATAAGATGCACGTGGATGGCTCTGCCACCAGCTAGCTGTGGTCCCCTGTTCTCCCAGCTCTGTTAGAGGAGAACAAGGAGGTGCCATCTTGGCTAAATAAAAGGAAGGCTTACTGTGTATACCCTGCATGTTTAAGGACAGGGAACTAAGCACTGGGTGTTGTATGTAAGTGATGAATGACTAAATTCTACTCCTGAAGCTAATATTACACTATATGTTAATGAACTAGAATTTAAATAAAAATTTGAAGGAAAAAAATAGGGAACTGACAAGGCAACAACTATATTAACAGATTCAGGAGACTGTGATCTTTTATAAGAACATGGGAGATTCCAAGTAACTAGATTAGGTTTGCCAGATGAGTTCAATTTGACTTTCAGATAAACAGCTAACTTTTTTTAGTATAAGTATATTGCAAATATTGCATGAGACATACTTACAATTAAAAAAAAAAAAAATCTAAGTCCGGCAATCGTAAACTAGATGGCAGATTCAGAAATGTCAGAGGAGTCTGTAGATGGTGGACTTCTCTCCCCAACACGTTGTTTTCTTTTTTTTTTTAATGGTTATTTATTTATTTAGAAAGAGAGAGAGAGAGAAAATGTGTGCAAGCAGGGGAGGGGCAGAGAGAGAGGGAGATACAGAATCTGAAGCAGGCTCCGGGCTCTGAGCTGTCAGCACAGAGCCCAATGTGGGGCTCAAGGTCATGAACCGCGATATCATGACCTGAGCTGAAGTCAGACGTTTAACCAACTGAGCCACCCAGGCGCCCCTCCAACATCTTATTTTGACCTTATGTCCTTACAGCCACAGTGCTTCAACATATCTCTGTGCTGCAGACCACACACCTCGCCGATGGAGGTACATGGTGAGTTTCCAGGTAGTGCCTGTCTCCATAGCACCTTGGCTGCCAGCAGGAGTTGGCAGCTGGGATTTGACTCCTAAAGTTGGGCATGAGCTGGGGGATCATTCCAGGGACCCTTAGCCTGGCTGATATTCTAGGGGAAAGGGAGGGATGAGTGGCAAGAGGTAGATTTAGCCCGAGGGTTGAGATAGGCAGCTGAGCCTCCCTCTGCCTAAGTGGCACCTCACAGCAGGACCTCAGTTCCCACTGGAGGAGGCCTCTTCCTGGAACTGGAGGAGGGAAAGCATGGCATGGAAAGGAAAGGGGGAGGAGTAGGAGATTCCCTGTTTCTTAAGGTTTCTCACTCTGTCTTCAGGTTGCTAGAGAAGTCTGGAGGCTTGGAGATCAGCTTTGACATTTACCAGGCTGATGCTGTGGCCACATTCCGAAAGAATAACCCTGGCAAGCCCTATGCCCGGATGTGCATTAGTGGGTATGAGACCATTGAGCCCTAGCCTCAGGTTATTGCCAGTTCTCTTGTAAACCAAGTGGACGTCCTCTCCATGTCCCTGGGCAGTCTGGCAATCTGAAAGAAACCAGAGGTCCAGAGAGCTGTGACTGACCCAGGGCCACACAGCCAGTTAGTACTACAGGAACTGGAGCTTTCCCAAATCCTCAGCCCTTATTCCTGGCGTTTTTGGTAGTCTCTCTCCTGTGCCAATGTAGTGCAGGGCTCACCCAGTCGGAGGGATATGAATCAGAGGGATTCACAGGCTAAGAGTGGTGAGAACCTTACTTTTCCTAGCCCCCCTCGTCCACCCAAGGCCCTGGGTTGCTCTTGGAGAACTTACCAGAGCTATGCAATTTGCAGACAGGAGACTCCAGCGCCAGACTTCTTGTACCCCCAACTCCTGTCTTACCATCTCCCTTCCCTGGCAGCCTCAGAGGGCTGGGTCTCAAAGCTTATGGTTGCCTATGTCTCTGTCTCAGTCTAACTTTATCCCTACAGATTTGATGAGCCAGTTCCAGATCTCTGTACCCTCAAGCGGTTGTCCTACCAGAGTGGGGACGTTCCTCTGATCTTTGCCCTGGTGGATCATGGAGACATCTCCTTCTACAGCTTCAGGGACTTCACGCTGCCCAGGGATCTGGAACACTGATCACACCGCTCTGGCAGGGCTTGGGACCTGCCCTGGGGAACCTGGACTGTCTACTCTCAGGGACCATCTCAGCTGCCTCCTATACCCAGACTCTGACCTGTAGCTTCAGGAGCTAGTCTGGGCCTTGGCCCTGGGTGTCTGATGCTTGCAGGAGAAAGATGCCATGCCCCCTACCTGGCTTCCATAGCCCCATGCCTGAGATCGCTGCCTTGCAGTGATCCCCTTGGAACTCAGGACTAGATTTCAGAGACCCAGCGGGGTGGGGCAGAAGAGAGGACTCTGTGCCTTTAAATGAGAGGGTGCCTGCTTCGTGCGATAAAGCCAAAGCCATTAAAAAATAGATCCATTTTCTGCTGTGACTGGAGATAGTGAACAAGTCCCCAGCCCGATCCTGGGAGTGCAGAACAACACTCCCTCTCCCTCCATCCTGTGGTCCGTGGGAGCTATCCCCCAAGGCTCTCGCCTCTGCTTTGCAGACCCACAGACAGCGAGGCCTTCTCTGGTGCGCAAGCAAAGAGAAATACTGGGGAGGGCAAGAACGCGACCCCGCACCTTTGTCAGGGCCTGCAACCAGGGGACGGGAAGTCACAGACCTAGTCTTTTCGGCTTACTGCATGGCAGTCCGTAGAGGGAGGCTGGCCTCGATGGGGCCTTCCCTGAATGCAGCAGAATCTGGGCAGAAGGGCGGTGGAGAGGCACCATGTCCGTGTGGCTTGAACCCTGGCGGCTTGGAGTCGTGCTGTGTGTGGAGTGTGCTATTCGTGTCCCCGGCCTCCGCGCCCCTTCCGTTCGCCCCTCCTCGCTCCAACCCGCTCGCCCTTTGTGCTAAAAACTCTGGTCAATGTTGCTGTCTGTCCCTTGGGGCATCGGACACCTTCCTGCCTCAGCAGCGACTCAGAAGACGGGGGTCCAGGCTTGGGGCCCTCTCCGAGAGGAGGCGCCTCGCGGCGACACCCCAGTCCCCGGGGCCACCACGCTCTAGGGCCCCGAAAGCTGGCCTCCTGTCCGCGGGTCACCGGCTCTGAGTGGGCTGGGTGTTCTCTGGAAGAGCCGGCCTGGCTACGCCCCTCCCACAGCCGCTTAGGGCCGGCGTGGGGGAGGGACGGTTCCCTTCGGTCCCTCCTGGGAGGTGGCTAGGACAGCGGCGCGTCCCAGGGACTATTTCCTCCTCCCGGACGCGGCAGGACACTGGGCGCGGCGTGCGTCGTGAGTCCAGGTGAACGCAGGTGAGGCCGGGGGGCGGGCCGGCAACGCCTCGTGCATATTCACGCGGGCCGCGGTCCCGCCCCCCCGCCTTCCCCCGGGACGTGGATTGGCCAGAGAGCGGCCACCGCCCGCCTCCCGAGGGCGCCCTCGCTGCACTCCCGCCCCGTCGGCGCAGAAATGCAGGGGGCGGGGCCAGTCCCGGGGGCGGGCCGCTGGGGCCCGGCGCTCGCGGCCCCGCAAGCCCTCCCGGCTCGCCCTTTATGTAAATAGTAGCGGCTCCGCCCCCTGCTCGCCGCGCCGGAGGTGAGCAGGAAGGAGACGGCCGCCCAGCAGCCCGTGGGCCGGCGGCGGAGTGAGCGGAGCCGGCGGCGGGAGTCGTGGGACGCCGAGGCCTCGGGCGGGGGCCGGCCTGGGGCTCCAGGTGAGGCGCGGGCCCGGAAGCACCTAGCCGGGCCCGCCCCCTCGGGGCGCCCTCCACTCGGGGCGGGAAGGTTGGGGAGGGCCGGGACCCCTGGTTTCACGGAGCGGGGCGGGGAGAGCTGTACAGGTCCGCTCGCCTAGCCCTGGATCCCGTGGCTCCGTTCGTCTGGGAGAAAGACACCTGTAGGAATTGCGGCTGGGAACTTTTTTCTGCCTGATCCGCGTGCGTTTCCACGATTTGAGCTTCGGAATTGCCCAGTAGCGTTGGCTTGGGGAAACGGGGAAACAAGTGCCCGGCCGGGCTGTGAGTGCAGGAGGTCACCGCCGGCGGGGGTGGGATCCCCGGGCCTTGGGCCCCACGTGCAAGGCGCCTGGCCCAGGAGGCCGGCGACGCGCGTCTCAGGTAGCCCGCTGTCTTCGAGCAGCGGCCGGAGCACGTTACCTCGGCGGCTTAGTCCCTGCCCTTGCCATCTGGGCCCACTCCCGGCCGGCCCTTTGTGCCTCCTAATCCCCGGACGCAGGAAGCCCGCGGGAGGGACTTCGGTCTCTGGGCCTTTCTCCGCGTCTGGCGGCTTTGGACACCTTTAAGGGAACGTTTGGAGATCCAGTAGGTTTTCCACAACGACGCGGGTGGGGTTGCGTTGCGATACGTCGGGACTTGGTGAGGAGTGAAAAATGTGGTCTTGCCAAAGCGTGCAAAGTGTGCTCTCGGTTTACCCCCGCTGGACACTTTGTACACACGCGCAGCTTTGGCAGTGAGAACTGACTAACCAGGAGAACCGTGGCGTGGCCCCCTCAGGCTCTCACCTGAGATACGAGGAGCTTTGGGTGAGGCGGCGGGCCTTGGACTCCGGGCCCCTTCCCGTGGGGATCATGTGCCAGATGCAGGGCGTCTGAACCGGGGCTCTTGGGATCTTAGGCCGAGTTTACAACTCAAAGTCCTGTCAGGCCGCAGAGGGGATTGTGAACAGGGAGGGGAGCTGGGAGGGAACGAATGTCAGGGATACGGGAACCCCCAGGTGGGAAGAATGAAGAGGTAGTCTAGAATAGCTGTGGCCCAACCCGGGGTCACAAGGGCTTTCCAGGAAGACAGTCTGTTGTCTGTGTGAGCTGAGGCATTGGGAAGGGTCCTCGGACACATGGTCCTACTTCTTTATCTTATCTGGTTTTCTTAAGTGATCTGCCCACAGTGCTTACCTATGGCAGTCAAGACTCTAACCCAGCTCTGGGGGCTCTGACCGCTGCTCACTCCTCTTCTCCAAAGTTAGACTAGGCCAATCTCTGTGGGGGCCGATGGACAGTGTTTCCAGTGTCTGAGGTCAGCCTGCTTCCCTACTGTTCCTTGAGTCAATGGAGTGTCCCCTTTGGTGGCAAAATAATATAATTTCAATAACTTCATAATTTAGCACTTAGGAACTTTTGAATACAATGGCATTAAAAGAATAAAAAGGCCCGTAATCCCAGATGAACGGTTAGTTTAAAAAATTAAAAAGGCGGTAGGAGCCTGGGACACCTGGATGGCTGAGTCGGTTAAGCGTCCGACTTCAGTTCAGGTCATGATCTCGCGGTCAGTGGGTTCGAGCCCCACATTGGAATCTGTGCTGACAGCTCACAGCCTGGAGCCTGCTTCAGATTCTGTGTCTCCCTCTCTCTCTGCTCCTCCCCCTCTTGTGCTCTGTCTCTCAAAAATGAATAAACGCTAAACAAAAAATTTAAAAAACAAAAGGCAGTAGGAGCCCATTGTGGGGAAAGTAAAACGTTTTAGAAAGTGTAAAATAGGGGCGCCTGGGTGTCTCAGTCAGTTAAGCGGCCGACTTCGGCTCAGGTCATGATCTCGCGGTCCGTGAGTTCGAGCCCCGTGTCGGGCTCTGTGCTGACTGCTCAGAGCCTGGAGCCTGTTTCGGATTCTGTGTCTCCCTCTCTCTGACCCTCCCCCATTCATGCTCTGTCTCTCTCTGTCTCAAAAATAAATAAACGGTAAAAAAAAAAAAATTAAAAAAAAAAAGTGTAAAATAGTCTACGGACATACCACCCTGAACGTGCCCGATCTTGTCTTATCTCAGAAAGTGTAAGATAAGAGGCATAACTCCCTCTTGCCTGACAGTCTTTTTCCTTAAACATGGTGTTAAGTTTTAGTGTCTTTCTGGACAGCAGGTGTAGTTTTGGATCATGCCTTGCTGATTTCTTGCTACATATACATAATCTTGGCTCAGTGACTTAACCATGCCAAGCCCCAGCGAGCCTTGTTGACAGGAGAATGAAAAAAATGTCACGAACACGCGTGGCCTGGTTTATAGCAGGCATGGGGGTGTGTGTGAGCTGCTTAAATTCCCCCATAAAGCATAAAAAGCGTCACCTGTGGGCCTCCGGGCAGACTCCTGAGCCTTTTGGACATGCTTGATGAGTAGTGAGGGAATTCGGCTTCTTTGTCCAGACGTCAGCTGAGAAGTCCTGATTTTTTTTTTAATATTTTATTTTATTTCTTTAAATTTTCTTTTAACATTTATTCATTTTTGAGAGTCAGGGAGGGGCAGAGAGAGAGGAAGACACGGAATCCGGAGCAGGCTCCAGGCTCTGAGCTGTCAGCACAGACCCCAACACAGGGCCCAAACCCATGAACCATGAGATCATGATGTGAGCCAAAGTCAGACGCTTAGCCACCCAGGCGCCCCAAGAGGTCCTGATTTTTGAAAGCCTCTGGAAGTCAGAACTTTTAAAAAGCAAATATTGTTCCTTGAAACTAGGGAGGCAGAGGGAGAGGACAGTGGCCTCTTCTAACTTTTCACCTTGCGTTTCTGTGGCCCTTGGTACTTCCCCCTGCTCCCTGGAAAAGCCAGAAGTGAGGCATGGTAGCCAGACCCCAGCTGGGGGCCTTTCCTGGGAGGAAGAGGGTATACAATCTAATCTTTTTGCTCAGCAGAGGGCTTGGCTGTATGCGTTTTATACCCCGTTGGAGGTGGAGGGGGATCAATCACATTCTTGTGTTGCTCTGTTGTCCTTAAGGAGCTTTAACTCCATGGTGCTTTCTTTCAACTTCGTTTAGGAAAGGGGTGTCCTTCTGGCTCCTGGCCCCAAGTCTCTGTGTCTGTCCCCCACTCCCACCCCCCCCCAGTTCCCTCCCCCCCCCCCCATAGAGGAAGTGGTACCTGGAGCTAGAAAGTGTGGAGCTTCTACAAACAGTCTGTAACACGCCCCCACCCTCCTATCCCGTCTGCATCAAGCATACCGGGCAAGAGTCTCTGGAAACCTGTGGGGTTCCCCAGCCTTCCTGGTCCTTCCAGAAGTGTGAGGGGCAGCTGTTGAGACACCTGAGTGGAGGCCCAAGAGGCCCATGGTCCCTGCTCCTGGGTTGGCTGCTGTGAGCAGCACTGGCCGGCTGGACTTCCTTCTGAGTACTCAGCACCGAGAAGCCTTCTTATCTCACCCAGGCAATATCACAATCAGGGCTCCTCCTGGGTCGAGGCGTGCCAGGTCTGTTTGGCAACTTTGTTTTCCCCTTCCCAGGAGCAGTCTTCAGGGAGAAGGAGGGTATGGGGCAGGAGAGGGGTGTCCCCCGGGGGGCCATCCGTACTGCTTGCTCTTTCGCACTTCTCCAGCTTTGGCTCCCAGGGTTCCCCGGGACACCCTCCCTTCCCTGTGCCCTGGCACCATGGGGCTCTGCTCAGCTCCCTTTGAGGTGACCTTCCTTCCCCGCCCTGCCTCTCAGAGGAAACTGGTACTTTGAAGAGTCACCCTACTCCTTCCCCTTCCCAGGAACCACAGTGAATTCTTGAGCTAGGAGAGGCTCCTCTGGGCGTGGGGACAGGGAAGCTGCTAGGTACCTGACTCTACCCTTAAGGAATTCAGCAGAGACTAGAGCCTTCTCTCAAGACACCTGACTCAGTGTTCCCAGGGTTTGATGAGAGGGACATCTGGGCACAGGACTACTTGATTCTAGCAAATAATATTATTCTTGGAGCCTCCTTGCGGGGTGTCTTGGAGCCTTGGTCTGAGGCAGGGCCCACAAAGGTATCTCCAGCAGGGTGCCAAGCATGATGTCTACATGACCCTGGCCTTGGCCCAGAGACTTGAGAACAGGGTGGGGAAGTTCCCTGAGGGACCCTGTGGGACCCAGTACTCCTTGGGGTCAGTGGTTCCCAACTAGAGAAGACCTTTGCCTTGTTGATCTCTATTCAGTCCTAGCTGTTTACTCATTCAGGTAATAAGTATCTACTGGTGCCTCTACATGCCCAGAGTGGTTTAGACACCAGCCATTAACCTTACACAAAACAGAGATCTCTGCCATCCCAGGACTCACGTTGTAAAGGGTGGGGAGCGTGAGTGACAGAAAACGAGCATAAGTAATAAAGTAAGTGTTAAAAGTTGATTCAAATTATTTAGAATAAGAACAAAAGTAGGGGATTGGGACCACTGGGGTGGGGGGTGGGTTGCAACTTGGAGAGGTGGCGAGGGCGCCCGTTTGAGCACAGACTTGCAGGAGGTGAGGGAGTTCTTCAAATAACACCGGAGCGTCTTCCACGGCGGGCACTGAGCACTGGGGATCCAGCCATGGACAGGACAGGCGTTGTCCCTTTCTCCTGGAGCCGACCTCTCTTGGAACCTCCTTGGGTCAGCTGTTCAAGGTTTGAGGCAAGCAGGAGGCTGTGGAATGGGGCCTGAGAGGATGAGGCAGGCCACCTCCCACCCCAGAATGGCTTTCCTCCTCAGGCTTGGCCAACTCCAGTCTGTCACTTCCTTGGAGAAAGTCTGATGTTGGGTTGCAGAAAGGGACTGAGGCCTCCAGAATGGGGATGTGTTCAGGGAATGCATGCATTTAGACTTCCCACCCCATCCTCCGGGAGGGAAACCCTCTAGGAGGAGCCCTGGGTGCGGCAGGAAGGCCCTCCCAGGATTGTGAGATTGGCCTGTGGCTCCTTAGGATGGGGTTGGGGGTTGCGACTGCTCTGGGCCCAGCCGGGGAGGCTCTGGCCACTGACCCAGGTTGTCCCATCCAGGCTTTGCCCTGCTCAAGGGGACTGAACTTGGCAGACAGAGGGTGGTGCAGTCAGGTTGGAGCTCAGATTGGGGCTGGTACTCTCACTAACTGCTTGGGTTTGATATCTCTCCGAATGGGTTATTCCATAAGTGATAGAGTTACATGCGATGATGCAGGTGGAGTGCTTCCGATGGTATCTGGCCACGGTTTGGGTCTCGATCCTTGTTATTACCTAACACCAGCAGTGACAACCCTCTGGTTTCTGTCCCCTCTCTGGGTGTTCTCCTTAGTCCCACCTCCCACCTAGCCCCGCGCCCTTTCAGCCAAGGTGTGGTTGCTAAGCTGCTGGCCAGGGCACTGTCTGGTGCCTCTGGGAGATTGGGTTTCCCTGGGCAACACGGACGCCGGCAAAGCAGCCTTGGGTATCTCAGTTGGCACAGACAACTGCCCCAGTCGGTGAGAGCCCTGCCCCACCGCTCCCCTTGGTAGGAGGTTTACTCACACCCGGCAGACGGAAGGACACAGCCACACGCGGGCCTCACACAGGATGTCGTTGTCGCCCTCGTGGGGAAGGAAGGGTAGCCTCTGCGGCAGCAGGGGGCTGTGGGGAGTGTAGACAAAGGGGAAAGGAGAGGAGAGCTTGGGACTCCAGGTCATGCTGTTTGTGCTCCTGGAGATGGGGAACTCAGCCAGGTGCTGAGTGTGGCTACCGGGGCCTTCTTTCCCTCGGGCCTAGGTGTCCAGAGCCCTGCCCCTGGGCATAGCCTCTCCTGGCAGATCACTGGAGCTGACCAGGCTGTTGAGGGACCTTCTCAGGTCCCATCTCACACGTTTGTGACAGACGGGCTTAGCTTGGCCAAGCCTCTGCCTCTGGGCAGTCGGCACCTGTGTGGGGTGAGCAGTCTGGGCTGGGACCCCCTTTTTCCTCCCTGCGAGCACAATCAGATCTGCTTAGAGATAGGGGCCAAGACAAGCCTGCCCCATTCGGTTATTTTGTCTCTGCCTCTCCTGGTCTCTTTACTGAGGTCCTGAGATGCAGGGTTCATATGCATCTCAACGGTGGCGTCTCCCCCAAGGATGGAAAGGGAAGCCGGGGTGTGAATTTGCCAAAGAGACCACTCTCCTGTCTTTTCTAGGGTGTGCATCAGGTGTGGGGAGACCAGTCCTGGCCTCTGGCATGTTTCATGGCCGGTGGCAGTGTTGGGTGATTTGAGCAGCAGGAAGGGAAGGAAGGGAATCACCGGGTCAGCTGCCCACAGGGAACTCACAGGCTGGTTCCACACATGAGGCAGAGACCTGTGTGGAAAATGGGTAAGAATCAGCCCCCGTCCCCCAACCCACACAGCTCAGCCATCAGTCAGCAAGCTTCACATGGCCCAGCCCCAAAGCCTGAGTGCCCGCACCCAACGGAACAGGGGGCAGAGCCAGGAGGGATGCTTGGAGTTTAGTGCCGTCAAGGACAGAGAGGGCGACAGGCAGGACCTGACACTGAGGCTGGGCAGTCTTTAGGAGTTCAGGGGATGGAGGTGTTTCTCCTTACAAAGCCCCCTCTCCGGGGTTATGCTCTGGCCATGTGGCGGCCCTGGTGCAGGGAGCCAGGAGGACACTCAGAGCTTCTTACACGTCTCCAGTGACTGCCTCAGTCTCTTCTTGGCCTCCCCATTGGGCGTGGCCTGTAAAGTAGTAAAGTCCTTCACCCCCAGGTCCCGGGACCCAGAAGCCCAAGGTCATCCAGCTGGTCCCACCCACCTCTCTCTTCTCCCCTGTTCAGGTTAACATGGCTGGAGAGGAGCCCAGCCCCCAAGAGAGCAGGAGTGATCCCACCAATGGCACTGAGTGCCTCCTGTGAGCTTAGGGGCCCCTCATACCTGACCACTCTCTGGGCCTTCGCCCCTTCTCACATGTGATCCTCTTAACTGCCCTGGCTGGGAGGCAGATAAACCAAAAGAAGAAAAAAAATCTCCACTAATCCCATAACCCTGCCAGTGTGTTGTCTACTTACGTAAATATTTTTAAGAGTCTACCTGGCTCTCGGGTACATCGTGTGCATGTTTCCATGTCCACTGTCTTCTGCCCCTTACTGACTATACGCCTTCCATCGTGGTGCTGAGCACACTTCACCCGCTCCCTGTTGTCAGCCCCTTAGGTGGCTCCTGATTTTCCCTGATAGCTTAATGACCAGCACAAGGCTGGGGAGAACATTCGAGGAGCTAAATGGGTGCCCTTGTCCGTGGTGGTTTTAGGGATCGTTTTAGCATAACATGTGGTCAAGCCTTCAGGGCGGAGGGGGAGAATGGTCAAGATGGGTTCAGAAAACGCTTTTTAGATGATTTTTGATGTGTTGCATGAGGGACACGAAGGTTATTTCAGATGAAAGCACACATGGAGACCATAGTGGATGGAGCTTGGGGTGGGGGGCTGAGCAGATGGGTTGGCCAACACAGGGCCACGTGGGGTGGGGGAGGGCAGACCAAGGCAGACCCTGCCCAGGACTGTCAGCCGGCTCCCAGTGAACTAGGACTGAGACTCTCCTCGGTGGCCCGCCAGGCCCCCCTTTCTGGCCCACTTCATCTCTCCTGTTGCCGGTACTCAGCCCCTGTGCTTGTCTTCATCCTCCTGGAAGATGCAAGCTTGTTCCGTTCCCCTGACACGCCCTGCACCTTACCACGGCTGACCACTTCCTATCATTCAGGTCTGGGTGGAGACGTTTCCACCTCTGCTCGTTCAATTTAGCAGGGGCGCTGCAGTGAAAAGAGGGCAGAAGTCCTGAGTGAGAATGAGAAGGCTCATCCTTGTGGAGGGCTGCCCAGATAACAAGATTAGTAGGGAGACTGTTTTACTGTGACCAGTGCTAAGGAGCAAAGCAAAGCTGGGAAGAGAATGTCCAAAAGGGACATTTAAGTAGAGGGGAGGGAGCGGGTGGGCTATGGGCTATCTAGAGGAAGCAGAAGGAACAGCAAACCCACGGACCCAGATGCGGGAACATTCACTGAGTCCTTCCAACCACCACACCCTGGTCACTCTGTCTTGTCCCCTTCCTTCGTTTCCTTGTTGGCCCTGCTCTCTATCTGAAACTGTCCCGCTGACTGATTTGTGAACTTGTGAGTCATCACGGTCTCCCCTGCAAAGATATCAACTTGGTGACATAAAGGATCATGTCTGTCTTTGTCACTGTTGTGTCCCCAGCCCTAGGACAATGCCTGCTCCCTGCCAGCAGACCGGTGCATCCCCCTTTGCAGATGAGCTCGCTGGGCCTGGAGAAGCTACCTTGGGAGGCCACCCAGCTTGGAGGGGCTAAGCTATGGTGGTTGAGCCCTGGCTGTTGGTACCAAGCCCTGGCTCTTTCCCTTACGCACCTCCCCACCCCCCGTTTCCCACCACCCAGGAGTGGGCTGAGTAGGTAGGGTCTGTTCCCATACCATGAAGCTCCAGGTCTGGGTTCCTGAAGCTTCTCTCTGGAGAACCCACTAATCGGGGGTGAGGGGAGCTGAGGGTTTGCCTGGAGGTGTAAATCCAGCCAGTCCCAGACCTGTTCCGTTTCAAGAAGGGGTGCGCTTTTTATGCCTTGACCTGGGCAGTTATTTCTGTGTTGGGAGCAACATTGAGGGGTTGGCTGGAGTGAGGAACGACGTGGCTGTTGGTCTTGGTCCTGGCTCCCCCCACCTCACCTACCCCCTTCCTTGAGGTCCCAGCCCACTGTGGAGCAGGTGGCACCTCACAAGCAGCGACCAGGCCCCAAGCCCCCACCTGCATGGTTGGCTCTGAGCTGAAGGCACGTGGGAGTGTGTGTGTCTGCATGTGGCCGTGCCTTTTAATTGCAGGGATGTAATTAGGCACCCTCTGTCCTGTCGCATCCATCCTTCCCTGCCTCCCAGAGTCCTTAGATTTGGAGTGCGCCAGACCTGGGGGCAAATCCAAGTTTTGCTGGTTTCTCCTCAGCGCCCTTGAAGCTCCCCACCCTCTGTGGTCTTCATTCCCTTGTCTGCCAAGTGGAGATATTCCACTCAACTTCAGGGGGGCTCGTGGAGGGTGAACAAACATCCGGAACGAGGTTTAGGTGTACCTTGTACAGAATGCAAAGGAAAGGAAGGGTCAGGACATGTACCGACATGCCATGAGTAGTGGGATTTCGGGAGGGTTTTCTCCTCTGGGTTGTTTTTTGTTGTTGTTGTTGTTTTGTTTTACAGTGAGCAGGGATTACTTGAGCGAACTGTTTAAAAAGTAATAAAAATAACACGTAGGAGTCTGGTATAGCGCCTGGTATGCAGCAGATGTTCTGAGGGGCATTTGGGTGGATGGCATGGCAACCATCTCCTACCAGTCTCCACATCCTGTCTGCCTCCCTCCTCCCTGCACCTCGTCCCCCTGGGTCTGTGCCGTGTCACCCTCGAGCCTGCGTGGGTCCTTGGCACAGATGGCCCTGTGCCCTCTGGTCCTGACCCCACAGCCGGCATGGGTCCTTCAGGGCAGAGCCCAGAGCAGCCTCCCCCTGGAGTCTACAGGCCCCTCTCCTCCTCCAGGGCACCGCTCCCAGCTTCCTCTGGCTTCTGACCCAGTGACCTAGGCCCCGGCGGGGAGAGCGGACGCCCCCAGGAGCCCGGAGCGGAGCTGCTGCTGATTTATGAGCTTGTGCCGCCCTCCCCCACAGCTGGAATGCGGGGCCGAGGCTCAGCTGTTTGTCCGGGAGGCCCAGCAGTGTTTTCACGCTTGGTCCCTAGAGCCTCCAGGACTTACCTGTGTTTCTTCCCTGACCTGCTCTGGGCCTCGGGTCCCGTGGGCACCTGGCAGTTTCTCGGCTACCTGCGGTGCCCCATTCTGCCCTGGCTTCCCCAAAATGTGAAAAGGCCCAAACCTCTCACATCCACCCCACCCCCTCCTGCAAGTGGCGGTCTTTGTGGTGCCCCCAGAAGGTGATGGCCCTGGGGGGGGGGGGGGGTGCTGGTCTTTACCTGTTCCCAGCCGGGGTGGTGTTTGGATTGCCCCAGGATGTGTCTATGCCAAGTGGGGTGACCCCTCCCAGCATAGCCAGCCCTTGGTTGCTCTGCCAGAGACCACCGCCGCCACCCCCCTCTGCCAAGCACTTGCCTTGGAGGGAGCCCCCAGTCTTGGACCACACAGGGTCCTTTCATATGCAAAGCCCTGGCCTGATGGGTAATTTTGGTCACCTCCTGAGAAGCCAGAAACTAAAGGGCATCCTTCAGGTCTCAGATCCTTCTTTTCCCAGTCTGGGCCGGGGGCTTTTCCCAGTCAGATCCCCCAGTCTGGGCCAGGGGCTGCCCTCAACCCGCACCCTGGCCTGGTGCCCCCTGGCAGGGCAACTCACTCCACATGCTACACTGGCCTGTCTTTATCTGCACCTCCTCCGGTGCGGGGGCCGGGTCTGCTTAGTCTCTTTATAGTGTCCGAGTAGGCCTGAGCCCCTGTGTTCCTGAGGACGGGCCTTGGTGTCCTGTGGTCAGTGGGAGGCCGTGCTACTGGAAGCCGGAAACTGAAAAGATGATCCTTCTCCCTTCCCCCAAGGATGATCCAGAAATAGTTGCCCTCGGATTGGGAATGCATTCTACATTCGGATGGCTTGGGCCGATGGGTTTGGGGCCTTGAGCTGGTTTCTTTATTGGGAACAGATTTCTTCTGATAAGGCTCCACTTAGGCCCATGGGAAAGGGAGTCACAGTGCACCCCATTAGAGCCCAGGGGAGCTGGGACCGGGATGGCCAGAGATGGGGGGCGGGAGGCATGCAGCCGGGAAGCCCAGGGCGAGGGCTGCGGCTTCCGAAACCCCAGTGGCCTCTGACTGTGTGCCCTGCACGTCACCCACTCAGGCTCCTGCCAGTTGTGGTGGGAGAGGCTTCCCTGCGGTCAGCAGGAAGGGTCTGCGCGGGGGGTGCTGGCCCCCAGAGATAGCTGCCGGGCCTCTCTCCTGCCCCTGTTTGGGTTCTGGTCTGGGAGCCCTGGTGGACAGCCTTTGTATTTCTGCCTCCCAACTGGCTCTCGTGAGAGAGGCTTGGGAAGTTTCCCTTTCTGTTTAGCTGGGCTTTTATGGTTTTTCAGAAAACAGGTTAACAATTAAGCTAATTAACCTCAGGGCCTCCACTCCTATAAAGCCAGGTGAAATGGCTTCCTCCCCCAGCTTCTCCCGCTGGCTTTATAAGGCCACAGGTGGCCAGGAGCAAGCGTTAGAGCTTCAACCAGCCCCGGACCTCCAGGTATAGAAGTCCCTGAGGTCCCTCGACTGTACTTTGCAGATGGAGCGAGGGTGCGCAGGAGGGTCGACGGTGAAGCCGCCGTGGGCCCGGGGAGAGGGGCTGGGCCCGGCCAAGCTGGGGCCTGGGAGCCAGGATGGGCGCTGGGGCCGGGGGCTGTGCGTCTGCCTCACCCTGGTGATCAGCGGCTCCTCCTCTTTCGCTAGGAGGCTGCACACCAGGCACGATGAGACGGTTCCTGAGGCCAGGACATGACCCTGCGAGGGAGAGGCTCAAGCGGGACCTTTTCCAGTTTAACAAGGTAAGGGGAAGTGGGAGAGGCGGCCAGGTGTTTATGGCAGGCACCATATTGTCCACCCTCCACGGGCTGGGGCACTCAGCTTGCCTTTACCTGGATTAAGGTACTTCAGTTGGTGCTGCCTGCAGTCCCCCTTGGGAATCTGACTCTGGAAGTGGGGTCCAGTTGGCAGGCTTTCCTGGGAAAGGGCAGTGGGATGCCCAGGCATCAGGACTCCCTGTCCCGAGTGCCCTTGGCTGTGTGACCTCTGCAAATCACCCTGCTTCGTCTAGCCTTAGTTTCCCCACCTGTAAAATAAGGATAAAACAACCTCTCTCCTCACGGTGCTGTTGAGGATGCTTAGGGACAAGAAAGGTGAAAGGAGGCTGAACCCTGCAAGGTGTAACTGTGTTCCCGTGATGCCAGGTCCCTTGGGCACTGACCACAGGCTGTGGCTGTCCCCTTTCTCCTCACGTTGCCCCCAGAGGAAAATGCAGCTGTCCCTATAGGCCCAACGCAACAGCTCCTTGTGGCAGCTCTAGGCCTGGGTGAGCGGGGAGAGGCGCCTGGGACAATGTGCCACAGCTGGCATTTGGCTGCCCCAACCCCAAACCTGCTGCTCCTGAGGTCCCAGAAGCTCCCCAGGGCCTCCCCAGGGTGGCTGGTGCCTGAGAAGGCCAGAGCTGCCCTGTAAACAGGAGGAGCACAACGTGGTTTATTAGCTCTGCAGCCACCTAGCAATCTGCTCCTGTTTCGGGGTAATTAGCCTCTCTTATGTCTGCTTTGATCTGGGCCCGTGGCCTGCGTGCCTGAGCTTCCCTCTGCCCCACCAGGTGGACTGCAGGAAGCGGAGGACCATGGTGCTCTGCTCCTCAGGGGCGCCGGGACCCCTCCGGGACGTGTTGATGGACGGGGCTTCAAATCTCACTTGGCCACTTAGCACTTGGGTGACCCTGTGCCTGTCACCCACGTCGTAGACATGTTACAAGGATTATATGGAGTTAAACAGTTTGTGGTCCAGGAACACTAGCTGCTGTCTGTCTTCAGAGGCTGCCTCCCAGGGAGAGAGAGTTCCCAGGGGCTTGTTTGAGGCTGGTGGCAGTCCCCACGTGTCCTGCCATTTTCCTCTGATTTTCTTGACCTGTGGCAGGTGTCATGATGGAGCTTTGCTGTGAGGCCACCCCCCCTGTGGGATGAGGGCTTCCCTAAACGAGCACCTCCTCCCACTGTCAGAAGGAAGCTGTGGGCAGGATTTTTGGGCCGTGGGAAACGGGGTACAGGTGTTGGGAATGTGGGATCTCGGGGCCCCTGGGGGCCTGCCACCCTTGGTTCGAAGGAAGTAACCCGTGAGTTGGGGGGGGGGTGGGTCTCAGAACATCAGCACCCACCTCGGGGCTTGGGTGACCTATGTATGCCTCCATTGCCCCTGATGACACTGAGAGATCTCACACCCCAAAAAGGTGGCCAATTCTAGTAGAAACCGGACAGACAGGCTCAACAGAGGGAGGAACCCCTGCCCCAAGTTCCAACTGTGTGTTGGGGTGGGGCTGGGGCGGGGCTGGGGTAGAGGAATCATCCCCACCCCCCCCACCCCCCCCCCCCACCCCCCCCCCCCCCGCCCTGCAACCAGTGCCCCACAACTGGTGGCCTTCAAACTTGGCTGCCCCATCCCCTAGGCCTGGCTGGGGAGAGGGAGAGAGGAGGCTCCTTGAATCCCTTCCTCCTTCCATTCACTTGCTAGAAACCTGCACTGAGCACTACTGCCCAGGGCTGGGGCTGTGGGGATCTCAGATAACATCTTTGCCCTCCAGGACTTTTATAGTTTGGAAAGAGGGAAGGACCTGATGGTCTGAAAGAAATTCCACTTCCTGGGACTAGAAGAGGGGGGGGGGGGGATGTGGGCTGGTTTAGTCTCATCTAGACACTGAGTGAGTGGTGGACCCTGAAGGGTTGGGAATGGGGGATGAGGCCAGATCCTGGAATATTTGGAAGCCTGGGTGGTCCCACCCATGCCAGCCCCTCCCGGGCCCCAGGCTTCCCTGGAGTCAGCTTGAGGGAGCCTGGAACCTGGGAATCTAGGGCCCAACACACCATAGCTGTGGTGGGTTTTTAGCAGGACAGTGAGCGATCCCATTTACAGTTTAGAAAAGAACTTTTTTTTTTTTTTTTTTTTTTTTCTCAGAAGAGCATTGCAGTGATTGGATGAGGCCTGGGCCGTTGGAGGAGGGAGGGGGCACAGGTGTGAATAGAACAGGGCTTCTCAACCTCCTCCCTCTTGACATTTGGGGCTGGCTATGTGGTGAGAACAGTTTAGCAGCATGCCTGGCCCTGCTCTCCCAAGATGTACAGCCAGAAATGTCTCCAGACACTGCCCAATGGCCCCTAGCTGAGGACCACTGGATTAGAGAACTATTTAGGGCATGAGGCCTGGTGCTCAATGGGGGTGTAGGAGTAAGGGGGGCAGGGAAGGGCGGTGGGTGCCCAGCGTGACTGGGGGGGGGTGCCATCTCGGGCGGTTAATGGTGCCAGGCACTGGGGTGGGGAGCCCAGGAGAGGTGAGGAGCAGGTTAAGGGAAAGTGATACGTTTAATTTGGACAGAATAACAACGGTTATCCATTTATTGAGAGGCAGTTTGGTCCAGGGGTTAGTGGTGCCAGCCCCAGAATTGAGTGTCAAGGTTCACCAGGTGGGTGACCTTGGGCAACTCACTCATCTGTCCAGGGGAGACGACAGGAGCTACCCCAGAGAGTTGGTGGGAAGGTTAAATGAGTTAAGGTCTAAGTTGCAAGGCTGTGCGTGGCTGGTGGCTAGGGATTCAGAGCACAGCCCTATGGGCCTTCTCTGGCCCGAGACTGAGTTTGGGGAACCTTGGAAGCCTTGGGTGTCCGCACACAGGGGGATGGATACACAGAGCTGGAGTTCTGAGCCTTGGGTGGCCCATCAGTGCAGGTGTTATTAACACGGAGGTGAGGGGCCCTCTGAAGGGTGCCTACGGCTGGTGCAGCATGCAGTGTGCAGACCAGACTGGTGGTCTCTGGGAAGGAGCTGTGCCTGTAGATGGATTCTCTGAACCCTCAGCCAACCAGCTAAGGGGCTGGGTGGTTCCATGGTTAGGGGCAGGGAGGCTGGAGCCAGATGGCCCGAGTCTAGATGCCAGCTGTGCCGCTTTCTCACTAAGTCACTGCAGACACGTACGTTACTTACCCTCTCGGCTTCTCAATTTCCTCATCTATAAAGCGGGCATCGTAATAGTCTCTACATCCAGGTTGGCACGCTAAGCAAGTTAAATGGCTTTGAATGGTGCCTGGTACACAGTTGGTGCCTCACCCCATCCTCATGACTGGTGCCTCACAGCTGGTGGCGTTCCCATTCTGCAGGTGAGAAAACTGAGGCCTCTAGGGTTTGCACAGCCTGAGTATATGGCAAGTGGTAGCGCCGGCTGGGAACAAGGTCCCCCCCATTCCATCTACCTACCAGCTGGCCCCTGAGGGTGGCGGCCTCACCTCCTAAGCCTCAGTTTCTTTCCCCTTGACCTAGTCTTCTGAGCCATCGAGGACAAGATGAGGGGACTGTGGAGCCTGCTGGACATGTCAGTGGGGAGGAAGTGATGCCAAGGGGACAGAAACTTCATGCCATAGTGAAACTGCTTCCTTGGAAATCACTTGAGGCCCTTCCCTCCCCTGGTGAAACCAGCCGTTGATAACGGCTCTGCGCCCTTCCTGCCCAGCCGGCCCACACTCCCCCCACCCCCAGGCCCTGAACAAACAGTGTGTTCCTGACCGGCTGCCCCTGTCCAGGACCAGGTTGTTTTGTCTTGGCTTTTTTGTGGCTGGGCCCCTGGTGTCAGGTGACAGCCACACAGGGAGGGCCAGGTTGCTGCCACCGCCAGGAATCTGAGCTGACCACACCCAGTACAGGGCAGTGCCACCCAGCCCAGCGGCTGGGCGTGACCCCTCTGGCCCTAGACAGCCCTCCTTCCAGCCCCCCAGCAAGATCCTAGGCCCTGGATCTTGGCCGGCGTCCTCCCTCACTGAGGACAAGATGAAGGGCCCCCACTGTCTCTGACCAACAGCCTTTGCTCTCTCCCTTCCGAGAACTTGAAATGGGGTCCTGGAGCCAGCAAGAGACAGACGGGGCTTTCTTCCTCGCACTAGGCTAATGTTGCAGTTTGGCGGCTCCTACAAATCTCTCCTTTCCCAACTGCTGTCAAAAGAGTTCATTGTTCTCTCCTCCCTTGGCAGAGGTCACCTGAGCCAGGTAGCAGGATAGGGGCAGGGCCAGGTAGGCTGGATGCTGAGCTCAGGAGGTAGGGGAGGCTGGCATCAGTGGCTGTCAGGCTTTGGGGCAACCTCCCAGCTTGAATTTGAGCTGGAGGCCTCTGCTGTCCTAGGCTGAGGCCCCTTCCCACCCCTTGTCCTGGGTGGAGGGATGATTCAGGGCTGCTGTGTGCCTTGGCAGTCCCACAGCAGGGCACCCCTGGGGCTGAGTCCACTTCCAGTGCCCCGCATCGACCTTGTACTCTGCTGGGGGGCTGCGTCTTTAAAAGCTGTCAGAGGTTGGGGGATGGGACAGCCAAGGAAAGGGGAGGCCAGGCTGCTCTGGGTTTCTAGCTCCTCCCTAACTGACCTCTGTCCTCTCCCCAAATCCAAACCCCCTCTTTCCCCATTCCCAACAAGACCCCCAGGCCTTTTGGAACGGGTCTGGGGCCACACCTCCTCCCCCTGCCTGCACTCAGGTTTGCAGCCTCCTTTGGGGATTTGTGGGCTTTATTTGCATGTTTGCCTCTCTTCCCCACCCCTCCGCAGACCTGGGGAATCCCCTGTCCCCACACTAATTACATTTGAACCTACTCTCTTGGTCCCTGCCCAGGTACGGGCACCATGATGCTTCCTCCCCTCATTTTGTTCTTGGGGGAGCCATGATCCCTTGAGGAAGGTATCCTGAGGAATTCCAGGGACTGATGCCTCAGGAGGAAGGCAGGCTCTAGGGGGCAAGGCCTTTGTGCTCTGGGGGGTGGTCTGAACCTTCCAGCCACCGTCTTCTTGAGGGTTTTGTTGAAGCTGCGGGTGGTCCTGCTCGATGCAGTCGTAGGTATCCTCCCATTTATCAGACGTAAAGTGAGGCTCAGAGAGGCAAAGAGCTCACCCAAGTCCCAAGGCATTTTAGGTGGCAGAAGGGGATTCAAAGCCTGGTGGGACTGACTCAGTCCCCATTTGTTTGTTCTTTCTTTTTTTGATACGTATGTATGTATTTATTTTTATTTTTATTACTATTTTAACTTACATCCAAGCTAGTTAACATACAGTGTAACAGTGATTTCAGGAGTAGAGTTTAGTGATTCATCACTTACATATAACACCCAGTGCCCACCCCAACAAGTGTCTTCCTTAATGCCCCTCGCCCATTTAGCCCATCCCCCTACCCAACACCCCACCTCCAGCAACCCTCAGTCTTTTCTCTGTATTTAAGAGTCTCTTCTGGTTTGTCCCCCTCCCTGTTTTTATATTATTTTTGCTTCCTTTATGTTCATCTGTTTTGTATCTTAAATTCCACATATGAGTGAAGTCCTAGGATATTTGTCTTCCTCTGACTTATTTCACTTAGCATAATGCACTCTAGTTCCATCCATGATGTTGCCTTTCTTTTTTTTTTTTTTTTTTTTTAAGTTTATCTTTTTTGAAAGAGAAGAGAGAAAGAGCAGGGGCAGAGAGAGAGGGAGAGAGAATCCCAAGAGAATCCCCGTCCCGACACGGGGCACGATCCCACATGAGATCATGAACCTGAGCTGAAATCAAGAGCTGGATGCTGGGGTGCCTGGGTGGCTCAGTCAGTTGAACGCCCGACACTTGATTTTGGCTCAGGTCATGATCTCACAGTTTGTTGGTTCAAGCCCCGCATTGGGCTCTACGCTGACCATGTGGAGCCTGCTTGGGATTCTCTCTCCCTCTGCCCCTCTCCTGCTTGTGCTCATGCACACGCACGTTCTCTTTCTCCCTCTCTGTCTCAAAAATAAATAAGCCTAAAAAAAAAAAAAAAGGTCGGATGCTTAACCAACTGAGCCACCCAGGCGCCCCAGTCCCCATTCTTTCTAAACCAGCTTATGGAAAAGAAGGTGGAGACCAGAGGCAGTAGAGAGAGGCGGTGGGAAATGAGAAGTACAAGAGACTGAAGGATGGGTCCAACCTTTGTCTCCCTCCAGATTAAGGAAAAGAGGCCCACCAGCAGGAATAAGTCAGGTGGGATGTAGGAGAACTTCCTGCCGGTGGGTTGGTAGGATAACGTGTGGCTGGAGAGGCTAACAGAAAAAGAAAGCTGCACGCTGTTTTCTCTTTGGCTTGACTTTCTTGCCCATATCCTGAGGCAGAATTGTCTAGGGCAGCACCTCGGCCCAACAGGAATATAACATGAGCCACATGTGTAACTTAAAATGTCCTAGCAGCTGCATTACAACATTTTTTAGACAAGTGAGATTAACTTTGATAATATATTTTGTTTTTAATTTTTTAAAAACGTTTATTTATTTTTGAGAGAGAGTGCGTGCATGCACATGACAGAGGTGTGAATAGAGGAGGGGCTGAGAGAGAGGGAGACACAGAATCCAAAGCAGGCTCTAGGCTCTGAGCTGTCAGCACAGAACCTGATGTGGGGCTTGAACTCACGAACCGTGAGATCGTGACCTGAGCCGAAGTCGGATGCTTAACCAACTGAGCCACTCAGGCGCCCCTGATAATACATTTTGTTTATTAACTCAAAACATCCAAAATATTGTTTCAACATGTAGTCAGTAGAAATTAATGAGGGTTTTTCTAGGTTTTTTTGTTAACACAAAATCTTTGAAACGCCAAGTGTATTTTACACTTACAGCATACTTCAATTCAGACACAAAATTTTCTTTGGAACTGTGTGCTCTGTACTTAGAGTTTGGGAGATTTGCAGCTTGGTCTGCCTGAATCCAGCCCCTGTTCCTTTAGAACCCAAGAACTCACCTGGAAAGTTTTTCAGTGACTGAACTGTATGCCCATTCTTAAATTTAAATTAATTAAAGGGTGCCTGGGTGGCTCAGTCAGTTAAGTGTCTGACTTTGGCTCAGGTCATGATCTTGTGGTCTGTGGGTTCAAATCCCCGTTTTGGGCTCTGTGCTGACAGCTCAGAGCCTGGAGCCTGTTTCAGATTCTGTGTCTCCTCTTTGCCCTTCCCCCCACTCGCACTCCATCTCTGTCTCTCTCTCTCAAAAATAAATAAACGTTAAAAAAAATTTTTTTTTTAATTAAAATGAAAACTTCTGTTCCTTGGTGGCACTGGCCACATTACAAATGCTCCGTATCTCCGTGCAGCTCACAGCTGTCCTACTTGGCAGTGCGGGTCTCCTCCTGGGCACAGGGCTCCTTCCTGCAGGACTTTTTCCCCAGACTCCTCCAAATTCCAGAGGCTTTGGCCTTGTGTTCCTGCTGATTGGGATGATCGAAAAATGCTACCGTCCCAGGAAACTTTTCTCAAGCCCTGGCTGCTGATTTCCTGAGGCCCCAGCAATCTGAGACTGGCTGAGGCCGGAAGGGGGCTCTGGGGGAGCTTGTCCCCGCAAACACCATCACATGCCCTGCCCCCCCCTCCCCTTTTCCTGGGAAATGTTTACATTCCAGACACTCTGCTATCTCCCCAAGGCTTTTCCAGGCGCTGCATTTTTTACATAGCTGAATTGGGACCTGGGCTGGCTAGGGGGGCTCCAGCTGGGTCACTTCTGCTCTCCAGGCCATCCCTTCCAGGTATAGCCATTTGTAGGGCAGACTAGTTCCTGGCAAAGAGCCAGACCTGGGGGGCCCTTCCACTTATGTGTCCCCAGAATAGAGACTCCGTGGAGCTCTTGTTCCTGGCCTGCCCCAGCTCAGGGCCTCCTTCTGTGAACCACCGTCCTGGACTGGATGAGCCAACAGGCAGCATTGAGTTTACTAAACTATCATGCCCACCGTCGTCAGGACTTCTCCTTTTCTGCTCCTTTGAGGCCTGATGGGACAGCTGAGGGAAGCCTAGAGGAGGACCCTGGGCCTAAGGAGAGCCGCCTGACTGGTACAACCTTTCTCTGCAGGGCAGAGTCTCCATTGCTTTAAAAAACGAAAAGTAAAGCAGCTGCCTGGCATCCTTTGCCCTGCTCTGATCTAGCTCTACAGGTTCGGCATCCCCTGGGGTGGGAGGCGGGGGGTGGGGAGGGCTGGTGGAGAAAAACAACCAAAAACCTCCCTGAAGATGGTTTATCAACCCAGATCTGTAGTGTATACACCCATGCCTTTTAAACCTGGAGTTCCAGAACTGGAACCTATCCCTAAAGAAATACTCCAAGTTGTAAGCAAAGGTAGGAGTCCAAGAAAGGTCGTCAATGCAACTGATTGGCAACTGTAAAACCCGCAGAAACAAAGGTGTTCAACAACTAAAGCCTTGTGAGTTAGGGCACCTTTATGTAGGGAATAGTCCTTAGCCGTTTAAAAGTCACTTTAGTGCCTTTGACGGTTTGGGCCCGCTACATACAGGCGGACAAATGGGCGACAAAGCTATGCATGTCCGTATATATCCGTGTGGCACAACCCCAGTCAGGTCTTTGTATTAAGTAGAGACACACACGTGTACAGTCGCAACACAAGAAAGACTCACAGATGTTAGCAAGGGTCACTTCTGGTTGCGGGAGCATGGGTGATTTTTGTGTTCCTTTTCAAACTCCTTCATATGTCCCAAGTTTTCTATAATGTGTATTTCTATAAGAAGAAATGAGCAAAAGCATGTGTCTGCAACAAAACTCTAGAAGCTTCTTTTCTGGAAAGATAGTGGAGAGACCTCACGACAGAAAGACTTGCGAGAGAGCAGGTGTTTGGCCCCGGAGGAGCCTCAGATGGCCCAGAGCTGGGACAGGCTACTGGGGGGTTCTGTCTAGCCCCTGGGACTGCCCCAGACTGTGGTACAACCAGGCTTCCCGAGCCATCTGGTCCATTGTGGCAGCCTCCCCCAAAGCTTCCCTTACCCCCCACAGGAGGACTGGGTCAGTCACCCACAGTATGGGTGGTGGAGGAACCAAGTCAGAGTTCCTGGAAAGCATCGAGTGGCCAGTGTGGTGTCGGGGGAGAATGCGCTCCCAGGGCTGGCCCCAGGGCCTAAGACTGGGTCACAAACGGGTCTGGGATTGACTCAGCACTCAGGTATCTGGGTAGGAACCTGAACGTGACTGAATTTCTCCTTCCTGCTGGAGGTGGCTCTGTGCTGCAGCACCTCTGTCCGGCCCTGGTGCCCCAGCCGTGGCGGGGCAGAGGGGACATGTCTGCAGGTTCCATACCCACATGGTTCTCGTTGCAGACAGTGGAGCATGGCTTCCCACACCAGCCCAGCGCCCTTGGCTACAGCCCGTCTCTGCGCATCCTGGCCATTGGCACCCGCTCCGGAGCCGTCAAGCTGTATCCTTTCTGTCCTCCCAGCTCCCACTGGGGGAGGGGCCCTGGCGTTGGTGGGATTCAAACAAAAGTCAGTTGTAGATGACCCCTCCTGGTACTGGGATGTTCCCTCTTGGGGAACCCTCTTGCGTAGCCTCTTGGGAGTCAGCCCCAAATGCCGGAGGTGGAGTCAAGTTTTTTGTTTTGTTTTCCTTTCTCCCACTTAGTAGACCTGGGGTAGCAGGCCCAGGGTGCTGTCCAAACCAGGGTGTCCTTGGGTTTGAAGAGCAGTGCTAAGCCTTCCAGATTCTCCCCAACCGTGCATACCTGCCATGTACACACAGGCACATCAGAGAGTAGAACTGACTCCTGGTTGGCAGCACATTGGTCTGAAAGGGCCACATTTTATCCAAAGCATTGGTTCTGGGCTGCAGGGGCCTCTGCGTTTCAGAGGCAAGCCCGAGGGTTCCAGGATGATGAAGGATCACCGCTTGGGTCCTCTGGCCTGGACTACAAGTCTGGGGACTTCCCCAGCCCCAAATCCCCCCTGAGTCCCTAGAGTTGAGCCAGTTGGGACGTGGGAGTACTGGGAGATGGGGAACCACCCATGGGAAGCCTGGCTGGAGCCTCCAGTGAGGCTGCGGCTCCCTCCTGTTCCTCTTATGCAGCAGGGGCGGGGGAGGCGGGGACACCTCTAGCGGGCTGGCCTAGGCTGGAGGTGGCGGATAGCACTCCCTCAGCTGGTTAATCATTGCCAGGCTACAGCCACATCCTGGTTACCAATCCCCGGTGCCACAGCTGCTGGGGTGGACCCATGGGGGTGCCCTGTCTTTTTCTCAGGTGCCACCTTGTGGTAGCTGATGGGTTTGTTGCAGCTCAGGTGGGGGGGGCGGGGCTGGGCACTGTAGGAAGCAGCCCAACAGTTACCGGGATAAATCTTCACCATCCTAGGGTGTCTGCCCGCCCCTCCACCCCCCCCCCCCCCCACACACACCTGCCTGGCTGGAAACGTTCTCCCTGGTTGGAGCTGGCTCCACCTTGGGGTGACATCACCACTGGCCAAGGGCCCTTGGGCCAGGGCCACTGCCGTCTCCTCCCAACCCAAGGCCCCGGTCACTGCCGTCTGGGAGGAGGGCAAGCCCTTCTGTGATGCTGAGGTATTTACACTCCTTGCCACGTGGGCCCAGAGGTCCTGGCCCTTGGGCGGGAAGGGGTGGTGTCCTGCCTTCTGGAGCTTTTCCTGAGCCTGCCACTCGTAGCTATGGTGCCCCAGGGGTGGAGTTCATGGGTTTGCACCGGGAGAACAACGCTGTGGTGCAGATCTACTTCCTACCTGGCCAGGTGAGGGGGCCCTCCGCATCCTCCTACTCTCACATCACCTGGAAGGGGTGGGGAGAGGCAGGCGTTTAGTAGTCCTGGGTTTGGTTCTGATAGCAGGGCCTGGGACCACCTCCCTTCCCCCAGCTGCGGTTCACAGACCACCCTAAGAGCAGCCAGGGGTCTTTTGGTTCTGGGGCTCCCTGAATCAACCGGCACGGGGTGGGCCACCCCAGTGTGAAGGGCCCCAGTGAATGCTGGCCCTCCCTGGTTAGCGACACCACACACTCCTGGTTCCTGTCCCCTTCCCTCCCTAGTGCCAGCTGGTCACCCTGCTGGACGACAACAGCCTCCACCTGTGGAGCCTGAAGGTCAGAGGAGGGGTGTCAGAGCTACAGGAAGATGAGAGTTTCACGCTGCGTGGCCCCCCAGGGTAAGGACCTGGTACCCGTCTTCTCCCGGCCAGCCTGACCGGCGCACCCAACTCCTGGGTGGAATCACCCTGTGAAGGTCCTGTGGAGCCCTTGGTGGTCCTGGCAGTTGTTTGAGCCAACACATCCCCACATGCGGGTGCTCTGGAGGAGCAGGGCCCTCCACGCCTACGCCGTCTGCACAGGAGGCTCTGGGAGTTTTTTCTGCCTCCTAGCCCAAGCTCTCTACCATCTGTCTTCTGTCTTGGCAGGAGACACTCAAAATGTTTGTCCTGGCCCAAGACACCATCAGACCCCGTTAAAGGACCTCACGGGCCCGCTTTCCCCAGCCACGGCCTTTCCCAGGACTGCTGAGGGCAGCCAGGAGTCGGGGATCCTAACCCCAGGGTCTCCCCTGCCTGAGTGGCAGCCAGCTCACAGGCAGCCATTCTCGTCCTCAGGGCCGCCCCCAGTGCCACACAGATCACTGTGGTCCTGCCTCATTCCTCCCGCGAACTCCTCTACCTGGGCACCGAGAGTGGCACCGTGTTTGCGGTGCAGCTGCCGGCCTTCCGCACGCTGGGGGACCGGACCATCGGCTCGGACGCTGTGCTGCAGGGGTGAGCTGGACACCTTGTGCCATTAGGAAGCTGTTCCCTCCAACTGAGCGTGGCCTTCTCCCTTGAGTCCCAGTAGTGTCTCGGGAGCTCATAATTTCTCTCCTGGGAAGTCTACGGGGAGGGGAGAAGAGACTCTCAGCCCCCAACCTGTCCCTTAACTTGAGACTCTCGCCCCATAATGTGTTGGCACCATAGCACTCTGAGGAGTCTTGGGGGTAACCTGTCATTTCATTTAAAGGTGAGGAAAATGATGCTCAAAATGATTTCGTAATGTCACCAAGTCTCAGTCCGGCAGTCTTCACGCTGATCATGTGAATTTCAAAACCCCAGGGGCTCCGCAGGGGGGCAGGTGGGGCCCAAACCTCGTGTTGCCACGTCAGGTGGGGCAACTCCTGGTGAGATTTATGTTTTGGCGTCCGAGCTAAGTTTTCGTTTGCACGCAGGCCCCATGGCCAAAGCTCTTGGACAGCCATAAGCCTGTAGGTTTCTTCGGATCACTCTGGAGGTTTTGCTCCATGACGATGATGTCGGCAACAGAGAGGGAGTCAGATCAGGTCTGGGTGTGGAGAGAGAGTGCCAGGGTCCAAAGGAGGAGGAGACGAAGCACTGGCAGTGGTGGAATGTTTTGCCATTTCACGGGACAGAGAGGAGGCCGGGGTCCTGGGATGTGGGGCTGCTTCAGGCTCAAGCGAGCAGGACCCTGGTCCCGAAAGGACTGGCCTTCCAACGTGCTCACATCGCTCAGGGCCCACTGTCCAAGGAAGAGTGTCGCTGGGTTTGGGAGGATTCCTACTTGGGGCTGGCTCTGCCTGAGCCCAAACGTCTGTCTTTCCCACCCGGCAGGGTAGCGTCAGGGCAGCACGACCACGGTCAGAGCAGGACTGTTTGCGGGTCAGCAGGCATGGAGGCTTCTCAGCCTGGGCGCCCCGTCTGTGGCCAGGACAGCAGGAGGACCTGTTCCTCACGTGTGGCCCTGCCGGCACCCACCTGACTCTGTGCTGGTGGGAGTCTAGTTGCGGGGGGGCCTCCCCCAGCCTGAGTGCCCCGGGAAGCCCCTCCTACCAGTGTAAATCCTGTTCTAAATGAAAAGAGGTTTGGCTTGGGTTGGCAGAGAGGGGTCCAGGTGTCTGTGTTTCCTGCTCTCCCTCTTTGGTGTGGGTTCTTGGTCCGTTGCCTGCCACCTCGTGGTCTTCTGTTGGCTTCAGCACCTCCAGACTTCACGTCAGCATTCCGGGCCCAGAGAAGGAGGAGGGGGACAGGGCTCAAGGCCAGACCAACCTAATGTAGGGAGTTTTATTTTGTGGGTTTTAAAAACTGTTTCCTTATGAAATACCACTTCTACAGAAACGCACTAAGTATGAATGTGCGGTTTAATGGATTCTTGTAAAGTGAGCGTTCCTGCAGCCACCCCCTGGACAAAGAAATAGAACTTTGCCAGCCTCCCAGGAGCCCCCGCTGTCCTTCCCAGTCACGAGTCCCTCCTTCCCCCGAGGTAGCCACCGCATCAACTCTTCTGGAAGCCACTGCCTTGCCTTTCTTCGTAGTAGTGTAACCGCCTGCGTTTGTGGATGGATATACAGGATATATAGGTTTCTATATATCCTTGTCCTCTTGTGCGCACGGCTTCTCTCTCCCTGCGATCTTCCCACGCTGGCACTTGCACGCCGTGAGCAACTGTGCCACACGCTCCGTCCTGCCCTGTTGGTGGCAGCAGCGTGGGCTCACAGTGCTTCCCTCGGCCAGGTTGCCCGAGGACGCCCGCCACCGGCGAGTGTTCGAGATGGTGGAAGCTCTGCAGGAGCACCCCCGCGACCCCAACCAGCTCCTCATCGGCTACAGCCGCGGCCTCATCGTTGTCTGGGACCTGCGGGGCAGCTGCGTGCTTGGCCATTTCCTCAGCAGCCAGGTAGGCGGCGCCTGGGATGGTGGCGGGTGCCGCGTGGCGCTCTCAGGCCCCCGAATCACCTAAAGCCCTTGTGCTGAGACCTGCGGGCACAGGACCACCACCCTGACCCCAGCCTGCGCGCTTTCCCTCTCTTCCTCTGCAGCAACTGGAGAACGTCTGCTGGCAGCGGGACGGCCACCTGATTGTCAGCTGCCATTCCGACGGCAGCTATTGCCAGTGGCCTGTGTCCAGCGACACCCAGCACTCGGAGCCCCTGCGCAACTGTGTGCCTTACGGTCAGTGCTCCGTCCGCCTAATGGGGCCTGGCCCTGCCCTGTCACTTGCAAAGCAGTGTCCTCTGTTCCCCGTCTGTCTTCCCCACATTCGGGTGTAGGTGCCCAACTCCTAGAAGCAAAACTGGGGCCCAGAGAAGTGAAGGCTCTGTCCAAAATTGTGCAGCAGATTTTCAGATGCCCGTCATGGCTTTCTCGAGGGACTGCTCAGAGCAAGACTCCTGTGCAATCTGCTGCATGGGTATGGGCATGAAGGGTCTGGGCCCTATGGACATAGGGGTGGAGGGCCCATTCAAGCTGGTTCCTTGTCTTGTAGGTCCTTTTCCTTGCAAAGCTATTACCAAAATCTTCTGGCTGATCACCAAGCAGGGGTAGGTATCAGTGCTCTGTCCTCCCTTTCAGCAGCCTTCCGAGGGGCTACTCTGGCCTCTGCTTGTGGGAGGCGGTGCCTAGGGAGTGCCTTGGGGGTCCCACATCGGTGTCTCAGATGCCAGCAAAGGGAGAGAGAGCTATTCATTCATACCTCTCATGGCTAATTCCTGAGCAAACATTTCTGACCTTTCCCTCCACCCTCCCGGAAAGATGATTCAGATCAGCCATTTTCAGACTCTGTTTCAGCAGGAGACCTGTTTCTTCAGAGACCTACAGGGAAACCTGACGCATAATCAGGGTGGGCTGGGGGTGGAACCCGGGGTAAAGCAGGAGTGGCTACAGAGGCTCAGGAACCCCAGCCTGGGTGCCCCCACCTCACCCCCAAGTTCTCCTGGGTTATTGCAGTCAGGAAGAGAGGGCGGTCCACCCCACCCCTTCTGGGGACCTTGAATGAGCACTTACTTTGAGACTGGGCTCCTTCCCTGGTCCTGCCACTCTGATCCCTGGAAAGTCTAAGCTGTCAGTTCAGCCTGTGGCTGAGGTACTGTTGGGAACCCCAGCCCACCCCACGGCTCTTCTGTGCCCGCCAGGTTGCCTTTCACCATCTTCCAGGGGGGCATGCCGCGGGCCAGCTATGGGGACCGCCACTGCATCTCGGTGGTCCACGACGGCCAACAGACAGCCTTCGACTTCACCTCCCGTGTCATTGACTTTACTGTCCTTGCTGAGGCAGACCCTGCTTCAGGTAGGTGGGCTTGGGAAGTGGGTGAGGGGATGCGGCCTGTCCATTTCCAAACGCACCACTACCTGAGCCCCTCAGCCCCCCTGCACCCCTCTCAGTGCCTTTCCCTTCCCCTGCTTGTGGCTTCATCCTTGCTGGCCACACCTCCCACCTGCTCTGAACCCTCTTCACCCTTGCTCGGCTCTGATGGGACTGAGCCCAAGGCAGGCAGATCTAGGCTGTGGGGCTTAACAGCTACCTAGCTGAGGCAAAGAGGTCCTGGCTTAGACACTCGAAGCCCTCCCATTGTGGGGTGGGGCAAGTGGTGCCGTGTGGGGCCTCCTGGAGCTGGGCCAAGACAGCAAAGCCCTGAGTCAGGCTCGTAAATTGGTGACAGGCAAGACCAGAAAGGGCGATGTCGAAACCTGGAGCGGAGGCCTGGTGGGAGATTCCCAGGAGGGCGGGCCTCTCCTCCAGGTGAGTCCAGCCTCACGAGGCCAAGGCCTCCAGGTGAGGGGCTTGGGCCTGCTCCGGACACCCTGGGCTGTATTCCCGTGCATCCTCAACACCACAAGACCACTTGCTGTCCCTCCTTTCTCAGCCTCTTCCCTCCTCACGCCCGATGCAGGATGCCGGCGGTGGGGGGGGGGGGGGGGGTCGATTCTTTAGGATTTTCTACAGAGATGATCACGTTCTCTGTGAACAAAGACAGCGTTACTTCTTCCTTTCTGACCTGTGTCCCTTTTTTTTTCTTCTCTTGTCTCCCTGCAGTAGCTAGGACTTGTAAACAAGCAGAGAGAGGGGGCATCTGCCAAATTCCTGATCTTAGCAGGAAAGCTTCATGTTTCGCACTATTATAGTCACATGAGCTGTAGCTTTTTTGTGGATGATCTTTACCAAGTTGAGGAAGTTCCCCTCTCTTCCTACTTAGATTTTTTATCATAAATGGGTGTTAGATTTGTCAGATATTTTTCCTGCGTGGATCAATATGATCACGTGTTTTACTTTAGCCTATTGATGTGATGGGTTCCGTTAACTCATTTTCATGTGTTGACACAATCTTGCACACCTGGGATAAATCCTACTTGGTTGTGGTGTGTGATTTTCTCTATGTTTCTGGATTTGGAGCTTTTTTTTATTGTTGATTTTGGGGAGAGAAAGCATGAGTGGGAAAGGGGTGGGGGGCAAGGTACAGAGGATCCAAAGAGGGTTCTGTGCTGACAGCAGAGGAACCATGAGATCATGACCTGAGCCAAAGTTGGACACTCAACCGACTGAGCCACCCGCTGCCACTGGAGCTTATTTTTATTTATTTGTTTGTTTGTTTGTTTGTTTGTTTGTTTAGAGAGGGAGAGGGAGAGAACGAGGGGGCCCAGGTGAGCAAGGGGCAGAGAAAGAGAATCCCAGGAGGGGCAGAAGGAGAGAGAGAGAAGTGGGGCTCGCCTGAAGTGGGGCTCCTGCTCACCGGAAGCAGGCCTTGAGCTCACCCCGAAGTGAGGCTCAAGTGGAGCTTGTTTTTAAAATGCCGATTCTGGGGCGCCTGGGTGGCGCAGTCGGTTAAGCATCCGACTTCAGCCAGGTCACGATCTCGCGGTCCGTGAGTTCGAGCCCCGCGTCGGGCTCTGGGCTGATGGCTCAGAGCCTGGAGCCTGTTTCCGATTCTGTGTCTCCCTCTCTCTCTGCCCCCTCCCCCATTCATGCTCTGTCTCTCTCTGTCCCAAAAATAAATAAACATTGAAAAAAAATAAAAATAAAATAAAATAAAATAAAATAAAATGCCGATTCTGGGGCACCTGGGTGGCTCAGTCAGTTAAGCATCAGACTCTTGGACTCTTGGTTTCGGCTCAGGTCATGATCTCGCGGTTTCGTCAGTTCGAGCCCCACATCAGGCTCCAAGCTGACAATGCGGAACCTGCTTGGGATTCTCTGTCTCTGCCCCTCCCCTACTTGCACTATCTCTGTCTCTCTCAAAATAAATAAACTTAAAAAAAATTTTTTTGTAATAACAATGAATTAATAAAATAAAATGCAGATTCTCCAGGGGTGCTTGGGTGGCTCAGTCGGTTAAGCGTCCGACTTCGGCTCAGGTCATGATCCCACGGTTCGAGCCCCGCGTCGGGCTCTGTGCTGACAGCTCAGAACCTGGAGCCTGCTTCGGATTCTGTGTCTCCTTCTGTCTCTGCCCCTCCCCTGCTCTTACTCCGTCTTACTGTCCCTCAAAAATAAATAAATGTAAAAAAAAAAAAAAAAAAAAATGCAGATTCTCTGACTCCAGCCCTAGAGCTTAAGATCCTGCAGGGCTGGGCTGGGCTAGGGCAAACTGCTTCCTACGGTTCCTGCAGCCCCTGACCCTTGGCCTGTCCCCCAGCCTTTGATGACCCCTACGCCCTGGTGGTGCTGGCCGAGGAGGAGCTAGTGGTGATTGACCTGAAGGCGGCTGGTTGGCCACCAGTCCAGCCTCCCTACCTGGCCTCCCTTCACTGCTCCGCCATCACCTGCTCCCACCACGTCTCCAACATCCCCCTGAAGCTGTGGGAGCGGATCGTCGCCGCTGGCAGACAGCAGCACACACACTTCTCCACCATGGTAAGTCTGGCACCAGCCCTGGCCCCACCTCGGGCCAAGCTCTCCCATGGACTTCTTGGTCTCATTCTTTAGGAGTGGCCCATCGATGGTGGTACCAGTCTGGCCCCAGCCCCTCCCCAGAGGGACCTGCTGCTCACAGGGTAGGTGACTTTCATGGCACTCTCCTCCTGCCAAGTAGAATACGCGGGGTGGGAACAGACCCCAGAGCGGGTGCGTGCCAGTCCCGGGCCTCCCGGGCACCCCTGGCCTGGCATCCCTCACAACTGGCAGGTGGCTCTGCCCGCAGGCACGAGGATGGCACAGTGCGCTTCTGGGACGCCTCCGGTGTCTGCTTACGGCTACTCTACAAACTCAGCACGGTACGGGTGTTCCTCACCGACACAGAGCCCAGCGAGAACCTCAATGCCCAGGGCGAGGATGAGTGGCCCCCACTCCGCAAGGTGAGGCCGGGAGCCTGGAAACCAGGCAGGGCAAGGACAGGCTGGGTCTCGTGCTTATGGCCACTCGCGGAACTCCTCTCCCTTGTCAGGTGGGCTCCTTCGACCCCTACAGTGATGATCCGAGGCTGGGAATCCAGAAGATTTTCCTCTGCAAATACAGCGGCTACCTGGCTGTGGCGGGCACGGCAGGGCAGGTAGCAGGCTGGGCTGGGGCAGGGGGTGCAGCTAGGAGGAGTGATCAGGGGACTTTGGGCGGTGTCCAAGGATTGGGGGGCAGCAAGGACAGACACCAGCCTCCTGGGCACCCACTGAAGATGTCGCCAGGACCATCACCGACTCTTGTGGCTCTTGTGTTTTTCCCAGTGGATAGAGGTTGCCTGGTCCCATTAGAGACAGGCCTTTGGGATGATTGTTTCTCCTCCAGAAACCAGGATTAAGGGCCAGGGATCGGGAAGGGCCTTCCAGCTCTCCTTGGGCCCTAGGCTTTGGTGTGGGTCCCAGGTCCTTCACTCTCCCACTCTCAGGGTCCCTGTGGTCCCACTATTCCTTGGTGTTGGGCGGGGGGGTGGGGGGGTGGCTCAGCCCACCTGCCCCCCACCCCCCCCCACCCCAGGTGCTGGTGCTGGAGCTGAATGACGAGGAGGCGGAGCATGCCGTGGAGCAGGTGGAGGCCGACCTGCTGCAGGACCAGGAGGGCTACCGCTGGAAGGGCCACGAGCGCCTGTGTGCCCGCCCGGGGCCCGTGCGTTTTGAGCCCGGCTTCCAGCCCTTCGTGTTGGTGCAGTGCCAGCCCCCGGCCGTGGTCACCTCCTTGGCCTTGCACTCTGAGTGGCGGCTCGTGGCCTTTGGCACAAGCCACGGTTTTGGCCTCTTTGACCACCAGCAGCGGCGGCAGGTCTTTGTCAAGTGAGCAGCCCTCCCGGGGCGGCCAGGGCCTGAGTCTAGGGCTGGTGCTGGGCAAGCACCCTGGGGCCCTGGCAGCACTGATGTCCTGATGTTCCCCCCAGGTGCACGCTGCACCCCAGTGACCAGCTGGCTTTGGAGGGCCCCCTGTCCCGTGTGAAGTCCCTAAAGAAGTCCCTGCGCCAGTCCTTCCGCCGGATACGGCGTAGCCGGGTGTCAAGCCGGAAGCGGCGGCCAGCTGGTCCCCCTGGGGAGGTGAGGCCGAGACCGGCCACGAGCCCGGGGCGGCTGGCAGCAGGTCCAAACTAGCCCTCCCTCCCCCGTGGCTTTGGCTGCAAGCACCGAGCAGGCTCACGTCCTGCCCCGCTGCCCACTAGCTCTGTGGCCTCGGACGCACACACGTTGCATCTCTGGGCCTCAGCTTCCCCAAGTGTAGAGGGTTAAGTCTTCAGTTAGTATCACCAGGTGGGCAGTGGCCATCTTCCCCTGGAAGGACCGGTGCTGGGCAATCGGATCCCCCCAGGAAGGGGAGGCCAGAGCCCCCCTCAGCCTGACCAAACCCACTGCAGGTGCTGGAGGGAGGCGCCAGGGCTGAGCGGACGGGTACGCAGAACATGGAGCTGGCCCCTGTGCAGCGTAAGATCGAGGCTCGCTCAGCAGAGGACTCCTTCACGGGATTCGTCCGGACCCTCTACTTTGCTGACACCTATCTGAGGGACAGTGAGTGGCCAGCCTGAGGTGTGGGGGGCCCAGGAGAGCACCCTTCGGCCTGAGGGCGTGTTGGAGGCTGCTGCCCGGCCTGGCTGGGAGCATGGGGAGACCCGATCCTCTGCCTGCCTCTTTCTCTCCCGTGCCTGGGTCTCCAAGGCAGGTTGCCCTGGCTTCGTACTCAGGCTCCACCACTCTAGAAGTGTGACCTTGGACGTGTCACTTAACCTGGGGTCAGCTTCTCTCCTGTAAAGTGGAGGAATATCTTTCTCCAAGAGTGCCTGCTAGTACCCAATGTGCCCTGCAGAAGCTCCCTGCCGCCCGCCCACCGGGGCAAGAGTGGGGTGGGGGTATCTGCTGCTGTATCTTCAGGGCCGAGCTGTCCCGGGTTCAAGACCACCTGTGCCTGGGTCCCTTAGTGGTCAGAGAGCCTTCCCAGCTCTTCCCATCTATACCCCCAGGAAATAGGCAGGGCCCACAGCCATTCCGTTTTACAGAGGAGGAAACAGGCTTACAAGGTTTGCTAACTTGACCTTGGGGTCACACAGGTTGTGAGTGGCAATGCCGGGACATCAGCCCAGGTCACCTGGCTCCACCTGACCCCCGGAACTGTGGGTTAGATATAAACCTTTGCTTCCTGGCAGGCTCCCGCCACTGCCCCTCGCTGTGGGCTGGCACCAACGGTGGTACGGTCTATGCCTTTGCCCTGCGTGTGCCCCCCACCGAGCGGAGAATGGATGAGCCCGTGCGGGCCGAGCAGGGTGAGTGCTGGGCAGGGGGAGAGCAGAGGGTCCTTATCTGCCTGGGATGGGGTGGGGTGGGGTGGGGTCTGTAGTCTCACCCTCCCCCCGACCATCAACTACCACTTGCCTCTCTCCCTGCAGCCAAGGAGATCCAGCTGATGCACCGAGCACCCGTGGTGGGCATCCTGGTGCTGGATGGACATAGCGTCCCCCTTCCTGAGCCCCTGGAGGTGGCCCATGACCTGTCAAAGAGCCCAGACATGCAGGGAAGCCACCAGCTGCTTGTGGTGTCAGAAGAACAGTTCAAGGTGTTGCTTGGATGGAGGCGGGGCTCCCTGGGGATCCCTGGGACATCTGGGGAGTGCAGATCCTGGGCACAAATGACAGTGGCCGGGATTCACTTAAAGTTGTATTTGCAGCTGGTGTGTGACAGACTACCGAGGCACCGAAAAGGAGAGGGGTAGAGATCCTGGGTCCCAGGGTCAGCACGGGGGCACTGAAGTGGGACCTATGTCAATAGGGGGGACGGAAAACACAGACATGGAAATGAGTAGCCCTGGTGTCCCTTCCCGGTCAAAGCGTAGTGGCCGCATGTCCGAGCACTGAGCAGGCACAGAGACTGGGCAGTCGTTGCTGGGGAGTAGGGCCCTGTGACGGCACCAGGCACGGAAGCCATGGGTGTGAGCCGTGCCCTGTGCCCCCAGGTGTTCACGCTGCCCAAGGTGAGCGCCAAGCTGAAGCTGAAGCTGACCGCTCTGGAGGGCTCGCGGGTGCGGCGGGTCAGCGTGGCCCACTTCGGCAGCTGTCGAGCCGAGGACTACGGGGAGCACCACCTGACTGTCCTCACCAACCTGGGTGACGTCCAGGTGGTCTCGCTGCCCCTGCTCAAGCCCCAGGTTCGGTACAGCTGCATCCGCCGGGAGGATGTCAGCGGCATTGCCTCTTGCGTCTTCACCAAATACGGCCAAGGTGGGCACAGCGGGGGCGGGCAGGCGGGTGCGAGCAGCCGGGCCCCGGGGGGCGGGGCGGGTGGAGACTCCCGCTGCGCTGCTAGGGGCTGCTGGGAAGGGCAGCTTGGGGTGTTGCGGCCGAGGCCAGGCTGGACTGACTGACTTAAGAGAACTTTTGAGGGAGGCCCCCGGCCCCTCGTTCCTCCTGGGAGGAAAGTCCCGTCAGCAGCTTCAGGGCCTGGGAGCCGTGGGCTGGCCTCACCTCCAGGCTTCTCCTCCCCCCCCCCCCCCCCCCCCCCCCCAGGATTCTACCTGATCTCACCCTCAGAGTTTGAGCGCTTCTCTCTCTCCACCAAGTGGCTGGTTGAGCCCCGGTGTCTGGTGGATTCAGCAGAAACCAAGAGCCACAGCTGCCCCCACAACGGATCAGGCCCAGAGAAGGTCTCAGGCCAAGCCAGGTCGGTAAAAGGACAGGTGGCCTTTGCCCTGGCCCCTCTCCTCTGAGCTAGGCCTACCCTCCTGGCTCTGGCTCGCTGCCCCCCCTTCATATGCCCCTCCCTCTCATGGAAGCTGCCATCCAGGGCAGAGCTTGGTTTATCACCCTGGCTCAAGGTGGGCCAGGTTAGTTGACCTCATTCTTCATGGGATCAGGGCTTTCTGAGCCAGAATGGGGAGCCCAGAGACTCCCAGTCCTCACCATCTCTCTCCCCACAGGAACTCAGGGAGCCAGAGTGATGGAGAGGGTAAGACAGGGTTCCCTGTGCCCAGGGGTGGGGGTGGGGGACAGATACATTGTGATACTTAGGCCCAGACCCAGACCCAAACCGAAGGGGAAGGAAGGGAACCCCAGGCCAGCAGGTGGTATTGGGGCTAAGAGTAGAGACGGCATCGCTTCCAGTCCTGGGTTCTGGGTTCCGGCACTGCTGCTCTAGTAAGGAGGGAGCTGGGGCAGAGGAGGTCTCAGAGCTCGCCTGACCTGGCCCCTGCCTTTCAGAGAGGAGGCCTGGCCCGGTGATGGAGCACGCTCTGCTCAATGACGAGAGTGAGTTGGGCAGGAGTCGGTGGGCCGTCATGAGGGATGTCCCGAGGGAGGCTTGGAAAGCCAGGGTGGAACTGAGGGCCGTTACTCTGAGGGAGGCAGACCTGTCCAACACTCCACCAGTAAAAGGGGGAGAAACATTTGTGTCTGGCCCGGCCTCAGCAGGCCTCTTCCCCAACCCTGCAGGGGTCCTGAAGGAGATTCAGAGCACACTGGAGGGAGACCGAGGGTGAGTTCCTGCTCGGGCCTGCAGGGGTGGGCCCTGAGGTGCCAGGAGTTCTCTGGGAATAAGGGTCTTCGTCTGGTCTCCCCGAAGTCCCCACGGATGGTAACTGCCCTGTCTTTGCCCGTGCAGGAGCTATGGCGACTGGCGATCTCAGCGAGTGGCCACGGGTTACAGCCTCAGCAATGGGGGAGGTAGGGGCTCTGGGCACCGCTGCAGGGCTGGGGGGCGGTCGGGAGGGTATGCCTCCTAGTTGGGGAGGGATAGGAGGGATAGGAGAATGAGCCCACACATGCCCCTGGGTGGGGGACTGAGGCCCCCCCGGCCTGCCCAGGAGGCCCCCGAATTGCCACTGCTCTGTGTCCTTCCACAGCAGAGTGAGCAGGTCGCAGGTCCAGGCTACGCGATGAACACACACTACTGAGGGCGCTTCCTGGGGCGCTGCCCCCCGGCCCCAGGAGGCCCATGAACTGGGCTGTGCCAGGGACTGGAGCCGACCCCGGTGTGCACCCTGCTGCTGCTCTTGGCCTCGGAGAGGAGGGACCCCAGGGCCGTGGGGCTGCCCCACCTGGGCCTTGTCTGTCTTGGTTCTTTTGTCAATGTTGCACAGTTTTTTCTCCCTCCCCTTTTTGTAGTGGGCTGGGTTTTAAATTATAAATTTTAACTGCCTCTGGGTGAAAAAGTTTTTAATAAACACCTTATTACCTCTTCACTGGACTGGTCCAATGACTGACTTTTTTAATTGTGCAGAAATTTTCTACGTAGACAGAAATGATTGGTAGCCGGTCCCTTGCCTTTGCCCCTGGGGTCCATTTGCTGGACCAGGCTGGTACTCCGGAGAGTTAGTTTTTTAAGCTGTTGAGTCAGAGCAAACGGTGTCTGTTCATATCTGAACACTATGTCTTCTGTCTTTGGAAACGAACGGCCAGAGTTAACCACCCTGAGGGTACATGGCTGCATCCCAGGGTCGGGGGCAGAGGGAGTCCTCTTTGACCGGCCTTTGCTTGCTGTCAGAAGGGGGAGACACTCACAGTACCTCAGACCTGGTGGCTTCTTCCAGACTTCAGGGAAGGACTGTGGGGTGCTGCTGAGGTCAGAGGCAGTTCCCAGAAGTGAAAGCTCTTACCCCCAGATGAGGGGCTGGATCAGACCACTGTTATGGTCTTTATAAGCCAGGGGGTTGAGTCTACTTGATTCTACTTCATTCACCTGTCTTTGTTGAGTACGTATTATATGCCAGGCGCTTGGGGTCAGAGGTGGCCAAGATAATGTGGTCCCTGCCCTCTGAGGCTCACAATACTAACAAGGGCAGGAAATCTTAGGATGCAGGCAAGCCGGGGGCCTGTGAGAGATGCGCCTGGGAAGGTGACGTTAAGCTGGGGCAGGGACGTGACCAGGAATGGGCTGGGTGCTCCGTTCTACACAGAGGATAGAGGGGCAGGCAGCACTTGAACTGGTCGGCCTGCTGTGGGATTGTGTTAAGAGTTGAGGGTAGCTGGCAGGAAGTGTGCCAAAAATGAGACCACCAAGTGGCCGGGGCCAGACTGGGACCTCCTAGAGCCTGGCGAGGGTAAGGGCACTGCTATGTGCCACAGGAGCCCACGTGGCCTGTTGGAACGACATGGATTAGCGCACAGGGCAGAGGAGGAGTCCAGGCCCAGGTCCCTGGATGGATACGCCATGGGAGAACCCTACCCATCACCCTCCCGCCAAGCATGTGCAGCTCAAGAATCTGGGTTGTGTAACTTGGGCCACTCCAGCTCTCCTGTTCTCCTTAGAAGTGGGGTGAGGGTGGCACTTACTGAGGCAGGAGTCCCAAAAGCCACAAGGAAGGGGGAATAGTTGCCCCAAAGGGAAGAGGAACACAGACCATGGTCGCAGAAGCAGTGGAGAAGGGATGCTGGGTAGATAAAAAGACAAAGCTACAGACAGTGGGGAGTGCTGCGTACCCTGCAAGACAGTCTGGACTTGATCCTGAGACTCTGGAAGCATCTGAAGGGCTTTGAGCACAGAAGTTCCATTATGAAGTTCATTCTTCCGAAGACCACTGTAGTTTAAATCCCAGCAAGTTCCACTCGTGTGACAGGCACATTGCCTTCCTGTTCTGCACCCCAGTTTTTTCTGGGGGAACGGGATGATAAGAGTATCCCCTCACGATCTGTTGTGAGGTTCATGGGAGTCCACGAGGTTCAGGGTTTCGTGATGGGGGTGACCCTCTGTCAGGGTCAGGGAGAACATGTTAGAATGCACAGGATCTTTATTTTTATCATAAAAGAAATTAAGCCTTGTGTATATCCTGGACTGGCACTCGGCCCTCAGTCTTTCTGGAGAGCTGGACAGCTACACACACACACACACACACACACACACACACACACACACACACACACACAAGTATCAAGACTCTGAAAATGGATTTACCTCTGCCCTCATTCAGGATGAGCATTGCCTTAAGTACTTTGGGCTACAAAATATTAACTCATGTTGGTGGTTCACCTGTTTTGGTTCTAGGAAAATATTCTATTGGGAGTGTGAGATCAACAATTTTTATTGATAGGTGTGCACAAGTGGAGGAGTTTGGCACCGTCTAGAAAGTGGATTAATGGAAGCTCAGCCGGCATGGAGGGAGGTTGGAGGGCCCTGCCGCTTCTGTCCAGGGGGAGGTGGCCATAGTGGCCAGATGGAGATACTGAGGGGTTGGGTTGACCAGGGCCACTGCCAGATGGAGAAGGTGAGTGGCAGAGGTCACTGCTGACACCAAGGGCCCTGCCGATGTACCACAGGCAGCTGGGCACATGGTCTGCAGACTTGGATCTGAGGGTCTTCAACATCGACAGGTGGGAGACTTAAGTGTTCACTTAGACTTGGAAGTCAGGCAGACCCAGTCCTCAAACACTGGCTTCACCTGTGACCGACTGTGTGACCTTGGGCAGATGACCTCACTCTTGTGCTCTAGTCTACTTACCTATAAAACAGGGCATAATCATAGGGCCTGCCTCAGAGGGTGGTAAGGATTAAATGAGAGTCTGTAAAATCGCTCGGCACCTTAACACCCAACGAAAGGAGGTGAAAGTTACCAAGTTACGGTGGCTGGTGGTAGGGGCCAGGAGAGGAGGAGACGGTTCCCGAGGGAGGGAGGGAGAGTGGAGCATGGTCAGAGGAGGACTCACAGACTGGAGGAGCAAAGCAGGTGAAGGAAAGAATGGGGAAAGTGGGAGCCAGAGGTGAAAGCTGGGCTTGGAGGGAAAGTCCCCTCTCCCTGGGAGGCTCTGGGAAGACAGCTGGCCACACCCATGCAACTGAGTGAGCTACAGGCCCCGGTCTGGATCAATAGGGCAGAGAGGAGGGAGGGTGCCAGGAAGGCAAGAGATTGGAGATACATCAGATATGTTGTAATGGGCCAACGAAAGTCAAGTTTACTGCTGACGGTAGCCCCTCACACCTGTTCTCCAGCGGGCCTTGGGAGCCGGACTGCCCGGGTTGGCGTCCCACCTCTGACCACCACTGACACTTGGCTGTGTGCCTCAGTCGCATCAGCCATAAAACGGGAATCCTTAGGGCACCCACCTCTTAGCATGCTTCCAAGAATTAAATGACTCCATAGTAAAGTGTTTAAAACAGTGGCTGGCATATAATAAGCCCGGAAGTGTTAGCTCTTTGCTGATACTATTGAGGCCAAGGGGACGAAGGAAGGAGAGTGGGTATCCCTTAGAGTCCCCAGGATGATGGCCCAGACAGGCTCATTGAAAGGGGGGCAAGCGGTGAAAGGGGAGCAGAGCACGTGGGTCCCTGCAGCTTGGCACAGTGCCAGGCTGGCCTGGCTGGCAGTGCCTCCCAGGTGGCACAGTTGCCCCGTCCTCGGCCTTTGATGCTGAAGCGTCTCCTCTTTCCTGGGCGGCCTCCACTCCTTTGTTGGTCTAAGGGGTCAGGACCCCGCGGCCAACTGCATAATTAATGCTCTTGAGTAAGGCTGGAGCCCCCAGGGGGTAGACTGCTAGTAGAGCCAGAGCAGAACGGGTGTGGGCGCTGCCAAGAGCTGAGGGCACTGCGGGCTAAGGTCTTCAGGGCGAGGACAGAGACGCCGAGAAGCCCCTCTTCACTGGGCCCGCCATGGGTGGGAGCAAGGGCAAAGCGTCCCAGCGCCAGGAGGGCCCCAGGAGGCCGGTCGCAGGGGAACAAGAGTCCCGGTCGGGCAGCGCCCACTGCGCGCCCAGCCAGGAAAGCGGACAGGGTCGCGGTAAGGCCCGAAGGACCAGACCGGTCTTGGAACCGGTCACTGCGGGAAGCCACAGGACCCACGCTGGCCGCCGGAAGCCCACCGCAGAGCAGAAGGGCGGCTGCAGACGGTCAGGGGCTGGGCCGCCAGCAGAGGCCCAGGGGAGACTAGGCAGTGCGCGGCGTCGGGGACGCGGATCTAAGGAGAGCCGCGAGCCCCGGGAGGACCGTGGCGGGCGCCTGGAGGAAGAGAGTCTCTCCCGAGAAGGGACAACGAGTGAGCTCTGCCGCCGCAGGAGGAGAGGAAAAGGGCGGGGACCCTCGGCTCGGCAGGGCTGCCGGGAGACTCGGAGCCTGCATGGGGACACGTCGGGTGGAGACGGGGGCAGCTCTTGCCCGGACAGCGAAGCCCGCGAGGCCCAGGAGAGCGACAGCCAGAGCACTGGGGCCCCAGAGCTGCGACCCAAGCCGGAGCAAAAGGACACGGTCCCGGGAGACACCCAAACCGAGTCGGAGCCAGAGCTGGAACCCGGCGAACGCCCCAGCAGCGACGGCGGGGGTAGCGCTGAACTCCGGAGCCGGGAAGGGTCGTCGGGGGTGGGACCCCAGGGAGAGAAGGAGGATTCCGGGACAGTCACGGAATCGAGTCTGGAGGGGGCCGGACCTGGAGGGGGCCCACGGACAGCCCCAGGAACGGCGAGCCAGGCCACCGAAGCCGAAGAGACTAGGCCGGGCAAAAACCCCAAGGCCCCCAGCCCCCTCGAGGGCAGCCCAGAGTGCGTCCCCCGGAGCTCGAGGGCTTCTCGGGACCCCAGGCTGGCCCGGGACACAAGAAACAGCGAGGCGCGGCCGGAGGCTGAGTCGCAGGGCGCCGAGCCGGGAAGAGCCGAGGCCTCCGGGACTCGGCGCCTCCAGGTCGGAAAGGCGGTGGGGGAGGTGCAAGTGGCGGCAGGTGAGAGCGAATCTGGGGCTGGAGCGGGAGACGGGCCCCGGGCCCCAGCGCCGCTGGCCGCCCTCGTGGCGCTCCGCCGGCTCCGCGCGAAATCCCCGGCAGGCCCCGCTCCCCAGGCCGCCGCTTCGGCTCCCCGCCGCGCCGGCCTTAAAGAGCGGCTGCGGCGCGTGGCGCGCGCCCTGGGTCTGCTGCGGTGGCTTTGGCTGCGGCTGCGGCGGCCGGAGGGCGAGGGCCGGGGGGCGGGGTCGCGGGCGGCCGGGGGGCGGGGCCGCAGGCCGGGACCCAGGCGCCGTCTCGCGCTGCGCCTGGCGGGCGTAGCGAGACTGGGGGCGCGGCCCAGGCCTCCCCCTGGCGGCGGCTCGAGCTCCCCACAGCCTTCGAAGAGCCCAGCTCCCGAGGGCCCTTCTGAGGATGAGGACCGGACTCCGGACCCCAAGTTCGCGGTCGTGTTCCCCAGGATGCACAGGACCGGGAGGGAGTCGAGCAGTCGGAGCTCAGAGGAAGCGTCCGCGGACGCCCCAGCCCGGGGGGGACGCGTTTGGCCTTGTGAAGGGGCTTCGGGGGACAGGGAGGGGCGCAGGGCGAGTGGAGAAAGTGTGGCCGGCCCCCGCCGGGACTCTCTCCTCGGCTCTGCTCCCCGCGACGAGCCCCCACTGGACGAGAGCGGCTCCAGCAGTGAAGCGGGGCCGGAAACCTTGGAGGCCGAGGCTCCGGTCCACTGGACTCAGAGCTCAGAACCCCGCGAGGACCCCGGACTTGACACCGACGACGCGCTGCTGCCTCGACTCACCTTGGAGGCCCACCTGCGGTGGGAGAGAAGCCCGGGCCCCTGCGGGCCTCCGAGGGGGCGGTGGGTGCCAGGAGATGAGGCTGAAGAGGCGCTGGAGAGGGACCTGGAGCTGAGCCTCGGGCCGGGCCTGGAGGTACCGCCCTCCCTGGGAGCGGAGGGCAGGAGCCTTGCGGAAGGCCTGGAAGACACGGACGACCTGGCTCGGCTGCGGTGAGCAGGCGCAATTCCAAACCTGTCCTGTCTGGGTCAGAGTTCCTCATATGTCACCCCCACCTCCATTTTTATAAATTGTATTCTTAGACGGTATTGTAACTCACAAAAGGTCTTCCCGCGGGAAGAGGCGGGTGAGGGGTGAAAATCAGGTGCGCCGGCCTGGGACTTTCTTCTCTAACTGGCACAAAGCTGCCCTCTGGGTCAGCGGCCTGGTCCTGCTTGTAGCCCCCATGGAGCGGGTAACTCACAGAGCAGCCACACCCCTGTGTTATGGTCGGGGGCTCAGGGAGGATGCACGACTTGCCCAAAGTATGTCTCCATCCGGTGACAGCGCTAACCTAAGACCTCCTTCTGCCCACCCCACCCCCATTCCCTGCCTCTCCCTCCTGCTGTCCCCACAGACCAGTGTGTAACAGCTCTGTGCTGCTGTGCCTCAAGAAGAGGTTTCACCTGGGCCGAATCTACGTACGGGGGCACCTGGGGAGGGTGGGTGGGCTGGGATTGCCTGTCCCCTGGGATCAGAGGGCTCTCTGGCACTTCTAGAACTTCTCCTTCCTTCTCCTCCCTGGGCTGGGTGCTGAACCCTCTCTGGGGACCTGCAGAGCGGGGGGGCTGGGGGGCTGGGCTGGGGAGCACAGCAGCCCCACTCCATTTGTAGCCCCTGCTTCCTCCATGCTGTGACGACAGCATCTGTTTTTTTCCCCAGACATTTGGGGGACCCTTTCTGCTCTCCCTGAACCCCCGCCGGCCCCTGCCTCTCTTCTCAGCTGAGGTCCTGGCCAGCTACCACCCCAAGAAGGCCCTTAACACCACCCCGTACGTGCCTTTGCCCCCATCAACCCTCTGCTCACCCCCTGGGCGGCTAAGCCCCAGCATGTGCCACTGATTGAGATCCTGGGAGGACCGAGGGCATGTCCTGCCTACATGTAGGAGGGCCCAAATGCCCATCTCTGGCAACCTCATTTGCTCCCACCCCCTTCCCTCAGACACATCTTCGCCATCGTGGCGTCAGCCTATCGCTTGTCTCAGAGCACTGGGCAGGGCACATGCATTCTCCTCAGGTGAGCGGTAGGGCCCTGCTGAACCCACGGGCCACTCTGAGGGCTGGGAGGCAGGGACGTGGGGTCTGCATTTGAAGCTGTTGGCCTGGTGCCCTGCTGGGTGGCACCGCTGGACTTTGTAAGGGCTGTGCTCCTGGCTGAAGTCACCGCACGTGCCCCTCGACTGTGGCCTCTTGGCATCATCCTTCTCCTTGGTCTCCATGCCCTGGGTCTACCTTTCCACATTTCCGGGGGTAGGAATCACTTTCAGGTGGGCATGCCCCAGTTCCTGGGCTCCATGGGGTGTCCTATGTGCCCCTTCCTGGAAACCCTGTCAGCCCCTCCCTCCCACAGTGGGCACAGTGGCTCAGGGAAGACAGAAGCTGCCAAAAAGATTGTGCAATTCCTAAGCAGTCTGGAGCAGGAGCAAACAAGGGACAGAAGATGTCAGGTGAGAGGCAGCTGGGCATTTCCCAGGGTCCAAGAGGAACCATCCTTCTCCTTTGGGCCAGGTGGGCGGTCTCCAGGCCTCTGGCTTCTCCTTGGGGGCAGCCCCAGGCATTGCCTCCTGGAGGCCAGGGTGAGGTGGGGTGGGACTGACCCTCTCCAAGGACGGGCGCAGCCCCTAGGCACAAAGTATCCTCAGCTGGGATGCCTGATCGTGACCCGGCTACCACTCCTGGGGATACTTGAGTGCCCCTCCCCCACGCAGCTGGACGGTGTGCTGCTGATGCTTCGCAGCTTTGGCCACGCCAAAACAGTCCTCAATGCAAACGCCAGTCGCTTCGGCCAGGTCTTGCGTCTCTGCCTGCAGCGGTGAGTTAAGGGGGTCCTGGTGGGCACAGGGGGGCACCCACGATCAGTTCCCTTTACTGGGAACCAGAGGCTGCTGCCCTTGGGTCCAGCCCGTAGTGGGTCCCATTCTGAGCAGGGCCCCTGGGTCACATGCACCCTGGGCACCCCCCCCCGCCCACTGTCCCGTGCCCTCAGTGGGGTCATCGTGGGAGCTTCTGTGTCACATTATCTGCTGGAGGCCTCGAGGGTGGTGTTTCAGGTAAGGCCCGTGCTGCTGCTCGCCTCTCTCCAGCTTCCCAGAGTGGGAGAGGGAGAGGGGCCATGCAGGGAGTGTGGTTGCTAACCCCCTTGCCCCCCACCCTGCATCCCTGCCTTTCCCAGGGCTTGTCCTTGCTCCCCTGAGGCACAGGACCAGAGCCCTGCTCCCCCTAAGCCAGTCCTTCTCCCCAAGGCCCAGGCTGAGCGGAGCTTCCATGTTTTCTACGAGTTGCTGGCGGGGCTGGACCCTGTGGCACGGGAGCAGCTCTCCCTACAGGGGCCGGAGACCTACTACTACCTGAACCAGGTGGGGGCGGGGCTTGCCCGGGGAAAGGTCTGGGAGCAGGGGTCTGAGGAGTGGCCGGAGTGGAGGGAAGCTATGGGCTGTCAGGCCCTGCCCCCTCACCCCTGCCCCCTCACCCCTGCCCCCTCACCCCTGCTCCCTCACCCCTGCTGTGCTCTGCAGGGCCAGGCCTGCAGGCTCCAGGGCAAGGATGATGCCCAGGACTTCGAAGGACTTCTGAAGGCCCTGCAGGTGCTGGTCACGCGCCCTGAGGAGCTGACCGCAGCCTGGGCCATGCTGGCCGCCATCCTGCAGCTGGGCAACGTCTGCTTCTCCTCTTCAGAGGTGGGCTCCCGCTGTGGCCAGAGGCCAGTCTGGACGCGGCTTGTTTGCACGGTCAGGGCAGCCATGATACCGAATACCTGTGGGCCTCCCTCCAGGCCTCATGGCTGCCCTGGGAAGCAGGCGGGTTCGTTGTGTAGATGCGAGAACAGAGACCTGGGTCGTCTATGCCAGTGCCAGTGCCACCAAGCTGCCACCCTGGAAAGGGAGACCTGCACTAACTGAGTAGCTCCTATGTACCTGGCTCCGTCTAAATCACTTTATATATTTGTTTTCTTTTTCTAATTGTTTTTAAATGCTTATTTATTTTAATATAATTTATTGATTAATATACAGTGTGCTCTTGGTTTTAGGGGAGTGTTTATTTTTGAGAGAGAGAAAGAGAGAGAGGGACAGACACAGTATGAGCGGGGGAGGGGCAGAGAGCGACGGAGACACAGAATCCAAAGCAGGCTCCAGGCTCCCAGCTGTCAGCACAGAGCCCCGCATGGGGCTCGAACCCATGGACCGTGAGATCGTGACCTGAGCTGAAGTCAGACGCTTAACTGACTGAGCCACCCAGGCGCCCCTCTATCTGTTCTCTACTTCGGTTCTCACGACAACGCTGGAACTTAGGGTCGTTGTTTCCCCTTTAACAATAAGACAGTGGAGATTCAGGAAAAGTCTTGCCAGAGCCAGCCAGCTAGTGAGGAAGTAAAATTAGGACTCGCACTCAGGGCCCCCAGGCTCCAGAGTCGGCTCCTACCTGCCCGGAGCTACCTGTGGGATGTGGCCATTCCTCCCGCAGAGCTGTTCCTGTTCCCTCCCTTCTCTGTCCAGCGGGAGTCCCAGGAGGTGGCTGCTGTGTCCAGCTGGGCCGAGATCCACACGGCAGCCCGGCTGCTGCTGGTGCCACCAGAGCGCCTGGAGGGGGCTGTCACCAGGAAGTTCACGGTGAGCCCCGGGGCTCCTTAGGAGGCAGGGCCAACCCCCACCACCCGCAGGCTTGGCGTGGGCCCGTGTCAGCCTCGGTCAGACCTGATGTTCTGCATATACCTACCTCCCCTGCCCTCCAGGAGACAGCCTATGGCTGGGTCTGCAGATCTTTGCCGGTGGAAAGCGCCATTGATGCCAGGTGGCCCCAGGGGCGGGAGAGAGCCATAGCCGGGCCCGGCTCGCTACTGCACTGGCTCACTCACCACGCCCACAGGGACGCCCTGGCCAAGGCCCTGTATTCACGGCTTTTCACTTGGCTTCTGGGGAGGACCAACGCGCAGCTGGCACCACCCGGGGAGGGAGAGAGCATGGACACCGTCACCGTCGTGGACGTCTATGGCTTTGAGGTCACCCCTTGGGGCGGGGCCCAGGACCGGGTGCCCACCTCATCCTGATCATTTCTGGGGTCAGCTCTCCCTGAGGGTGGCACTCGTGAGCCCTTGCCTGCCTAGCCACGAGACAGGACACAATCCATGGGTGTGGCCTTTCTGCCCTGCTCGGTCCAGCCCTGATATCGCTTCTGGAGAGTTCTGTCCTGCTCGGCCTTGCTGAGTCTCACAGGAGCCTCTAAGGCAGCCGGGAAGGCACAGGCCCTAGAATGGGTCTCACCTCCTGTGCACCAAGAGGAGCAGGAAAAGGGACAGTGCCCTGAATGGCCCTGAGTTTTCATAATCAGGGAGGAGGGGGCTTGGGCAAGAGGAGGTGGCCTCTTTCCCTGGTCGGGCACTGTTCACTGCTCCCTGCTCTCTCGTCTCCAGCGTGCCCTGGGGGACCAGGCCCTCTCTGAGCAGGGGATGTTTGTGGCAAGTGTGGGTTCTTGTGTGTGTGTTAGAGCGTGGCAGGGCTCTCCGTACAAAGCTGCGTGGAGCGGGGGCTCTTCCGGGCTTGTGAGTGAAGTGCTGGGGGGCACAGAGGAAGGAGCCTGTAATCCTTATGGGAGGAATGCTGGAAGGTTTCCTGGAGGCAGCAGCCTGAGGCCCTGTTTATGAGGATGTGGGATTCTGAGAGCCAGCGAGCTACTGGGCCATAGGAAAAGGCCCCTTCCAGGCCACAGGATGGCTGTGACCAGAGGCCTGGAGGCTCACAGTTGTGCTGAGGCAGAGGGAAGGGTGTGGACTGAGGCGTGGGCACACTCTGCGCCTAGGCCTTTGGACTTGACCCTGGAGGCTGCAGCATCAGCCCCTGGGCACCACTCCTCCTTGAGTTCTGGGAGGAGAATGAAGGACACCAGGCCCGTGTGCAGCACCGCCCCTCACGGCACCTGCCCCATGCCCCCACCTCGTGCGGGTGCCCACCTCACTGCCCACATGCCCCTAGGCCCTGCGGGTGAATGGCCTGGAACAGCTGTGCAATAACCTTGCCAGCGAGCGCCTGCAGCTCTTCACCAGGCAGACGCTGCTGGCCCAGGAGGAGGTAAGAGGAGCTGGGCCTGGCGGTGGGAGGGGGCACCCAGGCGTTCCCAGAGCAGAGGCCATCCTTGGGAAACCGAGGGCGCTGAACTGAGAGCCCTGCCCCAAAGCACCCCCGGCTGTGGGCCATCTCAGCCTTCCTGGGCCTCAGTTTACTCATCTGTACAATGGGAGAGCCACCCCTGCTCTGGCTCCGATGAGCTCCCCCATGAATGTGGGCATGCCCTGTGACTGGCCCAGTGCTGGCTGTTCCCAGGAGGCCTGTCAGCGAGAGTTGCTGCCCTGGGTGCCCGTTCCCCAGCCTGTGAGGGAGACCTGCCTGGACCTCCTCGTAGACCAGCCCCACAGCCTCCTGAGTATCCTGGATGCCCAGACACGGCTGTCCCAGGTGAGCCCCCAGTGGTAAGGACAAGGTGGGGGCCCTAGTGGCCAGGCCAAGGCCATCAGGGTCTCCCAGAGGAGCAAAAAGGTGATGGGGCCCAGAAACCCTGCCTATAGCCTCTCAGCAGAGCTTGGGAAGGCAGTGGGCAAACTAGGTTCAAATCCTGTCTCTGGGTGACCTTGAGCAAGATACCTGACCTCTCTGGGGTTCTTCAAGTCCTTGCTGCAGAAGGCGCAGGGTGGTGGCGACTGCACAGGGCCTATGTGGGGCCTGTAGGGGTCCCTCAGGCCTCCAGCTAGTAGAGGGCAAGCCTCAGGGCTGTGGTACAGCCGTTCCACAAATACTGATGGACCCGGAAGGGATGCACAGTCCAGGCAGGGCGACGTCACGTGCAAAGGCCTGAGGAAAGCTCATCTCTCTTATCAGGCCACAGACCACACCTTCCTCCAGAAGTGCCACTATCACCATGGCAGTCACCCCTGCTATGCCAAGCCCCAGCTGCCCCTTCCTATCTTCACCGTGAGGCATTACGCTGGGACCGTCACCTACCAGGTATCAGGGTAAATCAGAGACAGACTCCCGTGTGAATCAGTGGTGTCTGCTCCCCAGAACTGAGTCACCAGACAGGTAATAGGTGAGGGGAGGCCCCTTCGAGGGCTTGACTGTTAGGTTTCTACCTGTGCCCTCGGCGCTACGCAGTGTTTTCTTTTTTAAAAAAATATTTTTTGAAGTTTATTTATTCATTTATTTATTTAGACAGGGAGGGGCAGAGAGAAAGGGAAAGAGAATCCCAAGCCCGATGCAGGGCTTGAACTCACGGAACTCAGGAACCGCGAGATCGTTACCTGAGCCCAAACCAGAAGTCCAACAGTCAACTGACTGAGTCACCCAGGCGCCCCAATGCTACACAGTTCTGAGCGTGACTTACTTACCTCAGGCTGAGCACGATGAGGTAGAGGCAGTGGAGGCCTTGGGAACCTTAAGACCAGGAAGGGCAGAGCAGGCGTGTGGGACCTGGCTCTGATAACCTCAGGCTGTCTGCTCCTCCTTTTTTTTTTTTTTTTTTTTTTTGTAATGTTTGTTTATTTTTGAGAGACAGAGCACAAGCAGGGGAGGGGCAGAGAGGGAGGGAGACCCAGAATCCGAAGGAGGTTCCAGGCTCTGAGCGGTCAGCACCAAGTCCAACGCAGGGCCCGAACCCATGAACCGTGATTTCATGACCTGAGCTGAAGTGAGACACTTAACAGACTGAGCCGCCCAGGCGTCCCTCTGCTTCTCCTTCTGAGCCTTCATTCTCTCAACTGTGAAATGGGAGTGGGAATCTGTCCTATAACATTGTTGTGAGGATTGAATGCAATAATGTGGAAATGGTCAGGCAGCTGCTAGGTGCCCACCAAAGGCACCCTCCTTTCCCCCTTCTGAGTTTCACAGAGGCTGGGTAGGGGCCTGGTATATAAAAGGTAGGACCATGTGACTTGTTTGAAGTAGGGCAAGTCAGGGAAGGCTTCCTGGAGGAAGTGACATGCTTTGGTTGTAGAAGAAAACACAAACTATCCAAGAGTTACACAAACCCAAGGGACTTATGTCAATTATACCTCTCCCCGCCACCCCCCAGAAAGCCAATCATGTCTGGGAAAAAAAAAAAAAAAAGAAACACAGGGAGATTGAATAGAGAAAAACCACAAACTATATTGAAACTCACAAAAGAAAATCTGAAAAAAGAGGGTCAAACCACGTTGGTGGGGAACCCTAATACTGTTCCTCCTTTCTCAGTTAATCTAGAAAAGCAATACAATTCCAGACGATACCCCTGTTGGGTTCTTATGGGAGGAGGAGGAACGAATTTTGACAAAACTGTTCTGAAGTGTTACCTAGAAAAGCATTGCATGAGAATAGCCAATAAAATAATGAAAAGCAGAAGGTTAGGGAGGAATTTGCTCTACCAGATATTAAAACATAGTCATTGAAAGAGTATGGTGTTGATAAGGAACAGAGCCATCAATGGAACAGAATTGTTCCAGATAAGTGAGATCTTAGTGCGTGTGTGCGTGCGCATGCATGCGCGCACACACACACACGCACACAGTCCTTTTGTGTCTGACTTCTTGCACTAAGTATGATATTTTCCCAAGGTTCATCTATATTGTAGCACGTGTCTGATTTCCTTCCTTTCCATGGCTGAATGATAATCCGTTGTATGGATGGACCACATTTCATGTATCTGTTCATCAGTTGATGGATACTTGAGTTTCAGCTTTTTTGGCTTCTGTGAATAACGCACGGCTGTGCGAGTCTCTATTCGAGTCTCTGCTTCCAATTCTCTTGGAGTATGTACCTAGGAGTGGAAGACCTGGGTCAAAAGTAGTTCTAGGTTTACTTTTTTTCAAGGAGCCGCCAAACTGTCTTCCTCAATGGCTGCACCATTTCATATTCCCATGAGCAGCGCGTAAGAGCTTCAGTTTGTGTCCTTGCCAGCACTTGTTATGTTCCATTTTTAAATTTTTTATTTTTTTAAGTTTATTTATTTGTTTTGAAAGAGAGCGTGAGCTTGAGCTGGGGAGGGGTGCAGAGAGAGAGAGAGAGAGAGAGAGAGAGAGAGAGAGAGAATCCCAAGCAGGCTCCACACTGTCATCGCAGAGCCAGACGCAGGACTCGAATTCACAAACTGTGAGATCATGACCTGAGCTGAAATCAAGAGTCAGAGGCTTAACCAACTGAGTCACCTGGTGCCCCCTTATTTTCCATTTTTTAAAATGATAGTCCTCCTAGGGGCGCCTGGGTGGTGCAGTCAGTTAAGCGTCCGACTTCAGCCAGGTCACGATCTCGCGGTCCGGGAGTTCGAGCCCCGCGTCAGGCTCTGGGCTGATGGCTTGGAGCCTGGAGCTTGTTTCTGATTCTGTGTCTGCCTCTCTCTCTGCCCCTCCCCCGTTCATGCTCTGTCTCTCTCTGTCCCAAAAATAAATAAAAACGTTGAAAAAAAAAATGATAGTCCTCCTAGTGGGTGTGAAATGGTGCCTCACTGTGGTTTTGATTCATGTTTCCCTAATGGCTCATGATGAGAATCTTTTCATGTGCTTCTTGGCCAGTTGTGTGTCTCATCTGGAGAAGTATCTATTCAAGTCCTTTGCCCATTTTCGAATTGAGCCGTTGTTGTTGGGTGTAGGAGTTCTTTATATAATCCGGATATTAATTCCTTATCTGATACATGATATTTTCCCCTACTCTGTGGGTTGTCTTTTTGTTCTGTTATCTTTTGAGGGGCACCTGGCTGGCTTAGTCCATTGAGCGTCTGACTCTTGATTTCCACTCAGATCATGATCCCAGGGTCTTGAGATCAAGGCCTGCATCAGAGGTGCACTGATCGTGGAGCCTGCTTAAGAGTCTCTCTCTTTCCACCTCTGCCTCTTCTCCCTGCCTTGCACATGCATGTATGCACTCTGTCTCTCAAATAAGAATAAATAAATAAAACAAAAATGTCTTTTGATGCACGAAAGTTTTCGTTTTTAAATTAATTAATTAACTTATTTAGTCATCTCTAAACCCAACATGGGGCTCAAACTCACAACCCCGAGATTAAGAGTCATATGCTCCACCGACTGAGCCAGCCAGGTGCCCCACAAAAGTTTTTAATTTTGATGAAATCCAGTGCATCTATTTTTTTTTTCTTGCCTGTGCTTTTGGTGTCCTATTCAGCAAATCATTGCCAAGTCCAATGTCAGGAAGCTTCTCCCTGTGTTTTCTTCTAAGAGTTTTAGAGTTCTAGGAGTTCTAGGTCTTACATTTAGATCTTGTTTTTTTTTTTTTTTATTTCACTTATTTATTTTGAGAGAGAGCAAGCGGGGGAAGGGGCAGAGAGAAAAGGAGAGAGAGAATCCCAAGCACGATCTATGCTGTCAGCACAGAGCCAGATGTGGGGCTCGAACTCACAAACCGTGAGATCATGACCTGAGCTGAAATCAAGAGTCTGGCGCTTAACCGACTGAGCCACCCAGGCTCCTCTTAAATTTAAGTCTTTGATCCATCCATTCATTTTGGGTTAATTTCTATATCTGGTGTGAGATAAGAGCCCAGGTCCATTCATTTGCCTGGGGATTTCCAGTTTTCCCAGAGGCTCTAGTTGAAGAGACAAAGGAGGCTCTTTAGCTCAGTGGGGAGAGGCTGGGTTACGTCACCAAGACCCCAGCCTCCACCCCAGCCTCCCTCCTTGGCTTCCCCTCCGCTCCCCACATTGTCTCTTGCAGGTTCACAAGTTTGTGGACAGAAACCGGGATCATCCTGACCCTGCCGTGGTGGAAATGCTTGCTCAGAGCCAGCTCCAGGTGTCCCTGCCAGCCTTCTCTGGGCCCCCACCCCTCCACACTGTGGCCCCCACTCTGCCCCGGACACTCTTGCCCAAGGGCCAGCCCCTGGCACTTTGGACCATGGGCTGAGCTCTCCAGGGTCTGGATGCTACGGACTGCTCCCTGCCCCCAGTTCTGCAAAGACAGGGCGCAGGCCCACCCCAGCTCCGCGGGGACGGGGCACGGGCAGGGCTATGGAGAGGCCTGGGGGGCAAGCCAGCTCAGCCTCCTCTTGCCCTGCAGCTGGTGGGCAGCCTGTTCCAGGAAGCAGAGTCCCGGTCCGGGGATGGGCGAGGCAAACCCACGCTGGCGTCTCGCTTCCAGCATTCTCTGGAGGGCCTCCTAGCCCAGTTGGGCAGGTGAGAACAGTGCCCCCCACAGGAGACCCCAGGGAGTTGAATGGCGGGGGGCTGGTCTATGCCCAAATGACCCCCTTTCCTCCCATCAGGAGCCATGTCTATTTCATCCAGTGCCTCAACCCCGACCCGGGAAAGGTGAGCTCCCCTCCACCCCATGCATGGCCCTGGAGCCTTCCCATCCACCTGCCCCGCCTTTCTCAGTGGCCCCTGCAGCTTTAAGCCCCAGCTTTCATTGGCTCTTTCCCACGGCCACAGCTTCCGGGTCTCTTTGATGTAGAACACGTAGCAGAGCAGCTGCTCCAGGCAGGCATCCTGGAGGCAGTGTGTACCCGCAGCGCCAACTTTCCTGTGCGTGTGCCCTTCCAGGCTTTCTTGGCCAGGTAGGGCCCCAGGATGGGGGCGGCCAAGGGCCCGGGGACCTCCGGGCCCAGACCCACAGGGACGGCTGGCAGACCCGGGGTTCCTTTGGGGCGGAGATGGACCCACTTTCTTAGGGACCTTAGGCCTGGCTTCTATCCTCTTCCTCGAGCTGTTCTTTCTCCTTCTCTCCCTCCATCCCTCTCTCCTTCCCTGTTCATTCCCCCCCCCCCCACCACCACCACCAAGCCTCCATCTGTCCCTCCTCCATACAGCAAAACCCTGCTGGGTGCCTGGCACAGAGTAGGTTGTTTCCAAATCGCTGTCGAATGACTTAGGGACTAAGTAGACTGAGGGCGGGGGGATGGTCAAACAAGGGTGGAGGGAGGTCCTCGCTGTGCTTGTTCTGACCTCAGCTCTCCATCTGAGGGGCAGGTTCCGGGCCCTGGGGACAGAGGGGCAGGGAGAGTCCTCAGACCGGGAGAGGTGTGGCGCCATCCTGAGCCAGGTGCTGGGGGCTGAGTCGCCCCTCTGTCACCTGGGAGCCACCCAGGTGGGTGCACGTGTGCAGAGAGGCAGGCGTGGCTGGAAAGGGAGAGGAGTGTTCGGGGACAAACTCGGGATTTGGAGTGGGCCTGGGTGGCAGGTGTCCTGGGCTCCCCGCAAGAATGGGTTGTCCTGCTGGAAGGGAGGAGGCTGAGGCCTCAGGAGAAGAGCAGGGTGGGCCCTGGCTGCCCGAGCCCTCCCCTTTGCCCCCAGGTCCTGCTGCGGGAGTCCGGCTGGCGGCAGCTGGAGTGGCACTGGGCCCGGCGACGCTCCCAGGCCCTGCTCGCCCTGCACCGCAGCCTGCGCGCCTGCATCTCTCGCCAGCGCCTCCGCCTCCTCCTCCTGCCGCGGATGCAGGCGCGCGTGCGAGGGCTCCAGGCCAGGTCTGCAGGGGTGGGATGCGCAGGGGGCAGGGGGGCTTCTCAGTTGGTGGGGCAGGGTGTGGGAGGGGTAGGGCCTCACGGCAAGTCTATCTGCCCCAGTGCAGTCCCCGCCCATACCCCTGCAACCTCTGCTTGAATGCCCCTACTCACAAGAAGCCCACTACCTGCTAAGGCCACCCAAAACTGCAGTCTTGACTCCTTGAGTGTTTTTTAGTCTGTTCTTCACTCCGCTGCAAAAAATGCTCTTTTAAAAGCATGGATCGGGGGGCGCCTGGGTGGCTCAGTCGGTTAAGCGTCCGACTTCAGCTCAGGTCATGATCTCACTGTTCATGGGTTCGAGCCCCACGTCGGGCTCTGTGCTGCCGGCTCGGAGCCTGGAGACTGCTTCAGATTCTGTGTCTTCCTCTGTCTCTCTCTGCCCCTCCCCTGCTCGCACTCTGTCTCTGTCTCTGCCTCTCTCTCAAAAATAAATAAATATTAAAAATTTTTTAAATAAAATAAAAGCACGAATCAGGCTGTGTGAGGCCCTGCCTGCCTCTCCAGCCTCTAGGTCAGAGTTTTATACTCCAGGCTCTTTGGGTTTCTTGATCCTATAACACTCCCTCCCCCTTCTCACATAATTAACTCCCATTCACTTTCACAGCCTGTCTTTGCTTGTTCACCCAACAGCTGTTGGTTGACCTCCTCCATCACCACCCACCCTCCCCCCCACCCCCAGCCAGGCACGGGGACACAGGGATCAAGGCAGAGATAGTGCCTACCGGGCTCACTGGGGAATCAGGTGCAGAGGGTAAACCAGCCACCAGGCACCCCAAAGGTGGTGTGAAAGTGCTGAGACAAAGTAAGGGCAGTGTCGTGGACACCAGGGAAGCCTTCCGAGGCAGGGCACCCATCAGCGCTATCCATTTCCAAAAATGTTTTCATCACCGACAGAAACTTTGCATCTCTTATGCAATTATTCCCCACTTGCCTTTCCCCCAGTCCCTAGTAACCTCCAGTCTACTTTCTGTCTCTACCAACTTGCCTGTTCTAGATATTACATGGAAATTGACTCATACAGTATTTCCTTTTACACCTGGCTCACTGCGCTAACTGTAATGTTTGCAAGGTTCATCCATGTCGTAGCCGGTATCAGAACTTCATGTTTTTTAAATCTTTAAAGAAGTTTTTATTTTTGAGAGAGAGAGAGCATGAGCAGGAAAGGGGCAGAGAGAGGGAGACGCAGAATCCGAAGCAGGCTCCAGGCTCTGAGCTGTCAGCACAGAGCCTGATGAGGGGCTCGAACTCACAGACTGTGAGATCATGACCTGAGCCGAAGTTGGACACTCAACCGACTAAGCCACCCAGGCACCCCTCATTTCGTTTTTTTTTTTTTCTTTTAATTTATTTTGAGAGAGAGAGTGTGTGAGCAGGGGAGGGGCAGAGAGGGAGGGAGGGAGAGAGAATCCCAAGCATGCTCCCCGCTTGTCAGTGTGGAGCCCAGTGTGGACCTTGAACCCACCAACAGTGAGATCACGACCTGAGCTGAAGTCAAGAGTCAGCCGCTTAACCGACTGAGCCACAAAACTTCATTTCTTTTTTATGGACGAATAATGTTCTATCGTGTGCACAGACCACACCTTGTGTGTCCGCTCATCCGTCAGTGGTCATTTGGACTGTTTCCACTTTTTGGCGACTGTGAGGAAGGCTGCTCGGAACGTGAGCGTGCGAGTATCTGTTCAGGTCTCTGCTTTCAATTCTTTGGGAATTGAAAGGAGTGGAATTGCCGGATCACGTGGTAATTCTCTGTTTCGTGTTTTGAGGAGCTGTTTTCCACGGCGGCTGCCCCGTTTCCTGTTCCACCAGCATGAGCCAGGGTTACGGTTTCTCTACAGCTTTGCTGATGTTTATTTCACACTATTTATTTATAAAGTTTATTTATTTATTTTTGAGAGAGAAAGAGAGCACGAGCAGGGGAGGGGCAGAGGAGAGGGAGACAGAATCCGAAGCAGGCTCCAGGCTCTGAGCTGTCAGCACAGAGCCCAGTGCGGGGTTCAAACCCATGAACCACGAGATCGTGACCTGAGCCGAAGTCGGACACTTAGCTGACTGAGCCACCCACGCGTCCCTATTTTCCACTTTTTAAATTAGAGCCATCCTACTGGGCGTGAAACAGTACCTCATTGTGGTTTTGATTTGCATTTCCCTAATGGCGAACGAGGTTGAACATCTCGCTTTTCGGCCAGTTGTGTATCTTCTTGGAGAGATGTCTAGTCAAGTCTTCTGTCTGCCTTTTGATTGTACAGTTTGTCTTGCTGAGTTGTAGGAGTTCTTTATAAATCCTGGATATGAAACCCTTAGCAAATCTGTGATTTGCAAACGTTCCCCTGCCTGGCCTGTGGGTTGCCTTTTCACTTTCTTGATAGTGTTCTTTGAGGCCCCAAAACTATACATTTATTTTATATATTTCTTAAGATTTTATTTTTAAGTAATCTCCACACCCAACATGGGGCTCGAACTCACAACTCTGAGATCAAGAGTCACACTCTCCACCGACTGAGCCAGCCAGGTGCCTCCTATTTTTTTTTTTTAAGTAAACTCTACCCCCAACATGGGGCTTAAACTCATGACCCCAAGATGCTCTACCAGACTGAACCAGCTGGGCACCTCAAAACTGTACATTTTTTTATTTACAAAGATTTTTTTTAATGTTTTATTTATTCTTGAGACAGAGAGAGACAGAGCATAAGCAGGGGAGGGGCAGAGAGAGAGGGAGGCACAGAATCCGAAGCAGGCTCCAGGCTCTGAGCTGTCGGCACAGAGACCGATGCAGGGCTCGAACTCAACAAACCGCGAGATCATAACCTGAGCCGATGTCAGACGCTTAACCGACCGAGCCACCCAGGCGCCCCACATTTTTTTACTTTTTAATGTTAATCCTGCTTGTGACTCCTTTACTGAGGAGTCTGGTCTTATATCTGGAAAATTCTCAAAGACACAATCTCTTCTGCGATGTCTTATTGGATTTCCAGTGACGGTATTTTTTTTTTTTTTTCATTTTTAGAAGTTCTTAAATAAAAACATGTCAGGGGCGCCTGGGTGGCTCGGTCGGTTAAGCGTCCGACTTCGGCTCAGGTCACGATCTCGCGGTCCGTGGGTTCGAGCCCCACGTCGGGCTCTGGGCTGATGGCTCAGAGCCTCAGCCTGCTTCCGATTCTGTGTCTCCCTCTCTCTCTGACCCTCCCCCGTTCATGCTCTGTCTCTCTCTGTCTCAAAAATAAATAAACTTAAAAAAAATTAAAAAAAAATAAATAAAAATATGTCAGACTCTTAACATGTCGGTTGATTCAGTTAATCTTGTGGTGGGGCAGGTATTACACGAATCCTCATTTTGCAGGTGGTAGGGACAAAACAGAGAGGGAAAGTAACTTCCTCATGACCGCGAGGACTAAACAGGAGGGAAGTGAGCCCAGTGGTCGGCTCTGCTGTCTAAGACCTTAATCTCCTTCGCTGAACACCTGCTCAATGCACCTGTCCTTTCAAAGTGTCCTGTCCCTTCCCTGCTGCTTCTGTTAAGCACCTGGGGTGGGGGGCCGCTGGCCCGGGGTCAGTGTTTACGTTCATGTCTTGGCTGGGGGATTCAGGTACTGGACTAAGTTTGGACTCCTCACCACGCCCTCCTCCCCCACCCCCACCGGCCTCTAGGAAGCGGTACCTCCGGCGGCGGGCGGCTCTGGGACAGCTGAACACCATCCTGCTGGTGGCCCGTCCCCTGCTCTGGAGGTGGCAGAGACGGCAGGTGCAGCTTTTGGGTGGGGCAGCTCGGGGTAGAAGTTAGGCCGCCTTGCCGGGTCCGGCTCTTCCCATTCCCCGCTGCCTGCTGTAGGCCGGTGCCTCCTGGAGGTCGCTTCCTTTATCCCTGCCCGTCCTCCAGAGTCTGACTCTCCCCTGTCCGTCTGGGGTGCCTTCCTATCCCCTCCAGGCCTTCCTTAGGGCCTGCCAGCTCCCCTCTTTTGCCTGATGATTCCAATGTGAGGGCCATAAAAAAGCTCAAAGGTCAGTGTCCACATACTGCTCCCCTGGCGCCCCTCCCTGGATGGACTTTGTCCCCTGGGATCATTTCTTCCTGCCCTCTCCTCAGTGCCCTGGCAGACGGGCAGCGACGCCCACAGCACTAAGGCTGGTGAGGGCTCTGGAGGGCCGGTGGCAGGTGGCCGGCCCCTTGGGGTCTGTGCTTGTTTCTCTGCTGGGGGCTGGCGGGGGCAGCTGAACTGCCGAGGCGGGGAGGAGCTGCTGGGAGGTTTGAGGAGACTCCTCCCCGGGACCCCAGCATCTCCTGCGTCTCCCCGAGCAGCTCGGGCGTTGGCGTGGTTGGCACAGCAGGGGGACCTCCGAGAAAGCGCCAAGCATGGTAGGTGGACTGGAAGCTTGAGGGCGTCCACTGGGTTATGAACCCACTGAACCTGGCGTGGCTCCAGGGAGAGTGTGGGGTCCCAGCCGAGCCACCGTGGCTCCTAGCTCTCAGGGGCATCCTACGCACCCCCTAAGAAGAGCCCTGGGCTGCCCTATTTTCCCTCCATGGGCTCCTGGGGTCTTATTTGTGTCCAGGATCAGAACCCTCGGTCTTTGGAGATGTTTATAGTCCTGGGGGTGAGGAGGGACGCTGGGTCCCCGTAGCCCCTCCCTTAGCACCTTGTCAATTGCTCCTCTGTGCCAGGAGCTGGGACGCTTGGAGATCCCGGCTGAGCTGGCCGTCACGCTGAAGGCGGCAGAAGGTGAGTTTTGATTAGTGTCACTCTTGCCGTGACCCCTCTCCCCACCCGGTCTGTCTGCAGTGTGGTGGCTCTGACCCCACGGTCCCTCCCTGTGATGCGTTTGGCTCCCCTGAGCTCCCTCTGCCCCGGGGGCTGGGGGCTGATGGTGAGTGGGGGAGGCGGTGCCACAGCCCGGTGCCTGACCTGGTATTTCGGCGCCTCCCCGTGCTGTCCCCAGGCCGTCAACATGTTTTGGCTGATAGCATCACGGAGTCGATGCCCCCGGAAGTGCCTGTCCGGCCCAAGCTGACCCTCCCCCCCGACATTGACCAGTTTCCGTTCTCCGGCTTCATATCCATTAGCTTTCAGGTGGGTTCCCAGCCCTCGGCTCTTCCCGGCTGACCCCCACGGCTCCCCAGATGTTAGCCCTGCCAGGCAGGGGCTGTGTCTCTTCTTCCTTCTCCCCTGCAACACACCCAACCTCTCCTGTCACGGGAGTGATGGGTGTGGCTGCACTTCTAGGAGACTATCCGTTGAACCTAAACGCCTAGCCCTCTAGTGTCACTTAGATCCATGATGCCTCACCTTTGTTACCCCTGTGGCCCCCCCCCCCCCCCCACCGCCGCTCCCGTTGAGGTCCTCTGGTTAAAGCGTGTGTAATGACGAGGCAAACGTCTGGGCTGCAGTGTTGGATACGAAACAGGATTCGAAACTGCACATGGAGTATGATCCCAATCTTGTTGACAGTGATAACAGGTGTGGGAGGGTGATGTGTGTTATCTATGCATAGAAAGTAAGACTAGAGAGACTAAAATGTCAGCTGTGGTCACGACGGGCAGTGAAATATTAATGGTGTTTTTTTATTCTTTATCCTTTTCCATGTTTTCTGAGTTTCCTGCATGCACGGGTGTCAATTTTCTAACCAGAAAGAACAATTAAGATGCACACTGCAGGTGGTTTTCCTGCCGGGCCCCCTCCGCCCTGAGGGCGCTCGCTCCTGCGGGCTCTGCCGGGGGCTGTCTCCAGCAGGTCAGCACAGACCAGCACCTGCTCAGGCACTGTCACCCTCCTTGCTTGCAGGAGCCATCCCTGCCCCACCCTGGGCAGCCACTGACCAAGCCCCTGACCCGGCTGGTCGGGGAGGACCCTCAGCATGCCCTGGATATCAACAAGGTGGTGAGTGGCACATCGGGGAGGGGACGGGGTGAGCCGGGCCCTGGCTCCTAGGTGCTGGCTGAGCACAAGGGAGGTCTGCACGTCCTGCACTCGTCCCCGCTCTGTGTCTACAGCTGCTGCGGCTCCTGGGGGACGGGTCCCTGCCCTCCTGGCAGGAGCAGACCATGGGCGAATACCTGGTGCGACAGGGGCAGCGCCGACCAGGGCTGCGGGACGAGATCTTCAGCCAGCTCGTGGCCCAGATCTGGCACAACCCGGACGAGCAGCAGAGCCAGCGCAGCTGGGCCCTCATGGCCATGCTGCTCAGCGCCTTTCCCCCAATGCCCACCCTGCAGAAGCCGCTGCTCAAGTAAGGGGCCCGCCACGCGGGGGCCCAGTGACCGGGGTCGGTGGGCTGCCCACCCCCACAGCAGCCGCGTGCTGTCCCCACAGGTTTGTGTCCGACCAGGCCCCCACAGGCATGGCAGCACTGTGCCAGCACAAGCTCCTGGGGGCCCTGGAGCAGACGCGGCTGGCGCCCGGGATGGCACGCGCCCACCCGCCCACGCAGCTCGAGTGGACAGCCGGACGGCGGCGGGGCCGCATGGCACTGGACGTCTTTACGTTCAATGGTGATGCTCACCTTCCGCTCTCCAGCGGCACCTCCTGTGACCCTGATCTCCCTTGTGTCCTGCTCCTGGAAGCCCCGTGGGGACAGCGGCCCCTTCCTGTCAGGGAGGACCTGCTGCCGCTCACGCGGGCCCCCCACCCCTTGTCCCTGCAGAGGAGTGCTACTCAGCCGAGGTGGAGTCCTGGACCACGGGGGAGCAGTTCGCTGGGTCTATTCTGCAGAGCAGGTACTGGGGCCCGGGGTGGGGAGTGTGGCCAACGCTGACCACTGTCCCATCCTCCTGTGTCCCGCCAGGTGCCTCCTGCAAACCCAGGGCCAGAGCCTGCTCCCCCGAGGAGTGAGGCTGGGTGGGGGTGGGGACACGGAGGGGTAAGTGGGCTCCATAAATAAATGAGCACGTCAGAGCCGATGTAGAGGTAGAAGGCCGTGAGGTGCAAATGAAGGAGAGCCGTCTGAGGAAACCAGTTCCTAACCCAGGTTCCGCCAGCCACCTCCGCTTGGCCCGCACTCAGGTCCTTGCCCCTTCCCCGGGGGGGGGGGGGGTCGTCTTCCTGGCTGACCACTGCCTCTGTCCTTCCCAGAGGCCTGGAGGTGCCCCCCCGTGGCTGGTCCGTGTCACTGCACTCCAGGGATTCCTGGCAGGATTTGGCGGGCTGTGACTTCGTGCTGGACCTCATCGGCCAGACTGAGGACCTGGGGGACCCCGTCGGTCCTCGCAGCTACCCCATTGCCCCCCGTGGCTTGTAGGTGCCGCCCAGCGCCCCTGTCCCCAGCCTGTTCCTGTCTCAGATCTGTCATAGGTGACCCCCCGTAGCTACCCCATCACACCCTGGGGTTCATAGGACCTGCTACAGGGCCAGCCCCCCTCCAACCTAACCTTCTCCCACCACACGGGGATGACCCCCCACAGCGGCTTCTATCCCTTGCCTCAGCCGGGGCACCACCCCCATCCGAGGCACCCCCTTAGCTGGGCCCTCTGTCTCCTGCAGACCTGAGGACATCCCCCCCGCCCCTGGCATCCAGGCCCCCTCACTGCCCCCAGATCCACCTCCGGGTCCGCCCCCAACACTGTCCAGCAGGAGCCACACAGGTAAGGCAAGAATGGACACGGTAAGGTTGGCACGTGATGGGAATGGGGGTGCAGGAAGCCCCATACCCTAGAGTGACACTAACCCGCCTCTGGCCCCACAGCCGAGTCTCAGGTCTCAGGGAGTCTGGACGGCTTCCTGGACCACCTCTTCGAGCCGGTCCTCTCCCCAGGCCGCAGCGTGAGTGTTCTGCACACACACCCGACCCCCACCCACCCCTGCCCCACTCGATGCCTCTCCCATCTCTCCCAGGGCTCCAGTTCTGACCCCACGGCCTATGGCCTTTGTCCCTTCAGGATCTGGAGCAAGGCTGGGCTCTGAGCAGCCGCATGAAGGGAGGGGGCGCCATTGGGCCCATGCAACAAGGCAGCTACCCCATGGGTGAGTGCAGGGCTGAGCACCTATCCGGGGTCTCCCCAGGCAAGCATGGCCTGGGACCCCACAGGAAGCACCCGTGGCCCCTGCTCTTCTTGTTGTCTGGGGCTGGAGGGAGGTGGTCGTTGGGCCTAGATAGGAATCGACCTGGGAAGGCCCTGTGCCCTCAGTTTACCCAGGGATGATGCAGATGCCCGGATACCAGCCGGCCATGATGCCTGCAGCCATGCCCATGATGCCGGCGGTGGGCGCAGTCCCTGCCATGCCCGGTAAGGTGGAATCCCGGGTCCCTTCTCGGGTAGGAGCCGGAGGAAGGGAGGTCCGACCAGGGTCCCGGAGGGGACGGTGGGCGGAGGGCCGTGAGCAAGCTTGGCACTCGTATGCCACTTGCAGCCGTGGTGGTGCCGCAGCAGCCGCAGCCGCAGCCCCTGCTTCCCGGTGTGGACCCGAGGCAGCTGGCGGCCCAGCAGCAGAACTTCATCAACCAGCAGGCGCTGATCCTGGTGAGGGTGGGCAGGGCCCGCAGATTGCCTCGTGGGGACAGGTCCGCGGGGCAGAGCCAGACCGGCTCTCACCGGGCCCACTGCCCCCTCCCTCTTCAGGCCCAGCAGATGACCACCCAGGCCATGACCCTGTCGCTGGAGCAGCGGACGCATCAGCGTCAGCGCCAGGCAGAGGCCCAGACCCGTGGAGCTGCTGCCCCGACCTCACCCCCAGCCGTCACCCCCAAGCCCAAGAAGCCCCTGGTTCCACGGGAGGAGCCGGAGCAGGAGCTGGAATCGGTGGGTGCTCGTCTGAGGGTGAAGAGCTGAGGCCAGGCAGGTGGCACGGCCTGGGGTGGAGACAGCGGGCTCCAGGACTGAGTGGCCGGGAGACCCCACGGGAGCAGGAAGATGAGGAGAAGATGCCCGGGGCCCTGGCCCCAGAGATGGGGTGGGGGTGCAGGTGCTGGGAGAGTGGCGCCTTGGCTGGCCAGGCCGCTCCTTCGCTCCCCCTTCCCGCCCACAGGAGATCTCCCAGGAGCCCCGAGACAAGCCCCGGAGGCCCAAGAGCTTCCAGCAGAAACAGGACTTTTTCCAGAAACTGGGTGAGGCCGCTCGAGGTGGCAGGCCTGTGCAGAGCCCCGTCCGCCCCAGCCTGTCCAGGGCATGTGGGGCACATTCTCCTCCCCTGCGTCAATGTAGCCTGTCCAGGAGGCCGATGGGCAGGCCAGGTGGAGAGTAATAGGGCCATCTGGGGCACTTTCAGGGCAGCAGCAGATCAAGGTGAAGACGGTGAAGCCGCCGGCCAAGATACAGATCCCCCAGGAGGAGGAGCGGGACGAGGAGGAGGACGAGGAGGAGCCCAGAGCAGGTGGTGGGGAACACGGGGGGTGGGCAGGGCCCGCCCTGTGGGCGTGCACAGGGTCTCACCTGTTCCTTCTCCTCCGGCCAGTGCCATCCCCTCCTCCTCCCCCTATAGTGAAGAAGCCACTGGCACGAGGGGGGGCCAAAGCCGCACGAGAGGCTGAGGCTGAGCCGGCCCAGGAGGCGGGGCCTGGTGCTGATCCGGAGCCCGCACAGGACAGAGACCTGGTCCGCAGCTCGGACCCCGCGCCCCGACGGCGGGCAGAGCCCAGCAGGGAGATCCGCAACATCATCCGCATGTACCAGAGCCGCCCGGGCCCTGTTCCTGTGCCAGTGCAGCCATCCAGGTGGGTCCCGGGGGTGACCAGGGCTGCCCACTCCCCAGGGAGTCACCCTGTGGACTCGTGACCTCTTACTTCTCTCAGGAGGCCCCCAACGTCTTTCATGAAGAAAAACAACCCCAAGGATGAGGCTCTGGCTAAGTTGGGGATCAGTGGTGCCCACACATCCACATCGGTGAGGCCCTATCCTGTCCAGGGCATGGCTTCTCACCTTGGGAGTCCAAGGCTCTCTGGGGTAAATTTAGCCTCACCCCTAGAGCCAGCTGTGCAAATTCTCCGTGCCTTCTCTAGGTGCTGTCCCCCAGCCCAAAGAAGGGCCCCCCGCCACCTGTGGCCCCTCGACCCAAGGTCCCAACACAGCTTGGGCCCTCCAACTCCATCAAGGAGGACCAGGGTCTGTTTGGCCAGACTCCGCCCACTGCCGATGCACCCCCACCTCCTCCAGCGCCCCCACTGCCTGGGGAACCAGGGACCCTTTCAGCGGAGCCCCGTGGTGAGGAACCTCTTGTCCCTCGGTGGTGGGCTTCGTTGAGACGGCTGGGTTCCGAGCGGCCTGTCAGCACTCACGGCTGAGGTCGGCCGCTCGGGGTGCTCAGGCTTCGGGACTTTGGAGCCCCAGCTTCCTCATTCCCGTCCAGGGCGGGGCCCGGGCACTCCTGGCGCCCATGTGGCCCTGAGGGACTGTCACAGGGTGGTGTCCTCAGTACAAACCTGGCAGCTCCATCAGGAATTTAGTGGCCCTGCTGACCTGGTGAAGGACAGCAGGGAAGATGAGGGCTGGAGACGGAGGCAGGAAATGGGACGTGGGCAGGACGGAGGCAGCAGAGGTCGAGTGGGCAGAGCCCTCGCAGGGCCCCAGGGAGGTGAGGGTCTTCTGTCCCCATATCCCTGCCATTCGGGCCCGGGCAGCTCCTCGCCTGAAGCTCTCTGGCCCTTCCCTCTGCCAGGCTTGATGGAGCCCATGGGGGACCAGGGGGTCTCCACCCAGCTGCTCGTGCCCTCTGGCAGCGTGTGTTTCTCCTACGTCGGTGCGCCCTGGAGGCTGTTCCTACGCAAGGAGGTGGGCGCGGGCGGTGGGGGGTTGGCCGCCGCGGAGGGGTGGCAGGTGGTGGGCGGGGGCCCAGCGTCTCCCCACACACGAACGCTGGGGCTGCCTCCCCACAACCCACCTCCTCAGGCCTGGTTTTCCTTCTGGGTCTGAGAGGGAGTGGGGGGCCAAAGAGGGGCACCGTTGCCGACTCTTTTCCATCCCCGTGCTCTCCGACAGGTGTTCTACCCCCGGGAAAACTTCAGCCATCCCTACTGCCTCCGGCTCCTCTGTGAGCAGGTGAGGGCCCGGGCCACCTGCAACACGGACAGACAGACTGCTCCTGCGTCTGGGCCAGGTTACCGTCAGTGCAAGAGGCAGGAGAGCAGCAGTACTAATGGGGCAGGTGCTGTGTTTCGAGCCCTGCCTTTATTTAACATCCCTAAGAGCAAGGACCACTACTAGCCTGTAAGGAGGATGCAAAATCAAGCGTATATAGCCCCCAACATGGGCTCCGGCACCCGGCAGACGCTCCCCGATGCTTCTTTGCCACCGCCGAGTGCTCCCAGGACCCTAGCTCTTCCCCCAAATTCCAGAGCGGCCTCCCCCGGGTTCTGTTCCTTCAGGGGGAATTTATCTCAGGTGACCGAGGAACAGCAGCCCGCTCACGCAGGCGGCCGTGGGGAGGCGAGTGGGAGCTCCAGGTGGAGGTGGCCCTGGGCTCAGAAGTCCCACGTCCCTCCCTGCTCCACCCATGCCCACGGGGCTCTTTAGCTTTTCCTCCGCGTGTGGCTGCTTCCACGGTGAGCTCTGGCTTTGGGATCTGGTGGTGACCACTTGGCTCTGCCCCCCAGATCCTGAGGGACACCTTTGCTGAGTCCTGCATCCGGATCTCCCAGGATGAGCGGCACAAAATGAGAGAGCTACTGGGTAGGGTCCAGGGACCCTGGAGTTGGGGAGCTGAAGAGCGGGGGGGGGGGGGGGGAGAAAACTCTGGGGTCCCCCTGTGAAGGAGCCTGAGGACAGTCTGGGGCCGTTCCTGCCCACAGGAGACCTGGAGGTGGGCCTAGATTCGCTCAGTACCACCGAGGACAACGTCAAGAAGCGCATCGTGGTGGCCGCTCGGGACAACTGGGCCAATTATTTCTCCCGAATCTTCCCTGTCTCGGTCAGGGAGGCTGAACGTAGGGCTGGGGATGGCAGTACCACAATCTGGCTCCTAGCGTGGCCTGCGTGGGCCTTTGTGGCAGGGATGAGAGCTGGGGGTGGGGTGGGCACAATGGAAGGACCCCCCGGGGCATCTTGGATGGCGGTGGGGAACCGGGAGCCTGTCACCTTCCTTCCGGGCAGGGTGAAAGTAGCAATGACGTGCAGCTGCTGGGCGTGTCCCACCGGGGGCTGAGGCTGCTCAAGGTGACCCAAGGCCCCGGCGTCCACCTCAACCAGCTGAAGACTCTCTGCTCATACAGGTGAACCTGGGCCGGGGGCGGCGCTGTGGATGGCCCCCGGGGTGAGAGGGCTCCCGGCTCATGCCTCCACCCGTGCACAGCTTTGCCGAGGTGCTGGGCGTGGAGTGCCTGGGCAGCTCCACTCTGGAGCTGTCACTAAAGGCTGAGCAGCTGGTGTTGCACACGGCCCGGGCAGGTGCCATCAAGGCCACGATCGAGCTGTTCCTGAGTGAGCTCAAGAAGGCAAGCGCAAGCTGGGCAGCGGGCTGGGTGGGGGCAGGGGCTGGTCAGCGGAGCTCCCTCAAGCCGCCAGGGGTCCTCGGAACTCTGGAGCGCCGGGTGGCGGGCGAGGCCAACAGGGGGAGCAGGTGAGGCGGGCAGGACCGGGGCCACAGGCAGCCTGGCTCCCTTACCTGCCCGCCCTCTTGCCTGCAGGACTCTGGCTATGTCATCGCCCTGCGAAGCTACATCACCGATGACCACAGCCTCCTCAGCTTCCACCGTGGGGACCTCATCAAGCTGCTGCCAGTGGCCGCTCTGGAGCCCGGTATCCTCGGGGGGCAAGCAGGGTGGCTGGCTCAGGGAGGGCAGCCCCTGGCAGAGCCTCTGAGGGGCAGAGGGGCCAGGCGGGTGAGCCACCATCCTTGGGTGCCTTCCAGGCTGGCAGTTCGGCTCCACCGGGGGCCGTTCTGGACTCTTTCCCGCCAACATGGTTCAGCCAGCTGCTGCTCCAGACTTTTCCTTTTCGCCGGAGAGGAGCGGCCGGCACATGAGTCAGCTGCAGCACGGAGAGCCGGGGCTGGCTCGGTGGGAGAGGGCCACGGAGGTGAGGAAGACTGGGGGGAGGCGGCGGGGGGAAGGCGAGGCCTGACTAGGAGTCGAGGAAGCAAAGGGCTTGATTGCCCCTGAGTGGCCAGGTCCAGCTGCCGCCTGGCAGGTGGTGCTCGGTCTGATGCTGCCCCTCTGCCCTCTCCCAATTTCTTGCCTGGTCTCCTCAGCAAGGCTGTGGGCTCCTTGCGGGCAGGGCCTGGGCCGTATGGCCTTTGTGTTCCCTCGCAGCGTTGGAGTGGTCCCCTAGAAGATGCTCAGTAAACACCTCTTGACCCTCCTGGTGGTGTGCTCCCTCCAGCTGCTCTCCCTGGGTTGGGCTGGGTGGGGGCTGGGCATGGCCTCTGGACAGGCCCGTGGGCACTCGGGTGGCATGAGACGCCCTGTGTTCCCAGCGCCATGCCCACCCCCGGAGCCGGACACACAGTGACAACTCCGAGGCCACCAGCTCGACCCACTCTGCGGCCTACCTCTCTCTGTCCACGGAATCCCACAACTACACCATGCAGGAATTTGCCCTGAACCACTTCCGGAAGCCTCAGACCTTGTGAGTGCCCCGGGCCCACCCTTCTGCTTGCCCATCCTCAGTCTCCCTGAAGTAGGCCTTCCTGCTCAGAGCCACCAGGCCCGTGCTTTTAGCACTCTCCCTACACAGCCTGCGATGGGGGGGGGGGGGGGGGGGCAAGCAAGCAGGGCTGTCTTCCCCTCTGCCCCCTCAGGCTGGACCAGACACATGGAGATGCTAAGAAGGCCATGGCCAGCCTGGTGCAATACACCAAGGTGAGGGGGATAGGTGGGGAGGAGTCGGGCCAGCGGATCTGCCCTCTGGCCCCCACAGACCCCCAACCCAGTCTCTTTGGCCGCAGGCTCCCATACAAGAATCGCTCATCAGCCTCAGTGATGAGGATGCCAACAGGCAGGCTGTGGAAAGCTTCCAGGGTGAGTGGCCACAGCATCCTGTGTCCCCATATCCGTGGTGCCTTGGACCCAGGTGCCAGGTCTCCTTCCCTCCTCGAGTTTGTCGACTCAGGGAAGCTCACTGGTGGTTACTGTACCTCAGAGCCCTCACCTCCTTCTACACACACCCAAGGAGTGGTGGGTGTCGTGTACGGTCTGGACAGACAGGCCGCACCATGTCCAGCTGGCTCTGGGCCGTATGCAGCCACAGGTGCCCACGGCACCCCTCTCTCTCAGAGCCCTGTCTCCTCATCGCTGATGTGGAGATTGCTCTGCTCTGCCTGGCTCCCGTGCATTTTCGAGAGCAAGGCAGGAGACGATGGGGAAAGCCCTGTCTGGTGACAGGAGCCAGGGCCAGGCCCCCCACCCAGCTCACCAGCTTCTCCTCCTGCCTGCAGTTCTGATGCAGTTCATGCAGGACCAGCCCAAGCCCCGGGGCAAGAATGAGTCGGAGCTCCTTTACGAGCTGCTGAGGGTAAGCAAAAGCTTGTGTGCCGAAAGCCGGTTGGGGGTGGGGGGCGGGTACCATGTGCCCAAGGGTCTGTTCCGGTCTTCATGCCCGGGCCTGAGTGAGTTCCCCTTTCCCTTGGCCACTAGTCTTTCAAATGATCCAAAATTTACTGAGTCCCCATTACATGCTGGGGGGGCATGGTCGTGAACCAAGCAGGCCAGGTCCTCGCAGAGCTTACAATCTGGTGAAAGAGGACAGTCGCAAAACCATGACACAATGTATCCAAGAGTTCAAAGTGCTGTGGGGAATGACACAGCAGGGAAGGGGCTGCTACAATGCAGAGGCTTGGTGACAAGGTGACACCGGAGCAGCGATCTGAGGGAAGCCGGGGAGAGAGGCACGTGTGCATCCGGGCAACACATGCAGGCGGAGAGAGGGGCAGGGGTGACGGTCCTGATCAGGGCGAGTCTCTAGCACCAGCAAGGCCAGCATGGCTGGAGCCCAGCGAGCCAGGTCAGGGTGGAGGATAAGGCCTGGGAGGGGTGGCAGGTCCAGGTCATGGCAGGCCATCGTAGGCTATTACTGGCACTCTGATTTCTCAAGAGGAGGGGCACTCGAGGAGGTTGCAGAGGGACTGGCTTACACTTTGAGATGGCTCTGGCTGTTTGCCACCCCTCCCAGGGGGGTGTAAGGGCCAGAGGAGGTTATGGCCACGATCACCAGGTGAGGGCGGTGCTGCTGGCTGAGCCCACAGGTAGCAGCAGAGGGGAAAATGCTCAGAGCAACAGGGTTTGCTATGAATTATATGTGGGGTGTGACAGAGAGGGGCCAAGGGTGTCACCGAGGCCCTGGGCAGAGCAGTGACCATCTTCAATACGAAGGCCCGAGGGAGGAGCAGATCTGGGCTGGTGCAGGAATGTTTTGGGCATGTGAAATCTGGGGTCCACTCTTCCAAGCAGGGGGCCTGGGTTCAAGGGAGAGGTTTAGGCTGGAGGCAGGCACCAGCAGACAGCAGGTGGGAGCAGCTGAGATCATCAGGACACGTAGACAGAGGCCCGAGGGCACGGTGTTCCCTAGAGGTCAAGGATAAGGGGAGCCAGCAGAGAAGACAGGGCCGAGCATAGCCCATAAGCAGACGAAAACAGTGATTTAGAAAGTGACCACTCGGACACAAGCTGTGACAAAGACCAAGAGCTGGCCGCCTGCCCGTGGCCGTTAGCAGGATTTCTTCCTGACTTTAGACCCCATGCCACCCTGCCCCCACAGCTGTGTCGGGAGGAGAACCTCAGGGATGAGATTTACTGCCAAGTCATCAAACAGGTCACAGGACACCCTCAGCAGTGAGTATGCTGAGCCAGGGGGAGCAGGGAGGACAGCCCGGTGCTGAGGCCGGGATCTGGCCAGCCTGAAGCCCAGGCTCTCTGCCCTGCAGGGAACACTGTGCTCGTGGCTGGAGCTTCCTCAGCCTCCTCGCAGGCTTCTTCCCCCCGTCAACCACGCTGATGCCCTATGTGACCAAGTTTCTGCAGGACTCAGGCCCAAGCCAAGGTGCCTATGGGAGGGACTTCCAGCCTGGGGTCTCAACAGCTTGGCGAGGGGTTTGGAGATGCCTGTGACCCCAGCCTGCTTCCCCTCTGCAGAGCTGGCCCAGAAAAGCCAGGAGCACCTCCAGCACACAGTCAAATATGGGGGGCGCCGGCGGCTGCCCTCTCCGGGTGAAATTCAGGCTTTCCTGGTACTGGGGGGGAGGGGGGTACAGGTGGCTGGGCATCTTGGGACTCCCTGGTGGGGGATACGAAGTTGGGGCCTCTGGCCACTGGAAGACTGACCCTGCAATCTGTCTTGGCAGAAAGGGCAAGCAGTCCGCCCGCTTCTCATTCACTTGCCAGGGGGTCTGGATTACAAAACCAGTATCCAGACTTTCACGGTGAGCATGGGGCTGCTGAGGAAGAAGGGCTGGAGGAGATGGGAAAGCTGTGGCATCGGGACCGCCCCCCCCAAGTCCCCTGCCCCCCCCATGGCCCTGTCTCTGTGCCCAGGTGGCAGCAGAAGTGCTGGAGGAGCTGTGCCGGCAGATGGGCATCACTGACCCCCAGGAAATGCAGGAATTTGCCCTCTTCCTCATCAAAAAGGAAGGTGAGCGGGGCGCCTGGGTGGCTCAGTCGGTTGAGCGGCCGACTTCGGTTCAGGTCACGATCTCACGGTCTGTGAGTTCGAGCCCCGCGTCGGGCTCTATGCTGACAGCTCGGAGCCTGGAGCCTGTTTCCGATTCTGTGTCTCCCTCTCTCTGACCCTCCCCCGTTCATGCTCTCTGTCTCAAAAATAAATAAACGTTAAAAAAAAAAAATTTTAAAAAAGGAAGGTGAGACCCTTGCCTGGGGAGAAATCGGGGGGGGGGGGGGCAGGCTGGATTCCAGGAGGTGGCTTACCTGCCAGCTGTGTGCCCGTGAGTGAGGCAGGTCCCCACGCTGGGGCTGGCAGGCCTGCGGGCAGGGTTGACCCTGGACAGCAGGGCAAGCTGTGGACCTGGGTTCCCCACTCAGGCGAGCTGGTGAGGCCCCTGTGGCCCCACGAGTACCTCAACAGCGTGTTGGATCAGGACGTGAGCCTACACAGCCGGCGGCTCAGCTGGGAGACCCAGCTGCACTTCGATCACCCCACCTACATCACCACCCACTACAAGCAGGTCAGCTGCCACCCCTGGCCCCCACCCAGCCCCGGGCAGCAACTTGCAAGCGAGCCCCTGCCGGGGTGAGGGACCTCCAAGCCTCCCTCCCCCGAAGAAGAGATGGTGACAGGACCGAGCTTGAGCCCCAGGAGCCACCACCGAGTGGGGGCTTTGAGGCACAGCTGTCCCCTCCCCTCACTGCTGTCCCTCCTCAGGTGCTGCGGGACTATCTCCAGGGGAAGCTGTTGGTCAGTCCCCAGGCAAACGCCCAACTGGCCAGGCTGGCCGCCCTGCAGCACCGCAGCCAGACCCAAGAGGACCGGCTGTCAGAGTGAGTGTGAGGGTGGCCCCACACCTCCCGTCACCCCTCGTCCCTGCCGGTGCCGAGGCCCACCTCAGCATGCACCCAAGGTCCTCTCCTTCGGCCCCCCACCCAGTCCTCCAAGGTCAAGGCCGCTCAACTTGCACCTTCCTGGCCTCAGTGTGATGGGCCTGGAGTAGTGGAGGCTGTGTACACCTGACTTCCCCATCCCAAGCTCCTCAAGGGCAGGGCCCAGACGTCATTCGTTAAGACCGGATTCCCAGCCTCACCTGCCTGTAGTAGCCTTGCTCGCTTATTTAGCACCTGCTGTATACCCAGCCTCGACTGACCAGTCTGTGTCGTAGGCAAGACCTGTTGGCTTACTTGCCAAAGCCGCTGCAACGGTTGGTGAGCACGTCAACCATAAAGAACCTGGTGGAACAGGAGTTGAGGTGGATGCAAGCATGCAGCTCCCAAGAAGCACAGATCAGCTTCATTGGTGGGTCTGGGGCCCTGGGGGTTGCGAGGGCCGGAGCAGGAGACCGTGAAGGGAAGGGGTGAAGGTGCAGGGCAGCTTCTCTACCTGCCCTGCCTCGCTCATCCAACCTGGAGGCCGTCGGGCAGGTCCCAGGGCCACAGTGACCAGAACTGCTCTCCCGGCCCCTCCCTTCCCAGAGGCTGTGAGCCAGCTGCCCCTCTTTGGCTACACCGTCTATGTGGTGTTGCGGGTCAGTCAGCTGGCCCTGCCCGGACCCAGCCTCCTGGGACTCAACCGCCAGCACCTCATCCTCATGGACCCCAGCTCCCAGGTGGGCCAGGCTCCCGCCCCGATGCTGGCCTGAGCACCTTGCGCCACTCTCCCACCATCCACGGTGACCCCTCCCCTGAGAGGGTCCAAGCTCTGCTGTCTCTACTGCCCCCAGAAACTGTACTGCTCCGTCGCCCTGAAGGACCTGCAGAGACTCCACCTGCTGAGCCCCCTGGAGAGCGATGGGCCCCCTGGCCTGGAACTCAACTACGGCTCTGCCGACAACCCCCAGACCATCTGGTTTGAGCTGGTGAAGGTGAGCGGCCAGGGCCTCCGATGACATCCTGGGAAGGCAGCACACGCGTGACCCAGGCCTGGCGTGGGGTGGGGGTGCAGAGCGGGGAGCCGTGTCCTCATGTGCCTGTGCCCCGGCAGGCCCAGGAGCTGAAGCACACCATCGCCTTCCTGAAGGACAGCGGCACTGCTTCCAACTAACGGCTGGCCTCACCCAAGAAGAGGGGGAGAGGGGAGGAGACGAGGAAGGGGCCCCTCCCACATCCAAGTCTGACTGGGAGGGTCTCCCTTGGGTGCCATCAGGCCATTTTGGTTTGGACTCCACTCCCCCACCCCTGGCTGTTCTGGAACCTCCCACAGCACGGAGCTCCTGGCCCACGTGGCGGCCATGAGGCAGGAGCTACTACGGTGACATCAACTGGGAAAGAGAGTAGCAAGACTCCCCCCTGGGGGTTCCCGGAGTGGGGGCTGCAGGAACTCGCTTGGGCAGCTGATGCTGCCTACCCTGGGGGAGATGCCCGTATGGCGCCAGGCCCTGGCTCAACACCAGAACGATCCCAGGCCTGGGAGAAGCAAATGCTGAGGAAATAAAACTCCCAAGAGAAAAAGGCTGTGTTTGTGTTTGGCGGGGGAGGGGTGTCAAAACCAACAGGACTTTTATTTCTCAGGTACGTCTCAGTCCGGCCCGGCCTTCCTGACCAGGAACTGAGCAGAGCGCAGGGCGCGGAGGCTGCCCTTCTCCTGAGCTCTGCACCCAGGGCCAGCCTGGAAGCTGGCCTCGCAAGGGAAGGGGGGAGTGGCCCAGGACCTGAAGGGGCCAACACCTCAGACGGGTGGGCTTCACCCTGGCTTACAACCTGTTAAGAACAAGAGGTGGAGGGACCACGCCTTCCTCCTGTTCCCCTGGCAGCAGCGACACCGCCCCACTACCTCCTAACCTGGGGATCTGGCTCAGAAAACCCAGCCAAGAGAGGAAGGGAGGCTAGGAGGAAGAAGACCTCAGATTTTGCAAGCAGAAAGGTGGCTGGCCTCTGGCCTCCGACCTTGATTTAGGAGGCATCTGGGGCCATCTCCAAAGCAAGCATGGTTGGAGGGGGGAGGGACCCTGAGCAAAGAGGATGCTCCTGATGGCTGCGGGCTTTCCACCTTCCCATTCCTGAGCGAGGCCCAGGTTGGCCCCCGGTTGAGGCCGGAGGAGCACTCTGGCCCTAGTGGGCAGCAGCCGGTCATCTCTGTGGGTCACACAGGCCGTGCCAATCAGCTTCACTCTCGCACCGGGCCCGGCCATGGAAAAACTGCTTGATGAAATGCTGGGCCTCTTCCTTTACTACAGATTTGAGAAGAGGAACATGAGGGCCAGTCCCCTCCCCACCACCGAGCCCCGCAAATGCTCCCTGGCCTGGTGATGCAGGCACTCACCGCTCTTTCCGGGAGGAGTCTTCTGAGTCAGCGAGTGCGAGAGGTGGCGGGCGAAGGCTTTAAACAATTCCTGGAGGCGGAAGGTGACAGGAGCAAAGGGTGCAGACCCCTGCCCTGCCCCCACCAGTGGCCCATAGCCATGACCCAAGGGCAAGGCGGACCCAGGGAAGCAGGCAGCTGGCCTTAGGACCTAGCCTGCTTCCGCCCCGCTTTGTCCTGGCTACAGGTAGGACCTGTCCTGCGCCCAGGTATCCCAGGCCCAGGAGAGGGCAGAATCCACCCACCTACCCTACCTTGGATGCAAACTTGCCCTCCTTGTAGAAAGGGGTCAAGCATTTGACCACAACATTTGCAGCCTCTTTGAGGGAGATGCCAGGGACTGGGAGAGGACAGGAGCCTTGGGCTGTAGGGTTCAAGGTGTTCTGATCGCTGGCTGAGATGCTGTCTTCAGCTTCAGCTAAGATGGAGGCGTTGGCTGAGAGGCAAGGCCTCTTCTGAGCCTGGTTCTCTAGGCTCTCCTGTGCAGGACCCAAATGGAGCATCACTCTCGGGCTCCCTGTCACGGCCCCTCCCCTCCTTCTGGAAAACTGGGCCTCAGCATCTGCTGGCTCCCTCCAGCCCAGCCCATCTAACTCTGGGATGTAAAAAGAGGGAATTTTCCCCAAATCCCTAATCGGGAGAACAGAGCAGACACCAGCCTGGTCTATAGGCCTCCTCCCCTGTGGCCTCATCCCTGTCAGTACCTGCTGGGTTCTGGGCCGCTTGCCCGTGTGTGTCTCCTTTGTGGGGGTGGGCTGGCCTTCAGGGGACCCCTGGTTTCTGGGTGGGCAGGACCTGGCCAGGGAGGAGAGCAGGCGTCAAGGGCTCCAGGCACCAGCTGCACCCTCAGCTCAGCTGGCCCAGCAGAGCACACCCTGGCCAGGGCTTCAGAGATCCAGTTAGCAAAAGAGATTCCAAAGAATTTCAGAACTATCAGAGCCCTTACCTTGACCTCTCACTGGTGCACTCCTTGGTCTGGGGGGATGCAGCCAAACACCCCAGGGCTCCATCCTCCCCTGCACACTTCTCTGGGACTGCTGGGGGTCCCCGCATTCCCTCACGGGAAAGGCTGGCACCTCCTGTCCCTGGTGCTGAGGTGAGGGGAGACGGGCTCTTGGCCCTTTGGCAGAAGCGGACGATGTTCTGAGAATCTTTGAGGGCTGCTGCGGCTAGGAGCTGTTGCTTCTTGCTGGCCCGGGCCTTGGCAAGGGGACCGCCCTTAGAGGGACTTGTCGCCTTCCTCTCAGGGGAGGACCCCCCACAATGAGCACTGCTTCCAGGGGCCTCTCCTCTGGGCCTCGGGAGGCACTCACTGCAGTCCTCACTCTGGAGGCCGCGGGGCTGGCTGGGGAGCTCCCGCTCACCTCCCAGCACAGGCTGGGGGGCTTGCTTCTCAGCCCGCGTCTTCTCCATCAGCTCAGTGGCCGTCTGGAATGGGCAGGAGCCTTTGGGAAAACCAGCTCCCACTCGCTTGGGTTTCAGCTGTGAAGAAGAGGAGAGAGGGTTCTGACCACCAGGTCCTCGAGGACACTCACGGGCTAGTCTGGAATGGCTCTTGGGAGCGGAGGAGGGAGAAACCAGGCAGGACACTGCTAGGGGGTCAGGCTGATGAGAGAAGATCTGTGGGGGCTGCAGAGGTACAGCTGGGAGGGCAGGGAGGCTGGAGGGCCTGCCCCAGGGTGCCTAGGGCCGGGGCTACGGCGCCCAGAGAGGGCCAGTGGCCATACTGTGGCTGAGGACAAGGGGAAGTGATGCCTTTCCCAGACCCAGGTTTGGGGTGGATGCCAGGACACCACTCACCGAGTACACTTGGGAGGCCGGCCGGATGTCATACTCGGTGGGCTCTGGGGGCTGGGCCTGGGCATTGTGACTTCTGGTGTCGCCTCCCACGTCATAGAGCTGCCCCTCCTTGGAGGCTCTGTGGATCTCGGCCACCTGAGTCATGGACAGGTTGGGATGCCGTGGCACCCACTAGCTCCTGAAAGCCCCAACCCAGGCTTTCCACAGGTGGGATTCTGGGGCCTGTGGCTGAAGGTCACTGGACACTGGACAAGTTCTAGTCCTCAAGGGGTTGGCTAGAAACATCTTCAGCTGGCAAAGACGGGAGGTCAGGCTCCCCTGTGTATGTGGCTGCCTTGCAGGGGGCAGGCAGACAGCCTGGGAAGGTAGAGGGGCTGCCTCTCCCACCCTAGCCCATAAGCATACCCTGCCTGGGCCCACCTTCTTTAGCACGCTGGCCTTGTACAGGTTGGCCACCTTGGCATTTCGGAACATCTCATATTCCAGCTCCACAGCCCTGGGCTGGAGATCGGGTCTGAGGGTAAGAATAAGCATAAGGCGTCAGGGGGGCCTGAGCCCTCTCTCTGTTGAGCTCCTGCTGGATTCCATCTGGGGACCCTGGAGATGGCTTCACGGCCTGGTGGGACTGGCCTTGGGCACAGGGATTCCAACCCGGACTCTGGGCACCCTGTGGCTTACTGCCCTTCAGCAGGCGCTAGCAGCCCCTTAGTCCTAGCTAAGCCTGCCCCCTGGTGGGGCGGTGAGACCTGCTGCCACTGGGAGCAGGATGCGTCACGATCCGGGGAGGGGGTACCCAAGTAAGCCAGGAGGGCTGGGGGCTCTTGTGGTCTGCAAAGGAACAAGGGCTCGGAGAAGCCTCCTAGGCCTCCGTGACCTGAGACACTCACCCATCGGCGGTCCCTGTGACCTGGCGATTACTGCTCAGAGCCTCTTCCAGAAGCCCCAGGCAGTGCTCACGGGCCTACACAGGGGAAGGAATTTTGTCACTCAAGCCTTAAGATTGGGGGAGGAGTCTGGGGGACAGAGTTGCCCACCTCTTACCTTCACAGTGAGCCTGGGGATCTTCTTGCTGGAAGCCTCTTTCAGGGGACAGTCCTCATCTGTGGGGAAGAGGGGTGGGTCACTGCACTCTACTTTCTGCTTTGTGGAGTCCCCAGCCCACCGTGAGGCATCTACACCCTGGGAACAGCCCCAAAGTCCCTGAGGACACTTCGGTACTGACCTGGAGGTACGAAGTCTTCTATCTTGGGGTCTTTGCCCTGGAAGGTGACATGAAGGGCCTATGAGGCATCTTGCTTGGCTGCAGGATGGCCCCCCATCCAGCACCAGGGTAGGGGCCGAAAGAGTGTGAACGGGGGGCCACTGGAGACCCCATCAGGCCCCCATCCCCTTCACCTTGCGTAGGCTCATCTGTCTTTGGTAGAAGAGATTCCATTCCCGCTTGTGGGCCTCGTCTCTGCCCTCGTCCCCACTGCCTCCAGACCCTTCGTCATACCTAGGGGACAGACTAGGCGTGAGCAGCCCTGGGCCTGGGCTCTGCCCTCCTGTCATGCCTCTCTAGCGGGGCACTGGTTGTCTCCGAGAGCCTGGCCTCCAGCAGCAGCATCAAGCTCCTGGCTCCACCACGGCCCCCAGGGGCAAGGGGTGAACTACGACATTGGGGCGCCTCTGGTCTGGCCTTGGCACGAGGAGGAGAATGCCAGCCTATCTGCAGTGGGTTGGGGGCCCCTGACTCCACGGCCCCTCACCTGCTGAAGCCCCCATAGCCCCGGCGGCCTCCCTCATACAGCTCAGGGTCAAAGCCATTCCCCTGGGAAGGCCCGATGCAAGTCTTGCTCCAGCTGCTTCTGTGCTCCAAGGCTTCCAGCTGCTTCCGCAGGGCCACAGGGTTCCGGCAGTGGTCACAGCCCTTGGTGCAGGCAGGAGGCGCATCCCCAAAGTACTTGGCGATGGCAGCATGGCGGCACCTGACAGAGGCAGCACAACAGAGGCAAGGGGTGAGGGACCCAGACAGGCCAGTGTTCACTCGCCCGCTCCCTAAACTCTGTCTGAGGAGCGCTACGTGCTGGGCACCACACTCAGCATCTCGTACGCCTCCTCTTGTGCGAGCCTGACAAGCAAGGCACCATTTAGTTGCCCATTTTACGGATGAGGACAATGAGGTGAAGTGTTCCCAAGGTCGTATAACATATGGGGGAATCCGGAGAAGACAGGGTGGGACCCCCACTCCGTCCTGCTTCTCTATGGCTTCCTCCCCTCGGTCCCGGCCTCCCGCTCTGTGCTCTGTCCTCTGTCCTCTGGCAGTGGGGTGCCCCGGGAATAGCTCCAGCTCTGGGTACAGATGCTGACTCTGCTGCTGAGGCTGCCTCCTTAGGGAAAGCATTTGACTTCCCAAAGCCTACACGTCCTTGGCTGTGAGACGCGCAGGAGCGCCGGCTCCATGGCCGGGGCGTGGGGCGTGGTGCCTGGCACACACAACAAGGGTTCTTTTTAGCACCTTCACCCTTGCCCGGAGGTGGGGGAGGGAGGGACCAGCACGAGGTAGCCCTACCCCAGCCTCAGCACTCGGCTCTGCCATCTCTTGACGGCCTCTTCCTTGTCCCCAAGAAGACTGTGCGTGCGTACGCAGTCTTGGGCCGGGGGACCGCCCAAGAGCTGGAACCAGCAGCACTGAGAGCTGCCAGCGTATGCTGGTCGCTGCTGAGGGCAATGGGAGACCAGCCTTGGCAGGAGTCTCGTCACATCGCCTGGCGCCTCAACTCCACTGCCACGGCCCCGCTGCTGGGGTACCAGACTCCAGCTGTCTCTGACTCCCAGGAGGGGGGCACAGTTGGTCCTTGAGACAGGTGCAGAGGCCCCCAGGGTGGGGGGTAGGGTGCAGATCTAATCACGGCCCTTGCAAAGGGCCAGTCTTGCCACAGGAATGTAGCAGGAGGTGGGAGAGCACGAGAGATTGGGCAGCAGAGGCAGGGCTGTCCAGGCGCCATGTCCCGAGGATAAGAATAGGTGGTGTCACCCTCCGGCCAGAATGCCTCTCGATGTGAGCACCGCAAGAAACACTTTGAGGAGCTGAGACCCTAAGGGACAGGCAACAGGAATGAGAGCTGATGTTACACAGATCCTAGGAAGTGGGGTCTGGCTGCCTTGTTTAGAGAAGGCAGCTTTGAAGGCAGCAGATGGCAAGGAGGCCCAGGCAGCCACCAGGGGGCACTGTTCCTGCCACTCCTAAAACCAACATGCGACTCCTTCCACTGCTAGTCTGTGCATCTGCACAGTGGCCGCCTGTCCAGCCTCTGGGAGGCTCCGGCACCCAAGTGGTGTGGCTATACGGTTGGCTTCCTTCCCCCCCCCCCCCACCCTCCCTCAAGCCCAGACTCACTGGGGTTTTGTGCTCACACTCAAAGGGCTCCATTGAGAGCTCACAGATGCGGGCTGGGGTCAGCTCCTGTCCTGCTCCTGTCCTGCTCCGGGCACAGCCTGGTCTGCTGGGGTGGCACAACCAACCAAATGTCAAAGGGCCCTGCCAGCCACTGAGCTCTGGAGCCGGTCCCTGACGGCCAGGGCCAGGAATGAAGAGACAGCCCCAGCACTCTTTGGAAAGAAGGACATCGGCAGTGTCCTCCCTCCTGGGGTGGTGGAGCACCAGACACTTCCCCCGGCAAGCAGGCCAGTCTCAAGTCACCCCTAACTTCCTCCCCAAGGGTCTGGCCTCGTGGGTGGTCCGGCAGCTCCCCCAACTATTTACTTCCTAGGAGGGGCCAGAGGGCAGGACCAGCCAGGGAGTCTCGAGAGAGACAGGTTGGCTGGTCAGGCGGATGGGCTCAAACCCCTCCTGAGGGTAGGGAGGGAGCCAAAGAACTTGAGCGCTGTGGGGCGTCCCTCCCTCCTCACTCCACGGCTCAGGTGGAGCCTCCCAGAGGGCATCTTTGCCAGGGAAAAAGAGAGCCGACCTCTTTTATCAGCTCTCCGCCCAGGCCCAGCCCACGACGGCTTAGCACACACCCGCCAGGAGGGAGAGGAGAGGAAGAGGAGGCACAGAAGAGACGGGTTCGCCCTTGCAGACCTCCCAGGGGCAGGGCAGCCACAGAGGAGTCTGAAGCCACCCTCGGAGGTCCCAGCAGGGATTCACTCGGCTGGGCAGGGGCAGCGGTGGCACTGGCTCCCCTGCTTCAGTGGCCGCCCCTTGTAATTTGACACTTGGATCTCCAGGACGACCAACAACAAAAAAGCTGAGGCCGAGACAGCAGCTGGCTGTCAGCAGCCAGGAGCTCCACTCCTCTGAGGAAGGCGCCCAGCAGCGGGTCAGGAAAGAGGCATCCGAGAAGGAAGGAAGAGGTGGTGGCCGGGCGAAGCCAGGCAAGGGAGGCTGCCGGGCTCCCCAGCATCCGCGGTTGCCCCTCAACCCAACACCTGAGCTCCCAGGTGAGTGGTGCCGGCCACAGATTTTGGGCGAGGGGGCCAGCCAGGGCCCCCTGCCCCAAGGGTGGAGAGCCACAATCTAGCACGATCACAGGGGCTCGTGGGGGTGCACTCGGTCAGTCTCCAGACAGCCCCGTTTCAATCTGGGCTCTCCCTTCTTTTGTGGGGACCCAGCACTGGAGGGACACAGGCTGAGGCTGCAGCTCTCTGCTCAGAGTGCTTTCCTCCCTGCTTGCTGAGCAGGCAGAGGGGCCCCGAGTGCCTGCTTACTCTGCAAGTTAGTTTAAGCTTTTTCTATTCAGGGGGCTTAAACAGGGATTTGGCTGTCCTGGCCTGGGAGAGAAGGGCTGTCTGCTCTCTGGGCCTCCCTTTTTCCCAGGATCAAGGCAGAGCCCTCTGTCCCTGCTTTCTCCCAGCGGAGGAGGCTCAGGGCAGGGTCTGCCCCACCACTTCGTGCCCCTCAGGATGTGGCAGGACCCACAGCAGCTCTGCCCATCTGTGTCCTGCATCAGAGTGGCAGCTGCCACCCCTTGAGAGGGGCTTGGCCCGCTCATTGCCAGGTGTTCCTAGCTCAGAGCCAAGCCTGGGTGCTCCTCCCTGGGTCCATTTAGAATCCCACGACCCCCCAGGTCTCTCCAAATGCTGTGCCAGAAGCATGAGGGCCTGACCCTGAACCCAAGGTGGGGTGTGGGAGGAGGCGATGGTGAAACTGAGGCCAGTGAAGGACGCACCCGGTATGTGGCCCTGTGACACGCCATTGGAATGCTGACCCCAGCATGGCTCTCCAGCAGCCCCGGGAGCAGCCCCCTTGGGCAGGGCCCCATGAACGGAGGCTGCCTGCTCCTCCTGCCTTCTTGTCCTCACACTAGGGCTAAAGTCTCCCTTCCCCGCCCCCCAGATGTTTCCCCCAAAGCAAACAAACTAGTATCTACTAGGAAAGAAAAACAACAATCCAGGGAAAAGTGGAAACCAAGAATCAGTCCAAGTGTTCTTGGCTCAGCAGAGTCTGTGAGATTTGGCCTGAGTCGGTGGCTGGAGAGGCTAATGCCCTGCAAAGACGGCCATGCAAGGCAGAGAGGGGACAGGCGCTGGCCTGTGTTGGAGGCAGCAGACAGGACTGGGTGAGGGACGGGCACAGTGGTGAGCCCAGGGCTACCCCTGCTGGCTCTGATCTGTAAGACGGCCCAGGCAGGCGTGCGGGCGGGGATCAGAGTCCCTGCGGCCACAGGACATACGTGGATGGGGTCCCCAGAACCCAGGCCCTGAGCTGGAACGGGAGGGTGATACCTAGCTTCTGGGGCTACGGGAACCATCGCTAGCAGCCGGAGGTGCCTCCTCCGGTCCTGGAAAGCAGGACTGCTCTGGGTTCAAGCAGCTACTTCCCACAGCAACTTGGAGCCAAGGCAGGAAAGGGCATCGTCTGAAGGCCTGATGCGGTCAGTGCACAGTGGACACCTCTGCCTTGCTGGTCAGGCCCCCAGACGCCGAAAATCTGCCACAACCGTCAGTTTGCCTCGTGACAGCTGTTTCTCAAACAAGACAATGCCCTGTGGAGCAAGGGTGGCTACAACTTTCCATGACAAAATGACAGGGGCAGAGCAAGAAACCCTTGGGGCCCTGAGCCATCGATACACCACTTATCAGTCACAAACACACCCGCCTGCCGCCTGTTCTCTTCCACAAGGGGCCTCTGGAGTTGAAGTATCAGTTTTGCAAGGAGGAAACAGGGAAGCTTCAGTACCAAATGGCAGTTGTCCGGCCTGCAGGTCACCCGCGTGCCCTGTCACAAGGCTCCCTGTGGCAGGAGATGCCACACAAAGGAATGTCTTCTGGTCCCTCCAGCCCCTCCAGCCTTCATCTCTGCCTGGCTCACTTTCCCTCCTCCACTGGCTGCCATTCCAGCCACAGAGCACCCTTCACAGGCTCCAGGAAGGGCCACGCAGGCAGCCAAGGTTGCTCTCTCTTCCCGGGGCCGTGGGAAGTCACTTGCTTGGCTGCCTCTGACCAAAGTACTCCAGAGCACAGGGCCGGCAGGGACTAGGATTTCCCTGATTCACAGGCAGGAAGTACAGTTTTGGAAGGAGTCTGGCAGAGCGAGACAGACCAGAAAGATATATACAATATCAGTATATACGTACTGATACGTACAATTATCAGTACCCCTCTGGGCTTCCCTGCCTTCCTCCCTCCAAACCTGGGAAAGTAAAAGAGATAAGAGGCAGCCAGCCTCAGAGCACCCGCTTTCCCCAGACCACAGCTGGGAACACTTACTCCCTACAGGGCAATGGCCAAGGAACATGCTGCAGGGTCACCTGACGACTGCTGGTTATATTGGGCACCAGGCGTCAGGCACCCCCTGGGCCTCGCTTTAAATAGCCCACTGGGAAGAGCGCCTGGGACCTGCTGGAATGTGCCTCCTCCCTCTTAGGAGCACAAGGCCCCTCCAGCTCCCACGGTCCCCACTAAGGCTTCTTCTGCTCAAGCCCAAGCTGGAAATGGCAAAACATCAACTGGAAAACAAAGGGCGTTCCCCTTCAGCCTTTGGGGCAGAACATCAGTGCCCAGTGGCTCCATTCCAGTTCACAGACGGACGGAAGCAGTGGGCAGCCCTGGGTGAGACCCCAGGGCTGGTACAGCTTGCCAATTCAGCTCACCAGAGGCGCCCTGGGCGCAGAAGCATGATGCCATCTGTCCGCAGCCATACGGCCTGCCTCTGTGTGGACGGGCACTCCTCCCGGAGCGGGGCCTGGGCCCCTGGGTATGACTGCAGCATCCCCACTACACAACACCCGGAGGATGGCCGACTTCAGAGCCGAAGCTTCTGATCGACAAAGGCCACCTTTCCCGTACAGCAGAGCAACCTCGGCTCCACCTGCCTCCCCCCTGCTCTGGAGATCACACCCCTCAGACCGACAGGGTCCCCACACCACTTCTCGCTCACAAGCGGAGGCCTCCCCTCTATAACCCCTCCCCGGGGCTTTGGATGTGGAAGCACAAGTGACAAAGCTCCCGCTGCCCGCTGGCCTCCGCCCGCTTCCTCTTTCAAGGAGTCTCTGCTGCTACATTAGGCAATGCAGGCACGGGGCCAAACAGGCTGAAAAAGCCAGACCAAGTGTAGACGGGGAGGAGAAGAGGAGCCCAACTCCTGAGCCCTGTGCAGACTCTCCCCCAGGGCCTTGGCTGGCACTTCTGTTCCCTCCTCCAGGAATGCGGAGGAATATTCTCCTGGAAACGGGAAGTGGATGAGCAGAGAGGCTCCAGAACGAGAGGGGACTGCCCTCCTTGTGCAAGCCAGCTTCGTCGGTCAAAGAAGGGGGGCGCTGTTCAGTGTGACCAGAGAAGAGGGGCACCATGCTCGGGAAGGAGTTTGGTGAACCTGAGACAGACACGTGCCATCTGTCCCTTTGGCAACAAGTCACATGTGGTTCCCAAAGAACAGGTGTGGCCCTGGCCTCGTGAGTGATGTGCCTGAATAAAAACAGTGCCCCAGACTCCTGAGCGTGGAATGGGGCTGATCGTGCAGAGCACACCTGTGCTCAAAGAGTTCCGGGGCCCTCGTCCCTGCACTGGGCCCACCGCGAGGGCAGTGTCCTCAGAAAGCTGCTCCGTGGGCTGACTTGACCTTGCGAGCCACAGAGCAGGCTGCCTGAGACAGGTCTCCATCAAGAGACAGCATGGGGAAGTAGGGGGAGCCTGGCTAGGCCCCCATCCTGCTGTGCCACCTCAGAGGAATCACTGTTTCCCATATGTAAAGGGAGGCAGGAATGAATGACGCATGGGATTCTAGGATCTCTTGCCTCTTTGTATACTTGAAAACTGGGATCTTGATCGCCTTTACAGAAATGCGCTAACCCCGGGATGGGGCATAAGAGAAGATAGAAGGCTCTACCAGGAGACTCCCACTTCTGACAGGAAGCCCTCTAATCCTCCATGGACCCATCATCTGCCGGCTACCCCCAACACTGCTTAAAATACAGCTCCCATCTCCAGCTTGCCCCCTCCCGCCCCCCCACCTTCCTTTACCTTACACACCACAAATATCCTGGGAATGAAAGACACAGACGAAACTCCCCAAGGTGTTTGGGGAGGGTCTTTGACAGTGTACAGGGTGGGGGTGTGACTGTCCCCAAAGGCTTCCTGTGGTGGCCAGACCCCCCCTCTCCACAGACACACACCGCAAGAGGGGAAGCCCACCTGCTGGGCACAAACGTGTGCCAGGATCTGTGCTTCCTGCCGCTGTGCTTCCGGGTGTCAATCCTCCCAACGGCCTTGAAGGATGGCTATCTCATCTTATGTAAGATGAGGAAAAGAAACAGACTCAAAGAGACAAAGTGACGCGTCCACGTCATGAAAGCAGAAAGGGGCAGGCATTCAAATCCAGGATGATCCAATGTTCCACGGGGTGCAGGCGACCTTGTGGAAGAGGAGACATAGGAGGCACATGCCAGCTGCCATCCAGGTCCGGAAGGACTATGAGGCAGAAGGTGGGCTAGAAGCATCCTGTGTGACCACAGGCAGGACCAACGAGGTCAGGAGGGGGTTCCACCTTCCAACGATCAGCACTGCTCCGAGGAGGAACAGGGCAAGCTGCCGTAGCAGATGGGGCTCCCCATCTCACCCGGAGGGGGCTCAAGCAAAGGCTGCACACCAGAGGGAGTGCAGAGAGCCAGGTACAGGGTAGGGGGTTCAAGCAGATGACCTTCAAAGCAGTTCTAAGACAGCTATACTGTGGCGATAGTACCAGGAGTGACCAGCTTCCAAAACTGCAGTCATCTCGGAAGAACCTGCCTGGCTAAGGCCCAGGACAAGGCGGCAGTAATTAGATCCTGAGGTCTGGCACAAGACCTCGGCCACCTGTTACGCTCCCTTGGATTAGAGCTGCCTTGGTGAACAAGTTCAGGCTGGGTTGGCACCAGGCTGTCCCTGGTCCATCCCTGAAGAGGCACTGGCTCCCTCATGCCCACAGGGGAGGCAGAAGGGGAAAGAAACTCCTGATGTACAGCTGGCCCAACTCACAGACTCAGCCTGGACCTTCACCGTCAGCCTATTGGGCACCCTTAGACAGGAAGAGGCTCTCAGTCATCACCTGGAAGGCTGAGTTGCTACATACCTGGGGTGAGGGTGGGGACACAAGGGACTCTCCTGGTCAGGCCAGAGGAGCAGGTCTGAGCCAGCAGAGGAGGGCCTGGTAAACCAGCCATGGGATGTGTGATCCCGTCCCGAGAGGCCTCCTTGGGGAAAAACTGCAGGGTACACAGCATCATCTCTGCCTCTTCAAAGAATACCATATGAGTAAAGAAACTGAGCTGGTGGGAGAAGTGGAGGGCCCTGGAGGGGCTCAGACCACCTCCCCCAGTTAGTTCTCACCCAGCTGACCCCTGCCAGGAGCCCCATGTGCCCACTCGAGGAAAAGCCTGACTCCTTCTGCCCCACATATGATGAAAGGCAAGAGCACCAGGCTGGAATCCTAAAGCCCGGTCTCCCCACTGGGAACCCAGGGGAGGCACCAAAGTCCTGAAGGACCCAGGAGTCACCAGGGGAGCCGTGCCAGCCCAAGGCGCTCAGCAAACCCAGGAGTAGGACAGTGAAGCCACCCCACCTCGAGGTCGGAAACCTTGGCCAACCGTGGCCAGCTGGCAGGCCTCTCCTGTGTCTGGCAGTGCCACGCAGCCTCCGGCGGCAGGGCCTCAGGCTCCCTGCCATCACCAGCCTCCCTCAGTCCGGGTGGTGCCAGGTGGGTGGGGGCTGAGGGCCGCCACTGGGTGGAGGGCCCTGATGGCTCCCTCCCCAGTCATGAGCCACCAGGGGTACAGGGGTGAGACCCGACTAACTCGTTCCACTGGCTGCAGGTGGGTGGGGACTCCCAGCCCCGTCCCGGTGAGGCCTGGCAGGAGCCCGGCAGGAGCCCGATGCACCATGGCAGCCGCCAACTTTGTGCAGGAGATGCGCTCCATGGGCGAGAAGCTGCTGCTCAAGCTGCAGAAGCTGCCCCAGGCCGAGCCTGTGGAGATCGCGGCCTTCTCGGTCATCCTCCTTTTCACAGGTAAGCTGAGGCTCTCACGTTCTCCCCAGCGCCGCTGGTTCTTCCTGGCATCCGGGAAAGGTGAGACCACAGTGCTGGCCAGAGCGCTGGCCGAGGTGGCCGGGTGTCCCCCAGACAGAGGAGAGGCAGATGTCCCTGGGGGGGAGCCAGAGGATTTCCCGAATCCTTGACAATTTGCTGATGGGGTGCAGAGGCAACCCCAAATCCCAACCAGGGGTGAAGGGAGAGAAGCTCAGGGCAGCAGAGGCGGCATGACAGGGAGGTCAGTGCCTAGTGGCTGGCACGGGGACAGTCGACACCTCTTGCCAGACTCTCAAGTATTTCTGACGAAGCCAGATCTCTGGCTAAAGGCCCTTCCCACACACCTCTGGAGGGCTTTGTTTAGAAGTAAGGCGTATGTTCTTTGTCTTCCCTGCCTGAGCTTCCCGTGCTCTCTGCTTCTCTCTCCTAACCCCCCAGCCACCGTGCTGGTGCTGCTGCTGATCGCCTGCTGCTGCTGCTGCAGGGACTGCTGCTGCCCTGAGCGCAGAGGCAGGAAGGTCCAAGTGCGGCCCATGAGCCCATCGTGAGGGACAGAGACGAGGAGGAGAAGCTGGAGAGGAAGCTGCCGAGCCATGATCCCACGTACCAGCCTGGCCCCAGCCCTGGCCCTGCCCGGGAACCCGACACCTGCAGCCTTATCAAGGAAACAAGGGCTGGTACGGCCACCAAACTCTCACCTGCCAGTGAATACTGGGTGCCAAGGAGGAGTCACCTGTTTAAAACCTGAGGAAACAAAAACTGGGGATTCTTTCCCAACTCGCACTTTCTAACAAAACACAGAAGTGGGGGCCCCATACCTGGAAGGAGAACAGCCTGCAGCGGTGGGGAGCCAGCCCAGAGGAGCAGGCCAACCAGAGGGGCTCTGTGCAACAGCTGCTGGACCCCAAGCTTCCCACCGGAGGGGAGCACGTCAGTATTCTATTCCGGTATTTGCCCGTTTCTATCTCAGTAAAAGCTTTCTGGTTGTGTTTCTGCGGCGCCAGACTCCCTGGCCTGGGCTCTGTGCTTCTGAAGGGCAAGGTGCCAGAATTCCAGGGGTGTGGCCAGTGACTGTCCTTGCCAGGCCTCTATTCTCCCCGTGCCCACGAACGCTGGAAAAACACAGGCAGGAATGCCACGCAAGAGGGAACCAGGGGAAGGAGAGGGTGAAAATCCATCAGCACTGGCTGCTACCAAACTCTGGCTACAGGTGCCCCCTCTACAGTGATGGGGCAGCGTTTGCCCAGGTGCTAGGCTCAGAAACGCCACTCAACAGCTTCGGCTGCCATTTACTTTAGCCTGAACACCCCACACCCACAGGCTCAGGCCCCTGGGTCTTTCCAAACTGCTAGAGTAAGAGAAGTCAGGCCCCTACTATTGCCTGCATATATATATATATATTGCCTGCATATATATATAACCTGCATCCCAACCCCTCTGTCCTTTCCCCCATTGTGTCCCAGGCTGTCTGGCCCCAAATCCTCACCCTGCCATTCACCAGCTGCATGAACATAGGTTAGTGACTCGACCTCCCAGAGCCACGTTTCCTCCCCTGTGGGTCGCAGCCAATCCCGGTAGCTGCCTCCTCGGGTGAGCTTATGAGGATAAACTAAGGTGACCTATAGGGAGCGCTTGGCACGGCACGGAGCATATCCTAGTCCTTATCTGCTCCTCTAAACAAGAGGGGCATGGACCCCAGGAATTAGGGTAGGGGAGGCAGAAAGCTCCCGTAGTACCTCCCCCTCCTTCCGCAGAGAGGTCTGCAGTTTTTACATGCCTCCGTCATCTTGCCCTGCCAGCCCGTGCTCTGGCTGCCTAGGGGCACGGCCCCGTCTACCCAAAAACCAGGGAGCGGAGAGGGAGATGCCAGGCTCTGCCCCTGCCCCTCCCCCCATCTCCAGCTGGCAGGCAGGTGAGAGAAACTGGCTGGCTGGTTTCACTTCCTGGTGTCCACTGACTTGTCTGACGGGTTTGGTTTAGGTTGAAGAAGCAGAGAGGAAGTTCTTCCATACAAAAGAAAAGAAATTCAAGAACCGGCTGTACCCTCCACCCCACACCACCCTACAAGAAGGGGATTCAGAATCACAATGATACCGTTGATAATGATGATGATGAAGGTGGTGGTGAGGATCAAGTGAGTGGAAATTTACTGAGGGCTTCTGTGTGCTCCCCCACCACCTGAAGTGTTTTCATGCAGGTGATTCCGTATAATCACCACAGCCTCAATGCCATAGATACCATCATTATCCCCATTTTGGAGATGAGGAAATTGAGCCCTAGCAACAATATGCAACTTGCCTAAGTTCAACCAGCTAAATACGGCAGAGCCAGCCTCTGGGCCCAGCCCAGCACAGCCCATCCAGCTGCAGAGCCCCTGCTCACCACACCGAGGGCCTGCAGTGCAGATAAGGCGCTGATCCCATTATCCTCCATCAACCAATCCTAGATCCCACACCCTAAAGTGTGCTAAAATCATCTCCCGGTGAGTGGGTGGAGCCCAAGAGGTAAGAGCTAGGGTGGGGCCCAACTAGGTCTCCCTCCCAGAAGAAAAACAGGGAAGGCGGGAGGGACTAGATGGGAAACCACTGCCCTTTTCAGTCCAGGCACCAATAGCTTAACAGCTGAGTCCAAATACGATGGATCCCAGTAGGCATCAAACTGGTTCACGCTGAGCCCTGCCACTAATGGCTCCCCACAGCAGTCCTGGGCAGGTTTCCATCCCATTCGGCTCAACAAACCACATCTGTTCCAGAGTGACAGCAGCCTGGCACCCTCCCAGCAGAGGTCTTCTCGGAAAGAGAGGCATGGAGAGGAAGCAGCAATCTTCCCATTGTGGGAAAGGACAGAGAGGTATAGCCATGGTGGCCACGGAACAGGAGGCCAGTAGGCTGTCTGAGCCCCAGAGAGCATCTGGCTATCACAGGTCTCCATTCCTGCCACCAGCCGCCCTGCAACGATCTCCCCTCGACGTCTGCCTGCGCTCACTGCCACACTGGTTTCCCAGCCTCTTCAGGCCTCCCCTCCACAGTAGTCTCTCAGTTCCTCCAAAGGTCTGCACTGGAGATCTGTGCATTTTACCGTCTGTATATTCTGCCTTATCAGAAACCACAGAACCGCCAGGGCAAGAATCTCATTAGCAAAAACTGGCAGAGAGCACATAAAACACTCTTCCCCTAAATCTGTTTTCTCAAGCATTAACATTTGAGAGCAACCTACAATAAAAAGTCTTGAGGACATATGTGCATGCCGGTAACACAAATCCAGACCACACAAAACGGAAGACAAATTAATTTTGTTCTTAAAGGTTCCTCACCCTCCTCGGGACCCGCTGCCTGCCATGAAACACTGCGTCCTAATCCTACCTCTCACGTAGTCCTCACATCTTGACCTAAACCTCACTCCTATAGGGTTTCCTTCAGCCCCCAGGTCAGGCTATGCCACATATACTCCAGCGCCCTCCACCTCTTTCCATATCGTTCCCTTTGTGATACTCATTTCCGTAGAATCTTCCGATCAGGGCCAGCAATTGACTGAGTTGGCTAAAGCAACTTCTGTGTACATGACACATACATTCCCCACACATCTCATTTTAAATAGAAACATATACATGCACATTCCTTGGCCAATCTTTTTGATGTAGGGCCAAGGTCTTTTCTCTGAGTGTGGGTTTGCCGGCCAGAGTTCCTAAATTGTCTATTTGCTAACTGTGGTTACTGTAAAGCAGAACAAGAACTTAAAGACATCCACAAAGAAATCGGAGTGTGAAATCCTGGATTTTTACAAAACGTTTCCATTTGTCTTGCCACATCTGTTTTGACAGAAATACTGAGTGATTCCAAAGTCATTCCAAGTGGTCAAATAGGTGCTTCTAGAAATAACGCTCTCCCTCCACTCCCTTTGAGGTGCAGCACAGAGCTTCAGAGTACAGACTGCAGCGGAGCTGAACAGCTCGGTTTAAATCCCAACACAGTTACTTCTTAGCCGTATGACCTTGGGCATGTTGCTTAACCTCTGTGCCTGTTCCCCAGCTGTAAAACTGGGGTTTCAACTATTACTGTTGCTCCATTTTCTTGTTTTATGTAATGTTAAATGCAATTATGTAATATCAATAACAAGTACAAATGCCACAAACAGGTTTGGGAACAAACTACTGACTCCTGACAAGCATCCAACTTAACTGAAGGAGGAAGTACGTGGGTGTGCTAGCGACCAGCCTGCTGGCTGGGAGCGCTCAGCAGTCAAAGGCATGAGTCAGTAAGTTTTAAGGAGGGAAACTCGAAGCATCAGGTAGGACCATGATAGGTAAAAAGGACTTTACTGAACTTCCTTATCATCTGTCTCCTCCAACCCTGGATGTACGTTAGAATCGCCTGGCAAGCTTTACAGAGACTGGGGCTCTGACGTGCCCAGACGGAAAGAAGTGGTACCAGGGAGGGCCTGGGCACAGGTTTTAGAAAAGCTCCCAGATGATTCTAATGAGCAAGGCTGAGGACCAGTGTGCTAGAACGGAAATCTGGGCAGGCAGGACCTGCCTCCCTTGGTTCACAACTGACACGCGGTACCTGCCGCAGTTCCTGGCCACACCAGGCACTTCAAGCCTATCTTTTATGGAATGAATGGTGGCTACCAGGTTCCCATTCCCACTTTCTAGCTGCCCATGCAGCAGCTGAGGTCATGCCTGGGAGGCCAGCAAAGGCACTAGGGAGAAATTAAGCCTCCAGGACCCTGGGGCCTTAATGGTGGTAAACACCTCCACAAAAAAACTCGCTCCAGGAGGCACCAGCCGGAGGCTTGTTAATCATTCACCAGCACCCTAGCACCGCAGGGAAAAGCCTGCGTGCGGCTCCAGCCCAGGGCTTCCCGGAGTCCTGGGCTTCCTGCGCTCTGGTGGGGGCCTCCCGGTCTACAGGTCAGCAGCTGGACAGAGAGGAGAGAGAGGCAGGACCCAGCCACGGGTGAGGCGGACAGTGGCTTGAGGCAAAGGTGCTGGATCCAGTCTCCTTCCCCACCCTACCCCAAGCCTGACTTCTCTGAGGACGCCAGAACATAGGTACCCTGAGCAACCCCCAAAACGACATCACAAAAGAACAGAACGCAGCTGAAGAGGTAAGTATGGAAGGCAGAGAAACACAGTTGCTAGGCAACAGGCCCTGGCCCACCTTTGTTCGCTCTGGTGACTGCGATGAGGTCTGATCAGGGACACTCGACAATGCCAATACCTTTTCCTCCCAAGAGTTGCTTCTTTGAGTCAGGGCGTGGCTCGGCCCCCAAAGTGCAGGGCCTGAAGGATTACCCTGATCGGCCCACTCTTAGGACACAGGAGTGTTAACAGCAGAATCAGGTAGTGACGCCTGTCTTCTCGCCATTACTCCCTCCAACTGGCTATTGGCCTGCAGCCTGCCGACTTTAGCTGTTTCAAGATTAGCTGGTTCTGTTTCCACCTGACTCCAAGGGAGTTTACCGAGGCCTCAGCTGGAGTCAGTCCACCCCTCAACTCCTATGCCGATCTCTCAAAATTCTCCCCAAATGTTTGGCAATTGAGGCAGGGAAAACAGCAAGGATCTGCAGCGGTGCATTTTAGGTCCTAGCTGAGTAAATCTCAGGGATGGTGAAGTTCTGGCTCACACCAGGGCTGTTCAAAATACAGAGGCAGTCTCTGGGAGAAGCCCCTGCACTCAAGGACTCTGTCCCCTCTTTTCCAGGTTCACATGGACAAACTGATGACAAAGCAGGACATCTGGAATGATGAGTTCTGGCAGAACCCCTGGGACCAGGGAGGCCTGGTAGTGATCATTTTATTCATCACCACGATCCTGTTTCTCATTGTGTTTGCCATTGTATTTGGTTTTCTCCCTCCGCTTGAGAACATCAACCAGTGTGAAGACTTGTGACCTGACTTTCTGGAGGCCAAGAAGGGGACCACCTGTTAGATACTCTCAAAACACCATGTACGTTTTCTTCAAAGCCTTTTCAGAGTCTGCAATTATACACTTTTATTAATGTAATTAATTAATTTGTTAACTAATATTATCTGATAAGTGCCTGCCTTCCCCACTGGACCGAACACCACAAAAGCAGGTGATGGGTTTCTGCTCACCATTGTATGCCCATATCCGATGTGCCTCACATACAGTCCATTTCAAACAATATTTGCTGGTTGAATAAATGAATGAATGAATAAACGAGCAAACAAATGGATGAACAGAAGGGTGCTGGGCTTTGGCTCCCCTAGACCACAGCCCCCAGATGGACAGAGCCCAATTCAACTGAGGCCTAAACACAAAGCTATTCTGTCTCAGACAAGGTACAGAAAGGCCTCTTAGCTGGAAGTTGCTTCAAACCTAATTACTGTTCATTTCAACACTAAAAGGTACAGGGCGCGGTCACGAAGGAACAGATATACTTCACGGCCACAGTGCAGACAAACTAGCTGCACGCAAAGAGAGGAAAACCGCTGGATGCCCCACCTTGACCCCATTCATACTGAGTGTCTTTTCTGTTGGTCCCAGAGCTGCCCGTGCACCGCAGACCCTACAACGGCACTTTTGTAGAAATGTACCTGCCTCTGCCAGAGCCACCATACTGGCCTGCCCCTTGCTGCCAGGTGCCCTCCCTTAGCAAACAGCTGCTTCAACTTTAACCACACACCAGGACTATTCTTAGAAAAGGAACGAATATGTGGTGAAGGGGCGATACACCATTTATGTAGTAATGAAATGTTCCTTTTTACTCAAAGAGCAATTCCACATTCAGCTACACCAGCATTGTTTATGCCATCCTGGGAAGTCCTGGAATCCGGAACCCTCACACATAGCAAACAAGGTAGGAGAAATGAGGCCGCACGTGACACAGCAGGAAGCGCACTGATGCCCAGACCCCCTGAGGCACTAAGGGGCCCCAACTCCCGAGTGTGACACAGGAGATATAAAGGCAGAGCCCCCAGGAGGACCTGTCCTGCTGTCTGGTGGGCTACTGCAGCCCAGAGGGATACGGCAGAGCTGACCCTCCAGGCAGCCCTACAGAGCCTCCAACTTATCCCCGAAAAGAACCCAGCAGGGTTATTTCCAGCAGAAGGGACTCTGACAATTAGCAAGGATACTCGGCCCTTTCATTACGAGTGCTTTCTTCAAGGAGCCCGAGAGAGCCTAGTTTAACAACTCCCTGTACTAGTGCCTGAGAAGGACTCTGGTAGTAATCGCTGTGGGCAAGGGGGCCAACCACCTCTGCTGGGCACGGCTGTGCCACAGAGGCCCAACGAGAGACTCAGTCCGGGAGCCACCAACTCTTCGGTGAGTCGGAGGGGATGGGAATCAAAACATGTGGCCCAGCCAAGTACATTTCTGATTTCCAGAGGAGAGCCCCAAACATCTGTTAGATACCAGTTCTATGTACCTAATCAGCTCCATGCTTCAAGAATCTAGTCTTGCAGATACCAAGATGGGATTTGTATATGAAATGTGCATGTCACTAAAAATCAAATACCAGGATTAGTGGTATCTGTCTACTGTGAGCTCTATGACTGTGACTTCACTGGGTATCGGTCTGTTCATTTCAAAGTCTGAAGCAGTCCCTTCTGCCTCATCTACCTCACAGGATTTTCCAACAAGGTCTGACCAAAGGGCTGCACACATGCAAAGTGCTCCCAGCTTGTCCAGAATCTTCCTGGGTGTCCCTTGTGTCCAAAACCTGTCCTGCCACAACCTGCCTGTCACTGAGCAGCCATCAGGCTTTTTCATTCCTCCACCACCAGCACATACAGATAAAATACAGAAATGGATTCCAAGTGGGTGGGCTGGCATTACGACAGAAAAGCTGACTTCTATTCAAGCTTATTATCCACCCCCAAGACATAAGCTGGGCCATGCGGCTCTGTTTGGGTCCAGGATAAGAGTGACCCCTACTCAGTGGTCCAGTGGCAAATGGTGATCACATGCTAATGGCACAGGACCAGTCACATGATTCATGACTGAGCCACCCATGGGACCAGCCACTCCAGAAGTGGAACATAATGTTGCCACACTGCCAGTTTCTGGGGCCTTCCTGGGAAGGGTACTGACTTCCAGGCTGCCTGATGGGCAACACCCCACACAGTCGCCTTCAGCAGGTAGAGGTGCCTTAGTCGCCCAAGAGCTGCCCTACATTAGCTGGTTAACTAGTAGGTGCTGGGGGAGGAAAGAGCTCATTAACACATGGCTCCACATATGAAATAAGTCACTCACCCCAATTCTTCACAGAAGGCCACCAGGGCATCAAAGGCCAAGACAGCAGCTTTATCAGATGCTTTGCTCCCTCTCTTTTCCTGGAGACAAGAAACAACCACTTAGCAAAAGTCTTACATAACTGACGTACCTTGAAGCCTAAAAGATGATGAGGGAGAAAAATATCAAATGACAGTAAAAAGGTCACTTATAACATGGTGCCCCCAAACCTGACCATGCATCAGAATCACCCAGGTAATTTTTCTTTTTAAACATTTATTTATTTTTGAGAGAGACAAAGACAGAGCATGAATGGGGGAGGGGCAGAGAGAGAGGGAGACGTAGAATCCAAAGCAGGCTCCAGGCTCTGAGCTGTCGGCACAGAGCCTGACATGGGGCTCAAACCCATGAACCGTTAGATCATGACCTGAGCCGAATGAAGCTGGATGCTTAACCGACTGAGCCACCCAGGTGCCCCTCATGTAGGGCCCACACCCAGACCTAAATTGAACTTTCTGAAACTGGAGCTTTTGGGAGTTTATTTTCAAAAACTGCTCAGGTGGTTTCACGCAAAGGGCCCAGAGACTGGCATTTGGAAACCACTGTGTAACATGATCTGAATTTTTTTTTTTAATTTTTTTTTCAACGTTTATTTATTTTTGGGACAGAGAGAGACAGAGCATGAACGGGGGAGGGGCAGAGAGAGAGGGAGACACAGAATCGGAAACAGGCTCCAGGCTCTGAGCCATCAGCCCAGAGCCTGACGCGGGGCTCGAACCCACGGACTGTGAGATCGTGACCTGGCTGAAGTCAGACGCTTAACCGACTACGCCACCCAGGCGCCCCTGATCTGAATTTTTTTTAAACATTTTATTTTTAAGTAATCTCTACACCCAAAGGGGCTCGAACTCACATCCCCAAGATCAACAGTCACATGCTCTACGTACCTAAGTCAGCCAGGTGCCCCAATACAATCCAATATAATAGTAAATTTAGTAGTAAATACGCACACAAGTGTGCATACTTAGATTTGAAGGAACACACATCTATGTGTGTATGGAAGGATGAATACTACAGTGTTAGAAGTGATCTCTGGGCACCTGGTGGCTCAGTATGTTAAACATCCGACTTCAGCTCCGGTCATGATCTCACGGTTCATGAGTTCAAGCCCCACGTCGAGCTCTATGCTGACAGCACAGAGCCTGGAGACAGCTTCAGATTCTGTGTCTCCTACTCTCTCTGCCACTCCCCCATTCATGTGCGTACGTGTGCACTCTCTCTCTGTCTCTCAAAAATAAACATTAAAAAAATTAAAAAGAAGTGATCTCTTGTGTTGGGATTGTGCATCATTTGCCTTTTTGTACATGTCTATTTGTCAAAGATTCCTTTCAAAAAAAATGTGAAATTTTTTAAACTACAGAAAAAAAAAAAACCCAAAAGTAAAGAAAATAAAACAGATACTGATATCTGAGATCTATTGACTCTCTGCTTCTGGAAGGTGGATCATCCCCACCTCCCAAATGCGCACAAATACGTGTACTTCTTTCATTCTGCCAATCTGTTTATATCACAATTTCTTCTTAATTTTCCCTACAGTGAGGAAACTATGGCAACATTGATCAGAGCTAAACCATTTACATTTTTACATTTTCCATGATCACATATCCTTTCTTGTACAACTTTATTCCCTAAAATTAATAGCTGTTTCATTTTTTACTTAGATTTTAGTATATTACTACTTCACCCCCAAATGCTGTGCTATAATGAAAACTGCATGTCGACAGGGTCAAAGATAGTAGGTTCCACTTTTATTTTTAGAAACTCCTCCCCTGGAGCCCTTTTGTCCCCCTGATTCAACCCGAACTGCTGTCCTCTAGGTCTGGAGCACAACTGAGACTGCCCTTCAGTGTCGTTCCAGGACAGTCCTCTTGACTCGCTGGGGGTCAGATCTCTATCTTTCCCTCTCCAATTACTGCCTTTGTGGTGGGGGACATCCTTCAGTAGCTTCTCCACAGGAGGGAGCTTCTTGAAATCTTGTGTCGGAAAATGTTTTTTTTTCCCCCTTAATCATAAAGTCTAATTATGGTTCAGAAAAAATTGAGCAAATAACTTTTTCTGAAAACATATACTGACTGTGTGTAGACTGCAGTTATTTGGGAGAAGGGAGCTGGTAAGTTAAACCACCCTATTTTCTATTCTGAAAATCATATAAAGTCCCAATTCCCATCTGATTATAGAGATACATGTGTCCAAAATGGCTGAGAATAAATACAACAAGAAAGATAAAAGCTGCAAAGCTAAGAGCATGTAACGGGCTCCAAGAGAAAGTCTCAGAAATACCCAAAGTGTACCCAAACAAGGAACGTTTGGCTGGAACCTGAAGTTCTTTTCAGTCATCCTTGTCTTTGGCTCCGTGTTTAACGATGGGCATGAACTCAGTGGAATTGGGATGTCCCTTCTTGTCCACAGCTGCTCCTCCGTGTAGCAACTCCACTTCCACACCTATAACCCAGCCTCCCAGCATTGTCTGCAGCCCTTAGGTAATTCCAGCTGGTGCCAGTCACTTCTTCATCAAAGCAAGCAAAAGCATTTCTTCTGGATCTGTGCCATTTAACTTTTCACCGAATATAGTGAGGAATGTGATGAAATTTATGGGCCCTGGAACCTCACTCATCATGGTATCCAGATACTCATCAGTTGGATTCTTCCCCAGGGAGGCAAGCATATCATGCAAATCTTCCTTGACAATGAAACCATCTCTGTTCTGATCAATCACGTTGAAGGCCTCTTTGAATTTCTGAGTCTGTGACTGATCAGACATGGCGAACATGTTGGATTTTGCACGCTGCGGATGCTTCTTGGTGGTCTTGGTGTTTGCCTTTCTGCTTGATATGGTGGCAGTTAAATCCCTGCACAGCCTTGAGAATCTGAGCACTTCCGTAACACCCCCCACCCCCCGCCATTATCAACACCCTTCTATTCCCAGAGCTTCTAAAAACAAACACTTCCAGCCTCTGCTTAGCAAACCGGAAGTTGAAAATGTCTTTAACCTGCCTTCACACTAAACTGGCTGGCTGAGTAGGAAATTCTAGGTTGGAAACAGCTTATTTTCTAGGTTGGAAGACACTGCCTCATAGTTCTCATTTCTGGTATTATGATAGAGAAAACTGGTGCTGTTCTGGCCCCCAGTCCTCCACATATCACCTCTCTAGGAGCTTTCTGATCTTCTCTTTGACTCAAATGTCTTAATAATGAGTCTAGTGTGAGTTCTTATAACTCACTGTATAAGTTTTAAATAAATACCTTATACCCAATCACCTTACTAAATCTTTTCCTTGTCTAATTTGAATTTCAGATAAAAGGGACAAGTTAATCACACCCCCTTTGTTCATGGCAAAGTATCATTCTTGGTCCTTGCAAAGCCCCTTCCTTCCCAATCCCTACTTGCATTCACCTTCCCTCACCATTTATTCATTTATTTATCTATTCAAAAAACATTTATCATGCATTTACCATGTTCCCAGCACTGACCTGGGCATTACAGATACACAGGAAACTAAAGGTCCCTGCGCTCATGGAATTTACATTTCAACAGAGCAGATACAGAATAAGCAAATCTACAATGCCAAATCATAAACATGATTTACCTTGTGACTTTTTTTTTTTTTTTTGCTTTTTAATAGTAGTTTCAACATTTTACTATTATTTATAATGGGGTTTGTTTTCACAAATTTTAAAAAAATTTTATTTAAATCTAACTTACTTGACACAGAGTGTAATAATGGTTTCAGGAGTAGAATTTAGTGATTCATCACTAACATGTAACACCCAGCGCTCATCCCAAGTGCCCTCCTTAATGCCCATCTTCTATTTAGCCCATCCCCCCACCCAGCACCTCTCCAGCAACCCGGTTTTCCGTATTTAAGATTCTCATGGCCTCCCTCTCTTTTTTTATCTTATTTTTCCTTCCCTTCCCCTATGTTCATCTGTTGTATTTCTTAAATTCCACATGTGAGTGAAATCATATGGCATTTATCTTTCTCTGACTTATTTTGCTTAGCATAATACACTCTAGTTCCATCCACGTTGTTGTAAATGGCAAGATTTATTATTTTTGATTTCTGAGTAATATTCCACTGTATATAAATACCACATCTTCTGGGGTGCCTGGGTGGCTCAGTCGGTTAAGCGTCTGACTTCAGCTCAGGTCATGATCTCACGGTCCATGAGTTCGAGCCCTGCATCGGGCTCTGTCCTGTCAGTTCAGAGCCTGAGGCCTGCTTCGGATTCTGTGTCTCCTTCTCTCTCTGTCCCTCCCCCACTCAAGCTCTGTGTCTTTCTCTATCAAAAAATGAATAAACGTTAAAAAAAAATTTTTTTTAATAAAAAATAAAAAATACATCTTCTTTATCCATTCATCAGTCGGTGGACATTTGGGCCACACTTTGGCTATTGTTGACTGTAAACATTGCTGCTGTAAACACTGGGGTGCATGGAAAACGTTGTTGTTTTTTTTAAAGCAAGATACGAGCTCTCCTGGGCCCTCAGCTGTGTCTATGGCCCCATAGTGAGCATGTACTATAATTTCATCACTGCTTGTGGCTGGGTATTTAATTTGTTTCCCAGCTGCAGTCCTCATGACCAATGCTACCACACAGGCCCTTGAGCCCATGAGCCTGTGCATTGCCACTTTTATTTCAGGTGATCTGATCCCAGAAACAGGGTATCTGGGGTCAAGGGTACCTGTATGTTAAAGAGTAATAATACTCCTAGAGTGCTTCCCCCAAGACTGCAAACACTTCCTTTTTCTCCTGGCAAAGTGCAAGCCCTCTCCTGCACATGCCCCAAGCAACAAGTGTTAGAGCCCTTTCACAAGTGTGTCACTTTAATTTGCATTTACCTGATTATTATTGAATTTGAGCATCTCTGGACGTGCCGTTTGGCTGAGCTTTTCTGGGAACTTGCTTTCATACACTTTGCTTCTTCCTGTTAGTTGGTGAAAGCTCTCCGTTTATCCTCAACTTCAACCTCTGGTATGGGTTTTACAGTAACTAGTTTTCCAGATCTGTTAATCTGCGGGCTTTGTTTATGGTATCTTTTGCCACATACATTCTTTTTCATGGGTTGAGGATTTACAGAAGTTCAAGAACTTCAATTAAAATACTTTTTTTTACGATAGATTTCTGAGTTTCTAATTTTCAGTACAAAACTATTTCAAGCCTAAGGTTACACACTGGAATAAAGTCTCTTGTAAAAGATTGTTTATTTTTTACATGTCAGTCCTTAATCTGCCTTCTATATAAGGTGCCAAATGGAGCACTTTTATTTTACTCCAGAGGGATGTCAGCACCACCCACTAGACAATCCCTTTGTTTTCCATTAAACTGAACTATCGGCTTCATCAAATATTAAACTCTCACATGTTTTGGGACTCATTTCTTTCATCTTTAACATTAATTTTTTTTTTTTTTTTTTAGAGAGAGAGCGTGCACAAGTGGGGGAAGAGGGGCAGAGGGAGTGAGAGAGAGAATCTTAAGCAGGCTTCGCACTCAGCACGGAGCCTGATGCAGGGCTTGATCCCACAACCCTTAGATCATGACCTGAACTGAAGTCGAGTCGGATGCAGGGTACCTGGGTGGCTTAGTTGGCTGAGCATGTGGCGGCTGATTTCAACTCAGGTATGATCGTGGGACTGAGCCCTGCATCAGGCTCCGCGCTGAGCATGGAGCTTGCTTAAGACTCTCTCTCCCTCTGCTCCTTTCCCCTGCTGGCTTGCTGTCTCTACAGAAAGGAAGGAAGGAAGGAAAACTGTATCAAACATAAAAGTAATTTTTTTTTAAGTTTATTTATTTGAGAGACAGAGCATGTGAGTGGGGGAGGGGTAAAGAGAGAGGGAGAGAGAATCCCAAGCAAGCTCTGAACTGTCAGCACATGGGGTTCAAACCCACAAACTGTGAGATCACGACCTGAGCTGCAATCAAGACTCAGACGCTTAACCAACTGAGCCACCCGGGCACCCCATTCTGGGACTTATGTCTAATTCTCTTGTCTGTGCTACCGCTTTAGTCTACTACATGGATTTGGTTATAGCCGCATCCCAGCATGTTCTGACACTGGGTTAAGCTCGTCACCTTCACCATTCTTGCTCTTAAGACTTTTCCTGGCTGTTCTTGGGCTCTGATTCTTTCATACAAATTCTAAGATTTTACTTCCCAACAGAAGTCTTTTGGGATTTCAACTGGAACTTCATTTATATTAACTGTGAGGAGAACTGACAGTTTTATACTTCTCACTCACTTTTGGTACCTGCTCAGAGCTTGTTTTCTTTCAATGAGATACCAGTTTTCTTTAAATCAGTAGTCCTCCTCCCTGGCTATACATCAAAAGCACATGAGAAGCTTTAAAAAAAAATGTCTCTTGTTAACAGCCTGTAACATTTACTTCTAGGTATAAGTTTCATTTTTGCAAACTAAATATTTTTTCATTTCCACTCCTAGATATTCATGGTAATGTGGAGAAAAGCTAGGCTTTTTAAAGTATTTCCCTTTCATTCAGCCACTTTGCCAGGTTTCCTTATGAATTCTAATAGATTTCCAGTAGAGTCTGGGGTTTTCTAGACAGACATCTGTTGATATTTCTACCTGCTGGTATCTTGTCTTTTGTTCCCCTCGTCCCTGTGGGTTTATATATATTTTTGTCCTCTTACTGTCATTTGGTAGACATCAGACAGAAGTACTTGGGTCCCACAGTTCTTATGAGGAAAGTCTACATGTAGCCATTTGTAGCCTCACAAATTATGCTTTTGGTGACTTTATCCATGTTGATTAATGCAGATTTACTGTGTCATTTTCAACTGCTCTAGACTATTCCACTGTGTGACTAAGCCTATTTATCCCATACCCTAAGGAGGAAGAAAGAGTTCATTATGCGGGAGTTGTAGCAAACATCCCTGTATGGCCTTGTACACGTACATCCTTGTACACATGACAACTTGTCTACCTAGAAGTGGAATTACTGACTCACAGAGCACCAGTACCCCCTCGCTATACGTATCACCTCGTCTCTCTTCAAAGCAGCCATACCAGTTCATCTTCCTGACATCATGCATTCCCCTTTCCCCACATCCTCGCCCGCAGTGATTATACAGATGTCGCACGTTTTTGCCAGTGTGACAGGCATAAAGCGACAGCCCATCTCCTTTGCATTTCTCTGATTCCTAAGGGAGGTTGAGCGAGTCTTTATACCTTTGTTAGATACCCTGGTTTCCTCTTTTTGTGAAATTCACACGTTTTGCTCTGCAGTTGTCTGCCTTTTACAGATTTACCTGTAGGACTTCTCTGTGTATTCAGTCAATTATGTATATTGCAAATCTCTTCCCCGACAATGGATCATTTTTTTCACTTTGTTAGTGGTATCTCTCGTTACGTGGAAATTTTTAGTTTGAATTGAGTCAAACAGATCACATCTTCCTTCATAGTCTCCACTTTTAAAATCTTGACATGCTCTTCCCTTTGTCAAAGGAACAAAGATATTTTCCCCCAATTTTACAGCTTTTTTTTGAATTCTTTAATCCACCCATAACTTATATGTGTATGGTAGAGGAAATAAGTATCTGATCTTATCTTTTTCCAGCACCAATCATTCAACAGTTCATCCTTCTCCTGTTGATTTATAATGCCACCTCTCATACATCAAGCTCACTTATGTACTTGGATCTATTTCTAGGCTCTGTGCAAAACGTGTACAACCCGTAAAACAAAACAAAACAACTGAGAACAAAAACAAAGAACTTTCAACAATATGGGAAAATGCTTGTGTAACAATGCTAATTAAAGCAGGATTGATCTTGACTATGTAAAATAACAGGCACACAAAAGACTGCACATATAAATGGAAACGTCTAACCTAGCTGTTGCAAGCTATTCACCAGTATACCATTCCCCCCCACCCGCTATACCTTCTAACCCCAGGAGCACCCCTGTAGCTTACACAAGCTCTACCTGGGTTCAAAAATAAGCTACATGAAACCGGAGAGTGGGGGGTTTGGATGAAAAGGTCCAGGCTGCCCAGGACCTACCTGGAGTTTTGCGACTTCCTTTCTGATCAGAAAACTGACTTGGTCCCTGTCATTCCTGGAGTAATAGAGACGGCACCAGGAAGGCTTCCCGTCCCTGCCAGCCCGGCCGGACTCTTGGTAGTAGCCAGCCATAGACTTGGCAATATTCCAGTGGGCAACAAACCTGTAGGATCCAAAGGGATGAGCGGCATGAGCTGTGGCAGAAGAGACGAGGGGAAGAGGTCTCCACAGTGACCAGGAGCAGGGAGGCTAGCAGCTTCCAAGTAAATGTGGCCAAGACCCCTGTACCCCATCAGCAGGCCTCCCGGCCGTGGAACGGCTCAGGTTAGAGGCCACAGCAGAGTTAAGGGGGGCAATTCCAGCACATGAGAAACCAAAAACACTCACAGAGGCCCAGAGGCAAAAGCACTGGGCTTAAAGCAACAAGAATAGGCCACTAATGAGCTGCCCAACCTCGAGTAATCCTTTAACCTCTTTGAAGAGAGAAAGGGATGACATTATTAAACACCTACTATGAGCCAGTTTACCCATTTGTCTCATTTAATTTTACAGTTACTATAAGGTGAGGTAACCCTGTTTTATAGACAATGAACTTGAGATTCAGGAAAATGTATACAAGGTGAAATAGCAAGGGGACAGCAGGGGTTAAGATTTGGGCCTAGGGGTGTCTGACTTCAAAGTTGGCCCCCAACAAGCCACCGCAGCCCCAGGGTCCAAACTCAGATTCCAAAGCCTGTGTTCTCTCAAATGTAAGCGCACAGACTCATTCCTCCACTGACCAACTCAGAGTCCCTGTGAGTCTTACTGAGATCATGTATGCCCAAGTGCTCTGTACATCATACAAAGCATTATTGTTGGTGTTAATGAGAGCAGACGGCTTTAGGCTGTAGCGCAAAATGTCTCTGGAAGGTTGGGGGGGGCTAGAGATAAAGACTCCCCAAGAGTTTGCCAGGGTGGTACTAGAAGGCTGGGTGGGGTGAGCCCCACCCATCTCTTCTAGACTGTCGAAAAGCAGTAACAAGGAAGGCTGGGAATAAGACACTGACTTTGATATCCCACAGGGAGCAGCTTAAGACAGTTCATTCCACCCCCTCACAGGGACCATGTGCTAGATGCACATGCTGCATTACGGATGGGCCTGATGGCCTGTGTGCCGCCCTTTCCTGGGGGATGACAGAACCCTGCGATGCAGTCACCTGGGAGTAGGCTGCACAGCACCTGTCACCATGTGGGCTGTGCACCAGGGACTCTCTCCTGGGGCCCTAGAAGGAGCCTATGGACTTGCTCCTTGAGGCACAGCACCAGGCAACCCACCTGAGCCAGGGCCTTGACTGGGAAAGAAAGGCAAGAAGCATCACTCACCTGACATTGGCTTTATCCACTCCCATTCCAAAACTAATGGTTGCAACAATGACAGGAACCTTCTCCTCCATCCAGTCGTTCTGCACCAATGTTCTCTCAGAAGGCTTCAGCCCTGTAAATGAAGGCAAGGTGTCAGAGGGAACCCACATCTTCCTTGGGATCTACCTTGGGCTTGACCCTGCCCTGGGTGCTGCACACACACCTTCAGTCCATCACACACTGTGATGGTTTGAATCTTGCCTTAACACTTACAGTCCACTGGCCTTTAAAACCTGTGCTCTCTCTACGACACTAATACCTAGACTTAGAAAAACTCATCACTTGCTGCTGGGAGGGCTCAGGGTGAGAAAAGGACTTCAGGAGTCACAGTCCTCATTTTAGATCTTATTTGTGTCTAGACTCCTTTTTGTGGACGTAAGTGAATTGCTTTAGCTCTGTCTGGGTATCTGGAAAAAGATGACGGACCATCTGATTATCCAGGATCTTTAAAGAACAAGAGACCCACTGAGAGGCCTCTGAGAGGGAAGAGGAGCACATGGCCCAGGCGCCCCTTACCTGCGTGGTATGCCTTGGCATTCACACCCCTGTAACTGAGCTCTGTTGCCAGCTGCTCGCAAGCCTCTCTGGTCCTGCAGTAGACAATGCCGCAGCCAGAGAGTGACTGAATGAGGAGACATGGGAAGACAGCACTGAGAAGAAAGAACAATCTGCCCATTATATTGTGGACTGCTTTAAAAGAAGCTTTTGCTCTGGAGTGCCTGGGTGACTCAGTTGGTTAAGCATCTGACTCTTGATTTCAGTTCAGGTCATGATCTCACAGTTCGTGAGTTCGAGCCCCTCAGAGCCTGCTTCACAGAGACTGCTTGGGATTCTCTTTCTCCCCCTCTCTCTCTGTCCTTCCCCTTCTCTCTCTCTCTCAAAAGTAAATAAACTTTAAAAAAAGAAGAAGAAAGTTTCCCTCTTTCTCATGTCAGTCTCACAGGCTCCTCTGAGGCAGGCCACCAGCAGGGCTCTGCCACTTTGTAATCAAGCAGCTCAAAACCATAACCCATCTAACTCCTCTGCTTCTTGTCCTGAAGCCTTGGAAAGGTCTGCAAAGACCTCACTCAGGGTTGGCTGCTCACCTCCCACAGGAGAATGTCAGGACAAGGGGACTCCATTAAGAGGAATAATGCCAGGAAACCAAAGGAACAACTCTCAGAGTGCAAGTTTTAAGAGGCGGCAGCTAGTTCTGGCTAAAGCAGCAAGAAAAAGCAAAGGTCCTAGAAAACCAACATCCACCTCTACACTGCAAGATACCAGCTCGGGGCTCTCGAGGCATCTTGGCCCGCCCCCTCCCCCCACCCTCCCGCCCTCAGGGCCCTCACCCCTTTAGCAGTCTTCTGTCCAAGAGCCTTAAGACAGAAGTCCTTCAGGTTTCCATAGGGATCAGAAAGCAGTTCTTTGAACTGCACATCATAGAAGAGGTTGGCTCGAAAGCAGGGAGTCTTGAAAGTGGCAACCGGTTGCTTCAGGTGCAGGGCAGCAAACACATCCTCTTGGACCTGCGGAGTGGCTGTGGCAGTCAGAGCCACACACGGGGCATGTGCCAGGCGGGAACGGAGGGTACCCAGACGCAAGTAGTCAGGACGGAAGTCATGCCCCCACTGGGAAACACAATGAGCTTCATCCACCACCAGGTAGGAGAGCAGGTGGCGGGACAGCAGTGAGTTCAGGGTAGGCTGGAAGGAGGCTGAAGCCGCCATCTCCGGTGTGATGTACAGAAGTTTGGTCTGTGGCTTTTCTTGCTCCAGGTCCGAGAGCAGTTCCTTCTTTTCCTGTGCTGAGAGCTTTGAGTTCAGAGAACTCACTCGTACCTTCAGGGCCAGCAAGTGGTCCACCTGGTCCTGAGGGTAGAAGGGAAACAGGCCACAGAGCGGAGGACACAGTGGTAAATGTCATCTTGACTCACTGGGCATTCCCCAGCCATAAATGCCCTCCCCCCAACCTCCAAGGTCTTCTCTCTGCACACAAAAAGTTCAGAGGGTGAAGTGGGTGACAGCACAGGCTCTGGAGACAGACAGACCTGGCTCATTCCTGGCTCACTTAATCGCCACACGCTCTTTGACTGGCTCTTAGCCTCTGAGACTCAGTTCTCTCTCTCTCTTCCCATCCCTCCCTCTTGTAAAACTGGTAACTATCTAATAGGATAGTTGTTAGCATTAAGTGAAATTTTACACTGCAAAGGTGAAGTGAATGCACCTAAGGCACTTAGCACAAAGCCTGAGACCTCGTGAAACTCACGAAGCACTGTTATTCCGTTTCTCTTCATGGTGGATGACTCTTAACCACATAGCCACACTTCCTCATTTCTGATTCTATCAGCCCATCTGCAAGCCTTAAATATAGCCAGAGGGGCAGAGCAGATGCTGACAACATCCCAATCAGTTTATATCATTTTAGCTCTCTACCCATCTGCATCTTCTATCCTGTCAAGAGTGCCCATGTGTGTACATGACACAGTGTCTATGTGTATACAGATACATTTCCACACTCCTCTGGGTGAAAGGTAACAAAGGAGAGACTCTGGGCCATCAAAATACAGAAAACTCATTCATAACCTGCCAGAGTGATATGCACTAGTGGCGATGATGACACATTTGGACAATTCAGAAACCCGATATAGAAAGGGAAACAGGCAAATCAAAGGAAATAAAAGGCAAAAGACCAAACAAATGAGACATGACATTCCCAGCGGGAAAACAAAACAAAACCAAAACCAAACAAACAAAAAGGCTCACCTTCCCCTAAACTTTTTGGGTTACTATCTTCATCCCCCTAAGGCTCACCTGAATCAAAGCAATGAGTGGAGAGATTACAATGGTGATGCCTTTGGCCAACACAGCAGGAAGCTGATAGCAGAGGGATTTTCCTGCCCCTGTGGGCATGCACACAAACACATCCTTGTCACCTGAAAAAATGCAAGATAATGATATCTAAATGCTTCCTGCCTTTTATCTTTTTCCTTGTCAAGGCTGCTGAAAACTAAATGAGACTTTAGGGAAAGCGCCTAACAGAGTGGCACATGTAAAGGTAATAATGCTAATTTCCTTCCCATCCTTCTTGTGCTAAGGGCAGAGATCCAGAGAGATTTGGAAATGGACACAAACCATTTCTAGTAATGGCAATGACAACCATAAGGGTGAAAAGTCTGAGTCTGTTGGGATATGGATGATTGAATTAAACAGCCATGAAAGTTGAATACTTCTAGATGGAGTGGGTATACCTGTGGAGACATGGAAGCCACATCACTTAGAAGACTTTTGCATAGGGACGCCTGGGTGGCTCAGTCAGTTAAGCGTCCAACTTTGGCTCAGGTCACAGTTTGTGGGTTCGAGCCCCGCATCAGGCTCTGTACTGACAGCTCAGAGCCTGGAACCTGCTTCAGATTCTGTGTCTCCCTCTTTCTCTGCCCCTCCCCCACTTGCTCTCTCTCTCTCTCTCTCTCTCTCTCTCTCAAAAATAAATAAAACGTTTTTAAAAATTAAAAAAAGACTTGCTTATAAACGTTACAATGTAATTAATGTTACATTGTTACTACCCTCTTGATAACCTCCATTGTCAATATGTATCAGATTTATAATACTATTACTCCTTCCTTCCCTATTTGGGATGGAGACCACTCAATCTTCAACAAAAGGCTTAGAAGATCAAAGACTGGATTAGGCCATTCCTGCCACTCCCACTACTGCCTACACACAAACGAACATGAACTGAAATCTATGAACTGCTTTCAAAGACAATCTGCAGCTCTAGCTATGAAATGTAAGAACCAGAACAGCTGGGTGATTCTGCCAATAAAACCGCAAGTTTTAAGTGACAAATCTACAAGATTTCCAGCAATAATTACGGACCAAGAGTGGGGAGGTAGGAAGGGTCAGAAAGAGAGTGTTGGCACCCTCCATGGTAATGCTACAGTATAGCCAGCACAAAATGTAAACACAGGTAGTTTTAGCAATGTTACCTTTCACTACAGCCATGGTCGCACTCTCCTGTAATGGTGTCTTAAAAGAGTCAAACCCAAAGACCTTCTTCAATGTGCTCCGGACTCGACGTTCAGGGTCAAAAGAAGGGTGGGTGCTCATCTTAGCGACAGACAGTGGCCAAAAGTTAAGGCATATGGTTGCGATGAAAACCCCCTGTTCTGCTTTTAAAATACTGCTTTTCTCTAAGTAAAATTTGCTTTATTACTCTCAAGCAGTATATTATTTCCAAGTAACATAGCTCCAGGTGAACACCCTCAAGCAACATATTCCTGGGCAATTAACATGTCCACTTCTATGCTGAGGAAAATAAAAAACATTGAACTATGCTATGCAGCGGTATGGCACGGAGCTAGAAATCAGATCACGAGAAGAAACACAAATGTCTTTGGAATCCTTTGGAGAAGATGGAATTGTTTTTCTAAGATCCACCTTCTGCTCCTTTTATAAGTGCTGCTATCACGGCCATTCTACCCCGACCCCTTCTTCCCACCTCCTGGAGGAGAGCTCATCGCTTTTCTTCCTGTTAAACCCCCGTTAGCTCTTTTCTCCCTTCCCCAGCCGAACCCTCCCTCTCTTCACCCCAAGATATCAGAGCTGGCGGTGGGCCACCCCGGAGCGAAGGACTCTTGGCCGGGCCGCTGCTGCCCGCTGGTCGGGAACTACTCGAAGACCCCCATATACCACCCCAAACTCTGAGAAGCCAAAAGGCTGGGGATTCAGTGTCAGCTAAAACCCACACAACCTTACATCCGTCGCGCAGTGATGATGTCACGGCAGCCTGGCGGGAGGGGCGGGACCGGGCCCAGAAACGGCCGTTTTGATTGGTTTCTGGTCAGGAACCCGCGCGGGTTCTCCTGGGATAGGAAAAAGTCGCCTTTCCGCACGGAAGTCGGCTTCTTTGAGTCATAAGACTGAGGCGCGCCGGGAGTAAGATGGCGGGGAAGAAGAACGTTCTGTCGTCTCTGGCAGTTTACGCGGAAGATTCAGAGCCCGAGTCCGACGGCGAGGCTGGCGTCGAAACAGCGGGCAGCGCGGCTGGTGAGGCCTGAGTAGGGAGCTGGAAGGGGAGAATCAGGTGTCTGCTCGGAAAGCTGCTCACCTAGCAGGGCGGGAGGGGAAGAGATGGTCATTGTGCCCCAGGTATCGGGCCCCGGAGCCCCGGAGCCCCGAAGCGCGATCGAGACCCTGGTTGGGACAGAGTGGACGCCCTGGAGTAAGAATGGACCATCTCCTTCCGTTGATTCGGTTATTCTGCCGTAACTTAATGAAAGTCTTCTCCATGCCGGGCATCGTGTTGGGCATAGGGATGGGCGAAAGATGGAGAGGATCCAAAGCTACGGATCCACCACCTGTTCCTTCTGGGCTCGTTGTGTAATGGGGGGAGCGATGCGTAGAACGTACGTGGAGGGTGGTAAAGGTTGTGTCTTGTTAAGTTTATAACTTTGCATTAGGAATGTGCCCTAGACTCATATTGGAGCTTTTAAAAATCTGGTCTCGCTGGCGAGAGTAATTTGTAGATTTGGGGGTAGAATCTGGGCATTTTGTAGCTTTTTAATACTCTTCAGTGATTCCAGTACTTTGTAGGCTGTTGAAGCCCATCAGTGATTTTGTTGCCCTACTCAGGTTGAGAATCACAATGTTAGGAAATGGGAACAGATTTCTTTGGCATCATAGAAAGGGCAGCAAGCTACCTAACATATCTGGGACTTCCTTTCCTCATCTGGACGTTAGCTACTCTCAGTTTTGCATGCCCTCTTCCAGTCAAGAGGTTCTCTGGTGGTTTCCCAGTAATTGTAGCATTTTGTATTTTTCTTGTTGTTGTTTGTTTTGGTTTAAACATAGAAGACTTTGCTTCTCAAGTAGGTATGATTGGGAACTCCTCTCAGTGCCCCCAGTTAAAATTCCTGTTCCTAAAGGAGAACACAAAAATGACGGCAACAGAGTCTTTATCTTGTATAAGAAGACAAGTTCTGGTGCCTCGGGTACAAGGTAGAGATACACATATCAAAAGAGGTTTTCCAGGGGCGCCTGGGTGGCTCAGTTGGTTAAGCACCCGACTTCGACTCAGGTCATGATCTCATGGTACGTGGGTTCGAGCCCCGCGTCGGGCTCTGTGCTGACAGCTCAGAGCCTGGAGCCTGCTTTGGATTCTGTGTCTCCCTCTCTCTGCCCCTCCCCTGCTCATGCTCTCTCTGTCTCAAAAATAAATAAAAACATTTAAAAAAAATTTTTTTTAATTAAAAAAAAAAAGGTTTTCCAGGCCCCTGAGTGGCTCGGTCGATTAAGCATCTACTCTTGATTTCAGCTCAGGTCATGATATCAGAGTCATAAGCTCGAGCCCTGTGTAAGCTTAAGATTCTCTCTCCTTCTGCCCCTCCCTTGCTGTCTCTCACCCTAAAGAAAAAATAAATTTAAAAAAATTAAGACAAAGAGGTTTTTAAACAATGTGCAGTAATAGTTCAGAGAAGAGAAGCCTTCAGTTGTCATACGAGGTGGATTGGAAGCATGAGAGAAAGGGGGTGCCTGGGTGGCTCAGTCGGTTAAGGATCCAACTCTTGGTTTCAGCTCAGGTCACGATCTCGCGGTTCATGAGCTTGAGCCCTGCATCAGGCTCTGCGCTGACAGCACAAAGCCTGCCTGGGGTTCTCTCCCTCTGCCCCTCCTCCACCCTGACTCTCAAAATAAATAAACTTAAAAAAAGAAAAGCATGAGAGAAAGGATTTAGTAGTTGGTTTTCTTCCATGTTCTTTTAATGACTTTATCTATTGTGCTCTTTCTGAAGGCAGTTTCTGGGCCTATTCACGGGAGATTTAGGCTCCCCTTTGATCTTCAGAGATAGTTCTGGCCATTCAAACCACTGAAAGGTTGTCTTTCATTTTTGTATGCATTTATTCATTTTTCTTTTTCCCTCTCTCAGAGGAAAAAGGTGGATTAGTATCTGAGGCCTATGGAGAGGATGACTTTTCTCGCCTTGGAGGTGATGAAGATGGTTATGAAGAAGAGGAGGATGAGAATAGCAAACAGTCGGTAAGTCAGTCTCTTCCCAAATCCAGAGTTGTTCAAAGCACCATTTCATTTGTCAAAAACTTTCTGAACTGTACCAACAGTGTTCCATTCCATGGCCAACGTCATTTCCCCCTCTTCCCCTCCTCCCCCCCTTTTTTTTGTTTGGTATCAGTTGAAAACTGAAAACGAAATTTGTTTTCATCTGGACCATTTTGTATTAACTTTTCAATTGAAATTGGGGGGAAAAGACAGTGGACTATTCTGTTTAACCCAGATATCAAAGAATGTTTCGTGTTCATTTTCTTTGCTAAGATAATTTATTCCATTTGTGACAACACATTCCTCCTAACCGATTTATTATTTATATCTGCAAAAACCTCTGCGTTATTTTTAATCTTGGTTTAAATCTTTCAGCTTATTAAAAAGATTAGGAAGGAAAACTGTTTAGCTTTTTATTTTTGGTTTGATCCTTCTGAACTTCTTTCTTGACATCTTACTTGGCACTTTTATCAGAGTGCCTTTGGTTCTTGAGCACAAATCTTGCCTGACATTTAATATGTGCTGGCAACAAAGAAAGCTGTCTTAATTAACCGGAAAGCCTGCTGATATACTATCACCTGAACCTCATGAGCCAGAATTTAAAAGGAGAGAGAAAACAAGGGTTCAAGCGGGGGCTTAGCACAAAGATATACTAAGTGAAATCTGGATATAGAGTCTGGCTCTTTAGCAACACCGTTAATTGAAACAGTGTACTTTATTATTTGTTTGAAAGCTTTCTTATGCATTGATATGTAATTGTTAGCGTTAAAATGCTTTCTAATGAAACAAAAATGCGTTTTGTATTTGATGCCCTTTTGGAAGATATTTTCGTGCCCTTAGCCCCACCATTAATGCTGATAATTCAGAATTGACTAAAATTGTTTAGAAAAGCTTTGCAAATTGTTTTCTTTTCCTGACTTTCTCACATGCACACATACTGGCTTAACACCATAACTGTTTTCTTCAATAATTTTGCATGATGTGTTTCTGAAGTGTTGTTCCACATTGGCTTTGCTTAGAATTTTCATCATGTTTACACTTTATTTCATATTCTAGTAAAGTCCTCTCATCAAATTCCAATGTAGACGTTCTAAAATGTGATTGTCTTTGGCTGAGCTACTTCTCTGATTATTTGGTGTGACTGATTTCATTTTAAGGAAATCATGGAGATTGCATTTAAACCCTTGGACTCACTGGCACCTGACAGGACAATTCAGTCTCAAACTCATCAGTATAATCTGTTCGAGTCTCGCGGGTGATGTTTATGTTAACATCTGGGGCGCTATTTATGCTTGGGTTAAGGTGTAGCTCGATTGAAAAAAGCAATTTCAAATGAAACTTAATTTTTTTTCCTGGGTGTTAACTTAAAAGGCTTTTGTGCATTGGGGTGTTCTGGGAGCAGATGTGGATATAGCTACCTAATAGGGTAGCTGATCGTTGACCTTCACTGGCATTCAGTGGAATGGTGGGCTAGCTTGTGTGAGGCCAGTGCACGCTTTGGAGAATGCCTTGTTCACATGGTGCTTTGTGTCAGGCAAGCTGTTTGGATCAGGAGCAAGACTGGGGAGAACGGGTCAGTGGCAGTTCTGTGAGAGCCTGGATGGAGGCAGGGTCTGCTCAGCTGAGACCCAGGAAAGGCTGGCTGTTTCTCTTTAGTCCTTCCCTGGGTCACTTGCCCTGGTCATTTGATGCCTGTCTTCCTGCTGTTCATGTAGCTGTGAATGTTCCTGGGCTGGAGTGCCAGGGTGTAGTTATACGTGGGTCATGGCACTCCGACCGTGAACAATGTCACGGTAGATCTGAGTCCAATGTATTTGTGTGTGTGAAAGTCAAAGAAAGAAGAAAGGTTCACGTTCCTGGTTTTAAATAATTGATACTTCATTGAAAACACTGTGCCCTTTTTATCCTGTGGGGCCTGGTCTTCTTTTCTGAAACATGACCGCCTTTTTCCATTTTTATATATGTGATTTTTAATCTCGGGCATTTTCATCGCTGTAGACTGTGACACTGCTGGAGTAACGACTTTGAGCTGCTAATGTCCTCCCTCCCCATCCCCGGAACATCTCCTCCCCTTCTCTTTCTCTATCTAGTTCTGGGTCATAGGGCAGGGGAGGGGTTCTTGGTGGGATGGCCCAGGCTGGGTAAGTTACTCCAGCCCCTAGTTATGCATGTGAGAACCCTCAGGCCCACTCCTTTAAGCTTAATCCTCTAAATTCTTTGTCTTGTAGGAAGATGACGATTCAGAGACTGAAAAACCTGAGGCTGATGACCCAAAGGTATTTGGTGTTGGCTGTGGTGGGGTGGCTGGATGCGAACAAGGCATTGTAACATTATGTCTCAGTTCCTGTGTCTGGTCAAGATTGGCCCCACTAACACACCCTGCAACCACGTGTAAATATTCTGGGATGAAACTAGCTTTCTAAAGAAGCCTGGAGGTCACCATGGAATGAGGAAGTCCTGAGGCAGTTTGGATTTCCAGAAGCACAGATAGTGCCTTATCTCCAGACTAGAAAGGGGAGAGGCCTGGCTGAGTGTAGCCACCTGCCTGTGCTCTACAGCCAGGTGAGCTTGGTGGGGTCACTGTCCCTGCAGGTGGGTTAGACGTGGGAATATTTCTAGAATCAGGAAGCCCTAAGGGCTGCCATTTGTACTCTTTAGTCATCTAGGTCAAAGTGAGGTCTCCCCAGCTGTTGGAGAAGCTGCACCTAACTCTTACTTCCTCCGGCTGGTACCCATCCACTCGTGGGTAAACAGAATGGTCTTTCGGGTGTATCCTTCTGATAGTTCCTTCCCAGTAGCAGCTCAGAGTAATTAAAGACATTTCCTGTCATGCTCCCTGACCTATTGTGATGATGGCTAAGATCTCATTCCCCGTCCCCTGCAAGTAGGCTTACTGTGCTATGCACTGGGCATCAGTATAACTGTGCTTGTTAAGAACACGGTCTTTAGGAAACATTTCTCTTTCAAAGAGGAAGTCTTAATTCCATCACTCTAGGCCTGGGAAATATGGGCCGACTTTTGTGATTAAAAACTGCTTTGAAACCAACTGAAGCCTTCAAGGCAACGTAGTGAAACTCTAGAAAATGGTCCCAAATTGTAATCAAAATGGTAGTATGTCCAAAAATACAGTTCAAATTTGAACAGGTTCTGTGTTTGGATAGAACTGTGGCGACCATTGGAATAAAACCCGTGAAAAGTTGTGGATGATGCAGATAACACATTTCACCAGGAAAGGAAGTTTGGGCATCAGCATGCAGAAAGAAGAGAATATTGAGCCCTAGGCACAGCAAATGTCACTCCTTTCTGTGCCAAGTAAGGAACCCAGGCTTAACTCACGCAAGCACTACGAGCAGGAGGGTGGACGTGTGGCCTGGATCACAGGTGGCCATACCTCTGCTTGGGCTCGCAGAAGGAAATGGCCAGTAGTAGCAAGAATCTTCTGTCTTAGTAGTCGGGAGTGTGTGTGCCTTAGAGCCCATGCGTGAAGTGAACCCGAGGAGCTGCCAAGTGCTGGGGCTTCAGTGTGGAGGGAACGGAGGCAAAAGGCTCAAAGGCCTCCTGGGGAAGTTGGCTGGAGAGAAAGGTGCAGGTACTTTACTGTCAGCCCTTCTGGAAAAAACAGCAAATCCCCTGGGAATGAGGAAGAACACTGGCGGAACCCCCTGGCGGGCTGGGGGTGAGGTGGACAGAATTGGGAAGTTTGTTGATATGTCTTCTGCTCAGTCTTTCTTGGAACCACATGAAGGTTGGAAAGACACGTTTATACTTAACCCCTTGACTGATGTGCTTTACTGTATTTCATTCAGTCATTTGAACTTTTAGTCTGTTGTAGAATGAAAAGCTTTCTGAGACAGTTTTTGTTCTTAGGGAGCCCTTGGAGAACAGGACAGAACCTACTCTCACAGTAACTTGACATAGTTCTTTTGGAGGCTGAGTGTGGAAGGGGTCAGACAGAGCTCTCCCGCTCAGAGATCCTCAAGTCCAAAAATCATGAGTGTTAGTGACATCTCCAAGGACTAGAAACAGTCCCCAGCATGAATCTTCTGTGCTCCCATGCCTTAGTCCTGGCGTTGGCTTCCTCTCTTGCCCTGAACTGGCATCAGACTATCTTGAGGTAGTGGCCTAGACCTCAAATGCCTCCCAACCCTCCCTCTACTCCGGATCTTTTCTGGCGCATTTAATTGGCTTTTAACAATATTTTTATCTTCCACGTCTTGAATTTTGAGTATTTTTGCCTTCGGTATGTGAAATTTCTAACAATAAGAATATGTCACCAGGATGGATTAGGGGTGTCATTTATTTTGGTTGTGAATGGATTGATGTCATAACTGTCTTTTCCACCAGATGGCACTCCTTCCTGCCTTGGCCTTTTTTTTTTCTTTTTTCTTTTTTATTTATTTTGAGAGAGAGAGTGCAAGCGAGGGGGGCCGGGGGCAAAGGGAGAAGGAGAGAGAGAATCCCAAGCAGATTCTGCACTCTCAGTGCAGAGCCCAACAAGGCCTTAACTATGAACTGTGAGGTCATAACCTGAGCTGAAATCAAGATTCAGACGCTTAACCGACTGAGCCACCAGGCACCCCAACTGCCTTGGCTTTTTAAAATCTGCTTTTGATTTTTTACTACAGCAGTTCTCAAAACATTTTGGTGCCTTTACACAATTAAAAGCTGAGGATCCCAAAGAGTATCACTTCGTTTAAAATTGAGAAACATTTGGGATGCCTGGGTGGCTCATTCGGTTAAGCGTCCAACTTCGGCTCAGGTCATGATCTCGCGGTCCCTGGGTTTGAGCCCCGCATCAGGCTCTGTGACAACAGCTTGGAGCCTGGATGGTGCTTTGGATTCTGTGTCTGCCCCTGTTTCTGCCCCTGCCTCACTCGTGCTCTGTCTTCTCTCTCTCTCTCTCAAAAATAACATTTTTCTTTTAACTTGAGAAAATTTTTAAGTATTTGTAATGTTTATTTTTGAGAGATTAAATAACATTAAATTTTTTTTAATTGAGAAAATTTTTAAATATTTTTTTTAATGTTTATTTTTGAGAGAGACAGAGACAGGGCGTGAGTGAGGCAGGGGCAGAGAGACAGGCAGACACAGAATCCGAAGCAGCATCCAGGCTCCGAGCTGTCAGCCCAGAGCCTGACGCGGGGCTCGAACTCACGGACCGTGAGATCATGACCTGAGCCGAAGTGGGACACTTAACCGAATGAGCCATCCAGGCGCCCCTTAAATATTTTTTTAAGGTTTACTTATTTATTTTGAGAGACATAGAGTGAGCAGGGAAGGGACAGAGAGGAAGAAAGAGAATCCCAAGCAGGTTCCACACTGTCAGCACAGAGCCGGATGTGGGGCTCGAACTCACAAATTGTGAGATCATGACTTGAGCCAAAACCAAGTCGGACACTTAACTGAGCCACCCAGGTGCCCCAGATATTTATTATTTTAAAATAATTAAATCCATTACATGTTAATATAAGTCACATTTTAACAAAAAATATTGCTGAAACCAAAGAAACTGAAACTGAAAACACAAAGACAGGCATTGGGTCTCCTAAAGGTCTAACATCCAGTTTAACGGACAGCCAGCTAGGTTCTCTCAAGTGCTTCTGCATTCAGTCTATTGTAGTGCGTTGTTTTGGTTGAAGTAGTTGAAGAAAATCTGGCTTCACACACAGGGCATTAGAAAGAGGACAAGTATCTTAATAGCCCTTTAGGTGATTGTGAATCTTCTTCTTTGATACTAGATCAGAATTCAACAGGCAGTGGTTTCCTAAAAATTAGCTGCACTGTAGGATGTGAACCCTTCTCAGTGAACTTTCTGTACTCTGCTTCATTAACCTCCACGGGTCTGCCTTGCACTCTCAGTGGCTCTTTTAGCCACACTGGTATTGCATCCTCCGGCACTGGTGACATGGAAAATGTTGGTTCACTGAGATCTCCAGTGATGCATTTTGTCTTATAATATCCAAAAACTTATATTTGTTAATGACATTACCTATCTCATCAGACAAGCCATTAAGTATTGGAAAGCTGTCTGCTCCCAGTGGGGATGTATACATTTTCTAAGATGCTAGTTTTTACTTGAGATCTTGAATTGCTTCATTTTTTTAGGAACCGTCTGCCAGTTACTCAAATCTGACTAAGCACCGTCATTCTTTCAAGTAAAAATGGCATTCCGTGAAGAAAGCAACTAGATCAGCTTGTAACTCCCTCACTTAAGTGCTTTTCCTTGAGGTAACCATTGGACCTCAGTGAGCAGCAGAGGTGTTTATGTGACCTCTCATGTCATCACACAAAATGCAAAAAAATAATAATAATTAAATTTGTACTCAAAGGTCAAGACTTAATAAGGCGCATCATTTTTACTGCTTCCCCAAGGCTATATGTATATATATATATTTTTAAACTGTATTTATTTTGAGAGAGAGGGAGAGAACCAGCAGGGAAGGGGCAGAGAGAGAGGGGACAGAGAATCCGAGGCGGGCTCTGCCCTGACAGCACGGAGCCCGATGTGGGGCTTGAACTCAGGAACCGTGAGGTCATGACCTGAGCCGAAGTCAGAGGCTTAACCGACTAAGCCACCCAGGCACCCCAGCACCAACGATATTTTTAAGTGAAATTGGCTTTTTTGGTAACTGCGAGTGTCCCTACGGCCAAAACTCAGTGCAGCTGCCTTGATTTGTTCTAAAAGGCCAGCAGTTGCCCCTCATTGCTCCTGCCAGTGTAGAACAGTGAAAAAGGCAAGTGATGTCTTAGTACTAGGAAAGTAGTTTTGACCTTACAGACCTCCAGGGGTCCACAGATCAACTTTGAGAACCACTCTTCTTCAGAAGCCAGAATCTTGGGTCAGTCATACTAAGTAGTTGTTTGGTGACTATTTCCACTGCTCTGTAAGTGTCCAGTGAGCTGTCAGCCCTGCGGGACCTTGAGCTGCCGTGAGGGGGGTAGCATATCCAGAGTAAGACAAGACAGCCCCTGTGGGGTGGAAGTTAAGGTTCTGGAGTCATAGACCTGAATCTGAATTCCAGCTGTCCTTGGAGAAGTCCCTTAACCTCAGAGTTTGCCACCTGGGAAATAGGCTTTTTTTTTTTTTTTTTTTAACATTTATTTTTGAGAGAGAGAGAGTGTGAGGGAGGGGCAGAGAAAATCTGCCTCATTCATTTTACGTGAGTTAACTGAGTAAACCTGAGTTGGTAATTAGCTTAATAGTGTCGGCATGTCCATGTTCAGGAGCGTTCGTTGCAGTGACCTATGCTTGCTTCCCAGGCTGGTCACCCTGTCATTGGGCTTGTGTGGGAATATCGAATTCCACATTTGGAAACTGGAATGCACTCAGAGGAGAGCAATCATGAAGGTGAGGGGACTGGAAACCACATCACATGAAAGGTTTAGGAGCTGGGAGAGGCAACCAGGGAGGAGCCTGCAGTGTTATCTGTTGTTTGGAGGTCTGCTAGAGGGAGGGGAGGTGGAAGCCACGTGCTGAACTTGAAGAAACATACAGAAGAATTACAGGGACCGCGTTTGTCTTCACATAACGAAGAACTTTTTGTCATCTCTGACCAAACGTGGGCTGAGCTGCTTTTTAAGGTAGTGAGCTCCCTGTTTCTGGACCTTTTTCAAGACAAATTTTTGGGGGGTTGAGTAAGAAGTGATAAGTTGAGTAAGAAGTGATAACTCCCGGGGTGCCTGGGTGGCTCAGTCTCAGGTAAGCATCCAGCTCTTGATCTCAGCTCAGGTCTTGATCTCAGGCTCATGAGTTCAAGCCCCGTGTTGGGCTCTGTGCTGGGTGTAAAGCCTACTTAAAGAAGAAAAGAAATGATAACTCCAGACCCACCTCTAGAGAGAGCCTTTGGTCCTGATCCCTCCACCTGAGGAGGAGGGATTGAGCTCTGGGTGGCTGAGTTTGCCCTTAACTAGAGAAAAGAATGTGGCTGAGCATTCCACGGGAGGCAGAATGCTTTGACACTTCTGTTCCGTCATGTCTTTTCCTCTAACTTCAATTTTCTGGTCTTACCTCCTCAGTAAGCAACCCGACTCAGCCCGACTCAGATCTGACTACTCAACAGAAGGTGGCACTGCTGTCCTAGAAAAAGTCAGAGCGGAAGTGGCAGACCTCTGTTCAGCTCTTTAATGCAGGGACAGGGGTGCCAGGTGGCTTAAGTGTTTCCTCCATCTGTTTGCCCTTGGCATATGGGCTTCCTTTTCCCACTCTCCTTTGTCTGTGTTCTACCTCGGTTGCCCTGGAACGTTTTCCCTTGTTTATTTTTTTCCCCACTCCCACAGTTCCTGTGGATGAAGGTATTTCCACTGGCTTACTGTCTCTGACACACCCTTCCTTTGAAAACAAACACGGGCATTGATGACCTGGCACGGGAAAGCTGGAGCGGCCCGTTGCCAGCTAACTGGGAGGGCTGGCTTCGCTATGTGGGGTGGGAATGCCGGCCTCCCTGAGGTGTTGCAGTCCCAGCTTTGACCCAGGGAAGGAATCCTCTTGGCCCAAAGAGCAAACATCTGTCAAAACAAAATAGCCTCTCTGGGTCAAGAAGGTGGCATCGGGTGGGGGAGAAATGGTTCCGGCATTTTTTAAAAGATGTGCATGCATAATCCTAGTTAAGACAAAACATTTTTAAGATTCTTGGACCCCGAAATTAGTGCAGAAATGTGAGTTCACACCTTCGAGCCAGGCTAGTGGACTTGGACCCAGAAGACCTGGGTCGAGCACAGGCTTGGCTTCCCTCCAGCTGTGAGACCACAGGCACATAGCTTCGGCTGCCCTCGCCCGCTTTACCAGGTGATGTGATAGCTACAAGAAAGGATGCATAAGGCCGTGTTTTTCACAATCTAAAATGCAGTTGTTGGCACTCCTTGGCCTTTTTGGCAAAACTGAGTCGGGTCAGATGTCCTCATCTTGTATGTCAGAAGTTGCCACATTTTCTCAGTTCGTAGCACCCTTGGCGTCTCAGGAATTTTTCACAGAACTCCTAGGCCAGGGGTGCCCCTCTGGCTCAGTCAGTGGAGCGTGTGATTCTTGATCTCCGGTTTATGAGTTCAAGCCCCATGTTGGGTGTAGAGATTACTTATAAATAAATCTTAAAAAAAAAAAAAAAAGAACGAACGAACTCATAGGCCAAAAGAAATACCTAACAATTAGCTCTAAAGAATCAACACGACAATCCTCAGAATTTGATAGCCACTTGAAAAAATACACATGAATTTGTGTGGTATCTGATAGATGTTGAGTAATGCTGTGTTTTCCTTGAAATTTCATGTTGTGTGCACCTTTGTGAATTTGCTGTAGCTCCCTGGGGGTGCCCTGATGGCAGTTTAGGGACTGTGTTGGTAGATCGTCTCTGAGTTCCAGAGCAGAGGGACTTGATGAGTCCTCACTTACCCTCCCCAGAGACCTTGGCTCGGCCAAGTAAGTAGGTCTCACCTTTGGTGACTGTACATAACACACTTGAATTCCTTTAAGAAGGTCAAGTGTCTCAGTCGCCAAGTGTTATTAATTGGCTTGCAGTCTAGAGGAAGGATCTGCTTTGGGGTAGAAATGACTCCGTAATCTCCCGCTGCTTCTCTTCTCCAGCCTCTCCCCCTACCCAACATTGTTACTGATCTTTGCAAGTTTCAGAATGCTACGCCTGCTGACTGAAAACTGCCCAGGGAGTTTGTTTCCGACGAATTCATTACAGACCACTGATTTTTTTCGGAGAACTTTCAGGAGCCTGCCGGCAGTTGCACGTGGGCAGCACTTCCAGTTGAAACCCTCGATTCTCTGTATCAACCATGTAAGGAAAGAGGCTCTGGAACACATGCCAGCTTCTTCAGGACTGCCGCAGCACACGTTTTCCCATTTGGGCTTTGAGCGTGTTCACTCTACCTCCGGGACTTTGAAATCAGAGAGGGAGATGCTCAGGCTTTTCATAAGCAAGCAGCATAGGGTTCTGTTCATCATGAAGGACACCCAGAGGGGCAGGTTGTATGGTGTGGTAAACGATCCACGAGTCCCTTTGTAGCCTTCACGCGTGGGTCATCGTGCGCCTTTGCTGGGTGAGCTCTGGGAGAACCCACACTTGTGGAATGGTCCACTGAGAATTATTTTTCAGGATGGTACACCGAAGGTTATCTGTTAGAGCATAAACTTGGGCTTTTTCTTAGAGTTCTTTGACTTGGAAAGAATTGCATGGTACTGTTTTTCTGGTGGTTACCTTATCAGGGGTTTGTTTTGATTTTATTGTCAAATTATTATAATAGCAAGAATTGAAAATTTTGAAAAAAATATCATCTAATTCCACAGTCCTCTAACAGGTGTCCCATTTTCCTTCTTCCATCTTTTTGTTTGTCCGTATGATAGCGTACATATGTTTCTATCTGAATATTAAATGTTTTCTGTGTTGTTACAGTCTGAGCAATTATAATAGCAGGACATAACTGAAAAATTAAAAGCTAAACACTTAGGGGTGCCTGCGTGGCTCAGGTGGTTGAGCGTCCAACTCACAGTTCAGCTCAGGTCATGATCTCATGGTTCCATGGGTTCGAGCCCTATGTCAGGCTCTGTGCTGACAGCTTGGAGCTTGCTTGAGATTCTCTCTTCCTCTCTGTCTCTGCCTCTCCCCTACTTGTGCTGTCTCTGTCTCTCCCAAATAAATACATACATACATACATACATACTTTGAAAATTAAAAAAAAACAACAACTAAACACTTAAAGGGTCACCTAGATGGCTCAGTCAGTTAAGCTGCCGACTCTTGACTTTAGCTCAGGTCATGATCTCACAGTCAGTTTGTAAGTTTGAGCCCCCATGGGGCTATGCGCTCACAGCGTGGAGCTAGCTTCAGATCTTCTGTCTCCCTCTCTCTGCCCCTCCCCTGCTCATGTGCGCATGCTTTCTCTCTCAAAAATAAATATTTTTTTAAAAAACCTTTTTTAAAAAAGCTAACCACTTAAAAATTGTGTGGGATGTGAGTTATATCTCAGTGAAACTGCTACAAGAAAAAAGTTTTTGTTTTTTTGTAATTTTCTAAATACCTTTAAACGGGAATAGTAAGGAAAGGTTGCGATCCACCAACTTTTTTTCTAGAAGTGAAACCAGTCATTAAAACACTCTTTTTTTTTTTTTTTAAGTTTATTTACTTCTGAGAGGGAGAGCAAGAGAGAGACAGAGTGTGAGTGGGTGAGGGGCAGAGAGAGAATCCGAAGCAGGCTCCATTCTCTGAGCTGTTAGCACAGAGCCCGATGCAGGGCTCGAACTCAAGAACCACGAGATCATGATCTGAGCCAAAGTCGGTAGCTTAACCGACTGAGCCACCCAGGCACCCCTACACTTTTTTTTTTTTTTTATGTTTACTTATTTATTTTGAGAGAGCACGAGCAGGGGAGGAGCAGAGAGGATCCCAAGCAGGCCCCACACGGAGCCTGACGTAGGGCTTGATTTCACGACTGAGATCACAACCTGATCCAATATCAAAAGTTGGACATTCAACTGACTGAGCCACCCAGGCACCCCATCAGCACACTTTTTCACATCAATTCCCGTGGAGCTAGATAGAATAAAACCAGACTTAGTACATTACAGTAGCAATAAAAGTATTTGTAGCTACTATCGAATAAAATACCATGTAAGCGGTTTCTTTCCAGTTAGACTCTGGTGGATGGAATACATGCCGTGCTCTTTACGTGGGTCAGAAGGAATAATGAGTTCCCATTACAGTCATCACGATTGTTCACCCAGTACAGGATGAGGGCTTAGTGGTAGTCAGGATTTGGTAACATTCCTTCTGTCAGCACCCAGGAAGTCCCTAGGCTAAGGACAAGGGTGGTGGCACCCACTTGGTTGTATGATTAAGTTTTCAGGACCAGTTGTTCCATTCAGATCAACTCAGACATTACTCACCGGAGCAGTAGGGCCTCTGGAGCTGTCGGCCCTGATCGTTATAGTTAAAAGGTAATAACTTCTGGCTGTCTTCCCCTTAAGTTGAGAGCTTAACACTTCGTTTGCCCTGTGACCTGCTACAGAGTCATCCCTGAAGAGGTATTTTTCCTTCTTGGTCTTTGATGTTGGCTTCCCCGGTGGTTGAACCAGAGGCTTCCTAGAAACTGTCATTATCTGCCGCCTCTTAGTCGAGAAGGAGATCAGAAGTTGGGAAGCAGTTATGACTAGGCTTTAGAGTCAGACAGGCTTGGGTTTGGGTCCCAGCATTGCCACTTCCTGGGCAAGAAGCTGCTTTGTTGTGCTTTGCCTCGGTTTAGTCATCTGTAAGATGGGAATAATAACATCTGCCTCGTGAGGTTACTGAGAGATTTGGATAACGTATGTTAGTTTTTAGTGAGTTCTGTTGTTTAGGGTGTGTGAGCGAGAATGTGTACTTGGTCCCTCCATCTTGGTTTTGTTATCCTACCTTCTCCCGTGTGCTGCCTCCCATATGTACCCCATAATGCTTTTGAGTGCTGATTAGAAAAAAAAGTTACAGCATGACTCACCCAGGACCAGAGAAGGAAATGGCCCTTGACCATTGCTGGATTGGGAGCCATCCACTCTTCTTGCTGGAAGTTGTAATGTGACCTTTGAACTGCTGAGAATGCTCAAGCCTTCTTAACATTTCACGTTTCCTCGTTCTCATCCCGATGAATGGCCAAATGGCCTTCTTTAATCAGGCTAGGGTCGCCCTTGCACAGGTGGGAGACAACAGAATTTCCATGCTGAGGAGAACACCCCCCAGTACACGCTCCCAGCCGGGGTCTGTGGTTCTAAGTGGTGACCTGATACAAGAAGCAGACACGACTGAGGTTGGGAGAGGAGGAGGGTGCACGCTATGGAAGTAGCTCTTTTGTTGTCCAGACTGAAAGAATTCCAGGCTAGGTCCTATGTCGAGCTGCCTTCCAAAGAAGGCCTGGTAGAAAGGGAATCGCTGCAAGTGATCTCCGGCAGAGGGGAACGGCCATTAGTCTCCCTCTGCCCTCCCCTCTCGGCTCCACCGAACTGCCAGCAGGGCCCTCTTGACTGCACTCGCTCCTAGTCACCTGAGGATCAGACTCCCAGCAGCCTCACCCCGCTCCTTGTGGTTCTGCAGCCGGGGCCTGCGCATGCCCAGTCGGCCCGCCTTCGGCCATGCAAGCCCCAACATCGTTCTCCCCTTCGGGCCCACATGCCATGGATTACTAACCAAGGTGTGGCTGGGTGCCTCCTTCCCTAGTCAAGATTTATCTTTTTGAAAAATTCTCTGATGCAGAAAGCAAGCTGCCCGCCCTTCGCGATCCAGCACTTCCCACCTTCCTTCTGTGTTCTGATCCTTGTCTCCTGAAATACTGCTGTGCAATTTCTGGGTTCAGTGTTCAGTAGAATTTTGCTCATTTGCATTCCTAACTTTGGACGTAGGTACATTTTTTTCTAAGCAGTGCCTGAAAGATACTGGCTTTCCTTTTAGCCCCGTAGATGGTTCATTCCTGTTCCTGCCAGTGTGTGGATGGAGACCAGTTTGCATTTCTAATCTCCTGGCTTTCTGATATCTCAGTAACTTTTGCCTTATATCTTAATCTCACACCTCAGTTTGGTGGCTGACCTCTCAAGCAGGATAGTGCCGTTGTGATTTGGTGGCCGTGTTATGTGTCACAAAGACTTCACTTTTCGGGGCGCCTGGGTGGCGCAGTCGGTTGAGCGTCCGACTTCAGCCAGGTCACGATCTCGCGGTCCGGGAGTTCGAGCCCCGCGTCAGGCTCTGGGCTGATGGCTCAGAGCCTGGAGCCTGTTTCCGATTCTGTGTCTCCCTCTCTCTCTGCCCCTCCCCCGTTCATGCTCTGTCTCTCTCTGTCCCAAAAAATAAATAAACGTTGAAGACTTCACTTTTCTGTCCCCAGCCTCACAAAGCTGTTTCCCTTTGTCTTGGCTGGCTCCAAGTCTTCCCACCCCTGCCCCCAGATAACAACCTGAAGCACAGAGACACTGTTTTTGTGGAAAACCTTTCAGAAAAAAGTGCACCCTGGCCCACCACTGAAGGCTTAATTCAAAGTCTTGATGTGAGGTGACCTCTGTACCTAAGCACAAGCCTACCCAGACACCCTAGGTGTTAAGAGAGGAATGGAATGGCCCTCTCTGAACATCTTCTGCAACTTTCAACAAACCCAGAATCTTCACGTCTTGACTCAAATGTGAGATCACACTTGGGATAGTCAGATAACAAAGGCTCCCCTTTGGAGATGGCTGCTGGCCAGAGCCTTGCGTTGACATCGAAGTCTGGTTGGTTCCACGTGGCAGAGCGTCGCACCACACAGCAGTGTCGGCTTTGTTGAGCTCGATGTTTCAGAAGAAACCGTTCCCTCTTTTCTTCAGTCTACGAGGCCAGTTCTAGGGCTGGCTTCATTTGTCTGAGCGGGTGCCTCTTTCACCCTTTCCTGTAGAAACCTCTGCTTGGGGGAACTGAGTCTTTCCCATCGGTGAGCTGGGGGTGAAGGTGAGTCTGTTGGACCCAAAGTGACCCCACCAACTTGCGCCCATTTTTCTGATAAATTGAGTGTCTCCATCCCCAGGTAGGCAGTGTGCCGTGTCAGTGACCCAGTCCTGGCCAACAGGATACACCTAAAGGAAACGTGCTGGCGACCGGCTTTCTCGAAGGCTCCCCTGTGTGGGGTGGGGGGTAAAACAGGGCACGGACGCTGGGCATCCGTGCCATGGAGGGCTATCTCCTTGCAGCGTGGGGCTCGGTGACTTCTGCTGAGCCTGGGGATTACTGACAGCCCTCAGCACGCCCCACCCTTGTCTGTCAAACCACAGTAACTTTTTTTCCTGCAGCTTGGAGGTGTTTTGACAAAAGTTCCAGCGTTGCTGCTTTCTCGGCACCTGAGCTGACTCCCACGCGTGTGTCAGTTTGATGCCGTCAGGGGGGCTTCCTGGGCCCACTAGTCATATCTGAAGCCGCAGCGTTGTCACTCACACTTCATGGGGCTGTGGTGACAGTGAAGTGATGTTTCGTTGAAGTACTTAGCGGAACACCCAGGATTTCTCCCCAAGATCGGGTTGTGTTCACATCGTATCCCCAGTGTTTGGCCCGATACGTAATAAAGGCTCAGTCGATTATTTGTGGAACAAATAAACAGACTAACTCTACAGTAATTCTGTCTTTTGTTTCAGGATTGGGAGCGACAAGCTAGGTTTAAGGGTTTTTTAATTCAGTATTGATGCCCCCACCACCTTCTTCCTTCTGCCTGTCATTAGCCTTGTATCACACGTCTGGCCCCTTCTTAGTTCCTGTCCTGCTGCCTCCCTTTCTGACATCAAGTTGCACGTTGGAGCTGACTGGGGGCCTCACTGGAGTCTAGGGGGACAGCGCTGCAGCTGAAGGTGGCTGTGGAACACGTAACCTGGGCTGAAAAATGGACCACTGGCCACTTAGAAAGGAGAGTATGTCTTTGTACATTGTGTGTGTGTGTGCGCACGCGCGCACACGCACGTTTCATCAGTGTTTGAGCACCTGTTGTGGGCAGGGCATTAACCTGCAGGTGCTAGGGACACAGTGATAACTAAGACAGTGAGTAAGAGCCCAGAATAGAGCAAGGTCCTCATTGGCCCGGTGCGGGTGGGGCAGATAAAGGCTTCCTTGAGCCGAGGACTGAGGTCTGAATAGGGCTTACTTTCAGCAACAGTGGGGAGGAGGTGTTCCAGGGAGGGCCTTTACCTGGGCCCTGCTCCGGCTCTGTGCTAGGAGGAGGAGGAGGCTGAAAGGGCCTGTTGGGAGTCTCCCAGGGCCTCAGGCCACAGTAAGGAAACTTTTTTTTTTTTTTTTTAAGTTTTATTTATTCTGAGACAGAGAGAGGCAGAGAAAGAGAAGGAAGGAGAGAGGTTCCCAAGCAGGCTCTGCACTCTCAGTGCAGAGCCTGACACGGGGCTCGAACTCGTGAACCACGACCTAACCCGAAATCAAGAGTCAGACTTAACTGACTGAACCACCCAGGCGCCCCAGTGAGGAGTCATTTTTAAGTGAGATCTCACTAAGACTTAATAACTACTTGGGAAGTGCCAGGTGTGAGAGGAGAGAAGATTTAGAAGGCGTTGTTTTATTAATCTGTCTCCCCAGCTGCCACCTGCTTTTAAGATGTAGGATTACATCATCTATCAGAAAATGTAGTCCGTAGCGTTCTTCCCCCAGCAGCACGGAGAGACTGCCCTCTGCCCTCTGTTCAGAGTACTTCCTCTGTGCCTGATGCTTCCAAAGCTGGGGCAAAAAAAGCAACATTTAGATTTGGCAGAATCCAGCTGCTGGAGGCCGCATTGCTTTGTCTCCAGTTGGACGCTGGACCTTTGAGCGTGCTTTGTGGGGCTGGCTCGGGAAGGATTGACGAAGTGTTGTTGGCTGTAAATAAACCTCCATTCTCTCTACCAGGATCTGGTACTTCTCTGCTGAGCAAATCCTCCCAGCTCAAATGGCAGCTTATCCCGTGTCATGGAGCCATATTGTTTCTACTTCCTTCCTCTGCTCCAGTCATAGTTTCTGGATGGCTGGACTTTTTTGTATTCTCTGCAGGGGAACCACATTCCAGACTCTACAGTCCCTGAGAACGAGGCCCCTGTTGTGGCTGCTGTGTTCTTACAGGTCTCAGACATAATTGATTAAGGAACCAAAATTGGCAGTTTCAGATCATTGTTCTTCGGGGCCATCCCTGGCCGGTCAAGGCCACTTCATGTCCTGCGCCCTAGTGAGGCTTTAGGCTCAGGTGAAGCCTGGGGAGGCTGGATGGGTGTGGACAGTCGGGAGGTGAGGCCTTGCCTCAGCATTTGTTTCTTTGACCAGCTCAGCCCTCCTTTCGTGCCTTTCCCGTGGTCTCACTTGGCTTCTTCAGAAGCTGTGCGTTTTGTTTCATTTTTCTTTTTGTCTTAATTGGACTTGAACTGGAGCGTTGAAGTGTTTACCTGGCCTTTTTTCCCAGGAGCTGCTAGGTGAGATGCTTTGTTTTTGCCTGCCTAGTGAACTGGGGGGAAACCTCTCGGCCTGCTGAGTCTGGGGGCCAAGCTCTCCTATATACAGGTCTGTCCAGGTCTCTGGGCTGTGGGTTCCATGCCTCCCAGCTGACTCAGACTACAGTCTGGTGCATAGATCTGGCTGAGTTCATGACTTAAACCAACTGGGAATATCCACCTGGAGGCCAGAGGGTTGGATTCATACAAGTCAAGACAGGCACCCCCTGTGCGTTCCAAAATACCGCTTTGGGGCAAGAAAAGGAACAGTGGTTTCTTGTTGCTTTTTACTTATATCCTAACTGTTCCTTCCTGCCTCCTTAAGGGCACAGTGAGAACCTATAGCCAATTTTTTAAAACTGCTGTCTTGAACGGCTGGCAGTTTAATAATGTGGACCTTCCATCTCTCTCCTTGGCTCTGTCTTAAGTGCTTCATCAAATGGTTTTCTTGGCTGGCTGCCAGGGTAACTAGCATGGGTGGTTGGTTCATTTTGTACTGAATTCCTGGTATCTGAGGCATGTCTGGTAGGAGCGTGCCTCTCTGGGTCTTCATCTCAAGTGTGGACCACCCTCTGCCCTCAGTCCTGTCTTCCCCCGAGGCTGCTTTGATTGGATGAAACTTGCTTCAATGCACAGTTGAGCGTAAATGGTCCTGAAATTTATGCGTCTTTGGGGTATTTGACAGCCATCCTCCGTGGTCTCACCAGACACCCCAACTCTCCTTCCTTGCTGACCTTCCTTCAGCATTGTTTGAAGTCCTGGAATCATCCCCCTTTGAAGAACCCGTGAGACTGTGGCTCCAGGCCCTTTATTGTGGAACTTAATCAAGCCTCCTTCTCATGCTCAGGGCAGGATGTGGGGCTAAACTGCTTTAGGATCCAGAAGAACCTGGCTTGTTGGCTTTCTTCTTTGGGGGCACCTTTGCACAGTGACACATGTCCGGGAGCTCAGCAGGCTCACAACCCAGCTTATTTGTGTCTGAGGAAAGAAGAATTATATTCTAAAGCCTAACAAGATGTGGCCACCAGGAGGCACAGATTCCCGTGGTCTCATCGTCCGGGGCCTTAGGAGTCCCACCAGTGTCTGTGACATGGAGGAGGGATCTGAACAACCAGTTTCCAAAGTCTTTCCAAGAGAACTTTGTGCAGAACTACATGGCTTCCAGTCTATGGTGGCTCATTTATGTTGTCACTTTATAAACTTGATTCTCTTAAGGCCAGAGAATCTTGCACTTGAGTTAGATCGATGGTTCATAGGTTGGCACTTTGTTTGGAGGGATCATGGGGCTGAATTCCACTGCGGGGAGGGGGTTGTCCCTGGGGATGTTGAGTTTGGGATTGAGTAAGAGCCCATAGCTCCATGGGGCTCCAGGTACACTCTGGACACACCCCATCCGTGTATGTGTGTGCATGCGCACATGCGTGTTGTAACATTAAAACAAAAGACTAGACTAGTTAGCAAGTGGAAACCCACTATCAACTTTATTCCTTCTTGTATTTGTGTAAAATGATCGATTTGAGGAATGAGGAACTAAGCCAGAAAAGGAAAGTCTGAGAGATGAAGGGATGCCTCCCCGCTGGTGACTTTGCTCCATCTTTGGTTTTCTCCCTGAGACCTGACTCAGCAGCCTCAGCTCAGCCAGGCAAGAACCTTGTGAAACGTGGGAATCCCCGTCCCTCCCATTGCTGGGGGCACAAGCTTTAGGAGGCGCAGTGGCTGACAGCCTTTCACCCTGCCCAAGGAGCCTTCGGGTAAACAAGTATTTTCCTCTTACAAGAGACACTTCATGTTTGGTGACTAACTTCCTGTGCCTCTGGAGTGGCCCCGGTAGCATTCCCACGTGGATATCGTGGATATCGTGCCTCCTTCCTCGGGCCGGGCTGGCTGAGGGGCTGGCGCCCTGCGGTGCTTTGGGAAGGAGCCCCCAGGGAGCCTTTGAATAGTTAACAGTCAGTCCTTGGATGACCAGCCAACTGGCCACGGAGGGGAGGTAGGATGTACCCAATTGATGTTTTCCCACAATTAGTACCCAGAAAGCTGTCCCCTAGAGGGAAAATTTAAGGACCTTTTACAGCCCCACGTTTTGTTGCTGCCACACTCTTTTAACATTGGTTCCTCCGGAGTCACTGCTACAAAGGGATTGTTGTGGGGCCCCTGGAGACGGGCGCTCTCTGTAGAGCAGCTGATTGATGACCAACCTGAATTCGGCATGGCAGTCTTCCAGGCGGCCTCCCAACCCTTCTGTTCCCTAGCTCAGGCCTGCCTCCTCTTTGCCCACCTGACTGGCAGGGGGCGAGTAGCTGGAGGAGACAGGTTGCTAAGCAGCCTGGCCTGGACGCTATGCCTGTTTCGGTCGAATGAATAGCTGCAGTGTTCAGAAGAACGAGGGGGTTTGGGCCTTTCCCAGAATCAGGAGAGACTTTTTGGGGAAGGGGGCTAAGAACTACCATTCTTAGCACAGAGCCATTGCATGGGAGGGCTTCTGGCATCTTCCTTTCTGAAATGTTAACTTGCTGTAACATTTCTTCCCGGAAGTGAAGTACCCAGAGCCCTGCTGCTGACTCCATGTGCCCATTTTGTTCCAGAGTCGTTACTGTCTTAGACACCTCCTCCCCCACCAACCAAAGAGAAAAGAAATGAGGTCCAGTAGCTTCCCCCGAGCGCAGTTTCTGCCACTGTGATCGTTAGCATATCGTGCACTTGAGGCCCCTGATCCGAGCGTGTGTGAGGGGCCAGGTTTCCCCAGAGACGGGGAAGACAGGTATGTTGTTGCCATTGGACATTTGGGGCAGTGGAATCAAGGGTCGGCCTTCCTCCCCACCCTGCCCAGGCTTGTTTCAGAGGCTGGGACCTTCGCCTTCTCCAGGTTGATCAGGTTTAAATGAAGCACTTACTCTGAGCAGTGAAATACAGAGCAAGTCCAGCAAAACGTCTGATAAGAAACCTTTGCTCTTAAGTTTCTGCACTCGGCCAGCACTGAAGGACCTGTAGAAGTGGGCGTTGCAGGGCGGAAGTTTGCACTAAGGATCAGAGAATGCTTTTCTTTGGAGAGATACAAAGCCATTGTAAAGAGCCAAGAGGTGAGCCAAGAGAGAAGCTGCCTCCGTGCTAGGGCCTTTCTGGGGGCCTGGTTCAGTCGCTTGTTAAAGGCACAGTACATGCCTGCTCCAGGGTTCCACGAGCTAGCCCGTTATGATAAAGTCTCTCTTTTTTCCTTAGACTGAAAGTAAGAAAAATCTCTTGGGAGCAGATAGTCTTTTGTGCTTTAGTCTTGGGATTCTCATGTTACAGAGTTGCCACCTCTTGCTTCCTCAGTACTGGGTAGGGGTGGCAGTGTTCTGGGATGGCTGACCAGGCCCCAGGGGAGACAGCGGGCAGGGTCCAGGTGTACAGGTGACGAAGGCTGGCATTGGCTCTGCTTGGCATTGAGGGATATTGGTCCCCACTGGGGGCCGCGGAGGAGAGCCTGAAGCAGGCATCCAGAGCATCTTGGCTGCTCTGATAAAGGGGGATTAGGAGGTTCAGGGGTCCCAGAAGGCCGCCAAAGCATCGGCTCACTCTTAGGTTCTTTGTGTTGCTTTTACCTTTTCTCCTCCCTTAAAATCCTGAGTGGTTTCAGTGAAGAAAGTAACTGTGTGGGTCAGGAGCCCCGGGCTTACCTCCTTGTATTTATTTCTCTTCTGCAGGATAACCCAGAAGTAGAAAAGCGAGATCCTCAGGAATTAGTTGGTGAGTACCCCAGGGGGAGCCTCGGAGGCGGATTCCTGAGTCTTGCCCGGAGCAAACTGGCTTCCAGCCATGCAGGGCCTACCCCTGCATGGGGCTTCTCTCTGCTTCAGCCAAGGCAGCCGTTCTGCTGAGAGCCTGGTCCCTTCATGTGCTCTCTCAGGGCCTTTGACATTTCCTAAGATGTCTGAGTAAGACGCCCAGGGAACAATTCTTCTTTGAAAAGCATATTCATGGTGCATTTCACTGGGCTGTGGTCAGTTGCCAATGTTTTCAAGATGGATTTAGGGCCCCTTTCAGCTGGGAGCTCGTTCCAGTTGTGCCCTAGGCTTGTCCTCTGTCCTTGTACGCCCCCTCCCCGCTTTGCTGGCATATTCGTGTACTCAAGAAGCAAATATGTGGCCTCTGCTGGCACTTTGCTCTGTCCCCAGGAGGGAACATGCCTCGTAGCCCCAGAGTCCAAGACCCTTTTGGCTTGTGGGGCAGGGCAGTTCTGTTTCCGAAAAGTGGCATCCCAGTCCCTATGCTAACTCTGGTCTCTTAATCCTTTTTTAGAAAGTACCTCGACTCTGTCAGTTTGGTCACGGACTTTGTAACAGCTCTGCCAAAGCCTGTGCAAACGTCATGGAGAGGGCGACCCTCCCTCCGTGTGGTTAACTGTGACCATCTCTCCCTGCCTGCTCTGTTAATCTTCACAAAGCAGGGGTTCTGCTTCAAAGGCAGCCTACGGAACCTTCCCCTGTGCTTCCAGATGGAGGCTTTGTGGCCTGCAGGCCCTCGAGCCCATCCTTTTTTTGGACAGGATCCTCTCACGGGATATGGGAGGTGGAAACCTGTCCTGTGTTCCTAACTAAAAGGATGAAAATTACCCCATTACATTTGTTCTCTGAGCAAGGATTGGGTAGGAAGGAACCCTCAATAAGCAGCCTCAACCCTCAGCAGGATTCTGCCTTTAGCGCTGAGTGTTGTGTGTGATGAACACAGTAGGAGTCTTTCAAATCCTATAAAACCCAGAATTTTCCTAGACCTCAGAGTTCACTGCTTAGAAAATGGCCGTGTAGGGGACGTGCCAGCTGGCTTTGCAAACAGGGGAAGCAGAGCACAGTGTCCTCCCCGTGGGTAATGCACAGGGGCATGTATGGATCGGAGCCTCAGTCTCCTGTTCCTTCCTGGCCTTACCAGTCCCTGCTGTAAACTACCAAGAAATGGGGGCTAGGGGTCTGTGGGGTCAGAGCAGCCGGGAGCCCGATGCAGCAGTGAGCTCTGCCCACAGTGCTCGGCAGTCAGTGGAACTGGGGGGCACATCAGCACCTCCGCCCCAACTTCCACCTTTTCTCTCCTTGCCGTTTTGTGAAAATAGTTTTGTTGAGGTGTAGCTTACATAGGGTGAGGTTTGCCAATTTTTAGGGTGCCATTTGATCAACTTTGACAGATGCGTGTAGTCACCTATAAACTCTCAACTCTAACACCTATAAACTGTAAAACACTTCTGTACAGGGGTGCCTGGGCAGCTCAGTCTGTTGAGCATCCAACTTTGACTCAGGCCATGATCTTGCTGTTTGAGTTCAAGCCCCACATTGGGCTCTGTGCTGACAGCTCAAAGCCTGGAGCCTGCTTCAGATTCTGTGTCTCCCTCTCTTCTCTGCCCCTCCCCCGTGTGCGTGCTCGCTCACGCGCTCTCTCTCTCTCTCTCTCTCTCAAAAATAAACATTAAGGGGCGCCTGGGTGGCTCAGTCGGTTAAGCGTCCGACTTCGGCTCAGGTCATGATCTCACAGTTCGTGAGTTCGAGCCCCGTGTCGGGCTCTGTGCTGACAGCTCAGAGCCTGGAGCTTCCTTCAGCTTCTGTGCCTCCCTCTCTCTCTGCCCCTCCCCTGCTCATGCTCTGTCTCTCTCTGTCTCAAAAATAAATAAACATTAAAAAAAAAATTAAAAAAATAAATAAACATTAAAAGAATTTTTTAAGATCCACCTCTTTGTAAAGTTTTTTTTTTTTTTAATATTTGTTTTTGAGAGAGAAGAGTGCATGAGAGCAAGGGAGGGGCAGAGAGAGAGAGAAGGACAGAGGATCTGAAGCAGCTCTGCACTGACAGCAGAGAGCCCAATGTGGGGCTCGAACCCATGAACTATAAGATCATGACCTAAACTGAAGTCGGACTCTTAACCAACTGAGCCACCCAGAATCCCCATGAAACACTTCTGTCGCTCCAGGGATGCCTGACTGGATTGGTCAGTGGAGCATATGACCCTTGATCTCCGAGTCATGACTTCAAGTCCCACTCTGGGCCTAGAGCTTACTTAAAAATTCATTGATTAATTACTGTTTAAAACAATTAATTTCCTTCGCTCCAAAATGTTCCTTATACCTCTCCTCACAGACGATTTCCTCCCCGGGCCTCTGGCAAGCAGTGTTGTACCTTCTTCACTACAGTTTTGCCTTTTTTAGAAATTTCATAAAGATCAGGATTTCTCAGCCTTAGCACTATTGACCTTTTGGACCGGATAATTCCTTGTTGTGGGGGCCTGGCCTGTGTTTTACACGGTGTTTTAGCATCCTCGGCCTTCTGGATGCCAGTGGCACTCCCCTCCCTCTGCCACATGTGCCAAGGAAAAACGTTTCTAGACATTGCCTAATGTCCCCTTGGGGATTGGGGGGAACGTAATTGCCCCCAGTTGAGAACCACTGACAGAAATGAAAGTGCCATCTTATTTTTTGTCTGGCTTCCTTCGCTTCCCATATGGTTTTGAGATCCTTCTGTGTGATTGAGCGTATCCGTAATTTCGTTTTATTGCTAAATACGTTATTTTATTGTAGGATTACCGCCACAATTTAATCTGTGCACCACAGTAGGTATTGGAGCCTCGTAGTCTTGTTTGCTCCTACTGTTTCTCACTCAGGAGGTGGTACTTGAGGTCTGCCTGAACTCAGCTCCTTTTGTTAATAAAATACCTCTGGAGATAGGCCTCTCGGGTTGCTCCCCTGGTATGGGAAGCATTTTCCTATATGTAGGTGGCTCCAGGTTTTGTTTTCTTTTTTGCAATTAAAAACAAATTTTTATGTGTTTTATTTTCTATTTGAGAGAGACAGAGCACGAGCAGGGAAGGGGCAGAGAGACAGAGACAGAATCCGAAGCAGGCTCCAGGCTCCGAGCTGGTGAGCACAGAGTTCGATGCAGGGCTCGAACTGAAGAGCAGTGAGATCATGACCTGAGCCGAAGTCAGACGCTTAACTGACTGAGGCACCCAGGCACCCCTTTATTTTTTTTATTATTATTATTTTTTTAAGTGTATTTATCTATTTTGAGAGAGAGAGGGAGAGAGAATCCCAAGCAAGCTGTGTGCCATCAGCCCAGAGCCCGATGCAGGGCTCAAACTCACGAACCGTGAGATCATGACCTGAGCCGAAACCAAGAGTCGGACACTTAACTGACTGAACCACCAAGGGGCCCCTAGGTGGCCCCCGTTTAATGGAGCAAATGAAAGCAGAGCAGCTGACTCGGGTTCCTCCGACACTGTGGCCGCTTGACAGCACTGAGCACGCGTGGCCAGTCTGTCCCCTCCAGGCAGCCGACGGATGCCCCCTCGTCATGCCTGGAACTGTGGCCTGAGGCGGTAATCCAGTCGGCTTCTCCGTGTCTCTGGTGAACTAGAGCGCACTCCACTGCCTCCTCCCCTCCCCACCGTACCCCCCAGGCACTTCTTCTCTCCCCACCGTTACGTAAGCCCAGCCGACTAGCTGGTCCTGCTCAGATTCGTACCTGGCCGTCACGCATACCATGACCGTTTTTGGCTTGGATGTGCACGGGGTGAGTCACCGAGGTAGACTTCTCAGATCCTGAGTACGGCTGCCCTTCTAGAATGCCCCCAGTAGACCCCAAGGGCAGCCACAGTACTGGGAGCTGCCCCCAAGGGCCTCGGCACCTTTCTCCATGGATTTCCTGGGAGGATGGTTTGAGGCCTTGTGGCCGCCCACATCACCATATGTATGTGGGGTTGATGTCGTCTACTTTAGATCATCCTGGGCCTTAGGAAAGAATCGCCGAAGGATGGCTTCTGAAATCACTGAAGGAAGCTGTGGGAAAACTTTTATCTAATTTTCTGACTATATCCCTTCACTTGCCAGTTACTGCGGAGGAGTTCTTTTGTTCCTAACCGGGGAGCTCAGGAGGGGCCCTGTCACACTATATACTGTTTGAGTCCTAGTGTGGTTGGGTTGCTGTGGCAACAGTGTCACACCCTGTTTTTCCAAAAGGCTTTCCTGGCAAATGCCAAAGGGCATTCTTTGTCTCTCCATCACATGCACACATACATTCTCCACCCCTTCTTGTGCCCAAAGCCTGCCCAGGCCCTCCTTGCTTTTGCCGTCCGGAAATAACGAGGGCCAGCTCACCCCAGCTCATTCCACTCTCAGCTGGCCTCTGCAGCCTGCATGAGCCTCAGGCTGAGATGGAGGGAGAAGCCAGGACGAGACTTGAACTCTAGCCAGATAATGGGTGCCACCATCGCTGCAGGCGTCAGGAGACAGAAGGTGCTGGACAAAGAGGAGCATGTAGTCCCCTGGCGGAAACCGCTCCTAGGCCGCACTGGTGTCCCGGGTCCACAGCAGGACGTGTCACCCCGTGTTGGTCCTCGGGCCTTCACCCAAAATGGCACGCCTAGCGCTCTGTTCTCAGGGCACATCCAGTGAGAACCCACTGCCGGCCGTGGGAGTCTGCACGCGTAGCGCGTTATGAGACTCCGCCCCAGCCTCAGTGCAGGGTGTTTCGTAGCAGTTGAGACTGGCAAAGCCCGTGGAGCCATACCCTCAGCCCTTCTCGGCACTGAGTTCTTCGTAGTAACAGCACAACTCAGTGGAGATCAGAGCGCCTTATCTGCTAAGAAAACATTAACCCAGCCCCGGTAGAAAAGAAGGCGAAGGCTGTGCTAGGCTCTCATCACGCCGTCCCGGCAGCCACTCAGGGCTAAGAGATAGTATGGCCCCGGGCCTGGCACACAGTGGGTACCCAGTAAGTACTTGCTGGGTGTTCTTGGTGCTGGTTTGTTCATTCTTTCCCTTCATCCTGCCCCACCCCACTCCGCCTGCTGTTCTCTCATTGTATGCTCCTTTTCATGAGAGAATGTTTTCAAGAGCACAGACAGAATCTTACAACAAACAGTGCATTGTCTGAGTGACCCAGAGCACACTCTGCGGGCCCAGGGTGGCCAGAGGCTACAGGGAAGGGAGCGGAGAGTGGGAAACTTGGGTGGGCAGTGGCCGATTGCTGAGGGAACTAGCCCTCGGGAGTTGTGGTTCTTCACATCAGAATCAGGCCCTTTGTTCCCAAGAACTAGGCAGACCAAAAGAGAGTTGATTGGTTTGTTTTTAAAAGACTAAGCTAATAAGCAGCAGGTAATGTTTGAAATATTTATGCACAGGGCAGTTTTGAATGCTTTGAATCCCACAGCCTAGGGAACCCCGAACGCTGCTTCTCCTGTATCTTGGGTCGGATGGCCTAAGGTGAGAAGGATGACATACCAAGCAACTCTGCGAGTTTCCAGGATCCTGGGATGGTGTTGTAGGAACACAACCGGGCGGGCTGGAGCTGGCTCACTCCGTGAGCCAGTGATGCGCCCCCCACCTGGGCCTCGGTCCAGCGACGAGAGAACGAATACCCCGGAATCTGGCAGACGCTGTAGATCACAGCTCTTCCCCTGCTCACCTCCCACCCCCCAGCTGGCTGTTAAACATTTACCAGCACACCCTGCACGTACCCTTTCCTTCAAAGTTAACTGCTGGACGTAGTAGCATGCATTCTTGACACTTGTCCCCTCTTCCCCCGGGTTGGCACATGCTGGTTCCTTCTGGTCATTTGATCTCAATTCAGATGACACCCGCGGAGAAGCCACTGGGAACCCATTGTACCGTTTCATAGCCTTTATCTCTCCTGGAAAACGTATGTGCCTTTTTTTTTTTTTTTTTTTTTTTTTTCCTTTTTAAACTTCATGTCTGGCCCTGATCCTTCCCCCGTCCGCAGCCATCCCCTGACATCCACACTCACAGAATTTTTCTCTCTCTGTCCTCCCACAGCCTCCTTTTCTGAAAGAGTCCGGAACATGTCGCCTGATGAAATCAAGATCCCACCTGAACCCCCTGGCAGATGTTCAAATCACTTACAAGTAAGTACAGAGCTCGGCTGACGAGGCCTGTGTAGATGAGAAAGCCTGGGTCAAGTGTCTCGTTTGGTCCGACTTTAAGAGCCCTTCCGTAAAAGAAACAGCCAGGTGGGCAGGAGCGTGCAGTCCTGGTTACCTCTCTTAGCCTGCCATCAGGAGTTTGCTCTGTCCCCACCGCCACCCTCTGCCTCATCACCTGATGCTGTTCTAGCTGGGACCCCCTAGCTCGCCCTCAGGTCTGAAGCCGAGGCAGAGAAAATAAGGTACCTTCCATGCAACCCAGCTGAGCCAGTGGGGACCTTTGCCAAGAAACTGAGGGACCATTAAAATGTAAAATAAACAATGTAGAAACACCAAAACACAAGCATTTCTGTGCCTGAGATTCCTGTGCTCCTATTCCTGACGTGGCAGTTCACTAGCTCGTCTGACAGAATCGCAGACAGACGTGGCCTGAAGTTCTGAAATCCCAAGGAGGTAGACTATTTCGTGCAGTTACTCCGTTGAGAGCAGGACCTCGGGGTGGGGGGACGGGCCCTGGGATTTGCACCTCCTTTTCAGCCCCTGTGATTGTTTCCCCTTGTCCTCTGGGGGTTCCCCTGTGTGTGGAACCTTGCGACAGACCATGGGGCGGACACCCAGGGCTGCCCACTAGTGGCATCAGGTCCCCCTGCTCTACCTCTCATCCCACAGATTCTGCTGGTGCCTCTGGCCACACCACAGGCCCATGGCACCATCCTGACGGATAGATGACTAAGGGGACCCGGGGCTCTGGAATGCAGCTGGCTGGGCAGGGCCAGAGTCGGGGTTGGGGGCACAGTACAGATTCTCTTCCTTTCCCAGAAGTCTCCTCCCTTTGCTGAGTTGTCCACCACCCCCCCCCCCCCAGGATAGCATCTCCCCTCCCTGCCAGGCAACAAGCCGCAGCCTGGAAGGACAGTCTGGCGATCTGCCAGACAGAGACAACCGGCTGGCTCAGCCTTCAAGTTCAGTGTATTTCTCATTTTTAGATTCTCCTAATCGTGGAAACCACGACATCAAGTGAACGCTTTAGTTGACTTGAAATGGGAGAACCCATCTGATGGCCCAGAAAAGTAATCTGTAAGATACAGGTCACCCTCCATTTGCCAGGTCTTCTGTGGAAAGCCTCCCTTTGCCCTCGAAGAGATAACGTTGAAGTTTGTGGCTCTTGGTTGTCTCTTCCGTGGTAAATGTATTACAAACCTCTCTCTGCACTTCAGTGCTTCCTCTGGCCAGTCTCGGCAGAAAGATTCAGCCTCCTGACAAAGGGAGTGGATCACCTCTCCTGATGTTCCCAAAGGGCGTCACACAGGACCTCCGGCCCTGCCCACCTCCTGTCGCAGGTGAAGAGTGCCCCAAATGTTTTCCTTCTGGAGAGTCTGTGCCTTTAGCCGCCACTAGTGGGGGAGGCTGCAGAGAGACCTTGCCCTGGGCCAGCACCAGCCTTGCTGGGTAACACTGGTCCACCTCACAGGTGGCTCTGTCCTGAGACTCGGGTGTCTGGGGCCTCTTCACGCGCTGGAAAGTGTGGAGGCCATCTGCTGCAGGGATCACCTGTGGGTCTTGAGATAACCTGTGGGACTGGTCTGCATTCCTGCCAGATGACCCTCCTATTGCCGGTTGAAAGCCAGAGAGCAGGGGTTTTGGGGGCGGGGGAGTTCTAATGAGATGAGCTCTTGACCCCTGACAGTGCCTCTGCATAAAGTGGTGGGGACTGGCCATCTGTGAGCCTCCCTACAAGGGACACCGTAGGAAGCTTATGAGACCAAATCCAAAAAACTCTACTCCTGCCTTCCTCCGCAAGAACTTAGCCTTCCCAGGTCTCCCACTGAGGACTTGACCCGGTGTTTAAATTCAAAACCAGCATGGAGCCCCTGCCCATCCACTCTTTGCCTGAATCCTCTTTGGATGATTCAGGAGCTGATTCACAGGTGGGGATACGTTCGTTGTCTTGTCCGCGGTTTCTCTTCCTCGACCTTTTACCACCCCCTCTGCCAGCCATCCAGAGGGAGGAAGCAAAACGAAAACAGACTGATCTCAGTCTGTCTTATTTGCGCTCCGCGCCGGTCACAGGCTGGGTGGAGAAAGACAGTGTGGCTGGAGTAGGGCTGCGCATGGCTCTGTGGGTCTCCTGTGACCAAGTGTCCCCACACAGCACGTGTGACCACAGACTGGGATTGTCGGTGGTGGGGTGGCGTCATAAGTGCCCTTCTGTTTCTCCGCCTAGGACAAGATCCAGAAGCTTTATGAGCGGAAGATAAAGGAGGGAATGGATATGAATTACATTATCCAAAGGAAGAAAGAATTTCGGAACCCCAGGTGAGTTTCCCGTGGGCCTGCAGGGTCAGTTGAGTCGCTGATGTTGGACTGGGGACTGGGATGCCCCCATGGAGGTGGCAGGGTGAGGCTCGGCTAAGATCCCCCCTCTGTCCAAAGGGGCCATCACCCAGACTGCAGTAACACCGAAGCCAGGGTGTGGAGTGGATGCTGAGAGACCTGAGCTGGGCTGGAGGAGGCCTGGCCGGGTTCTCTTGCTCGCCCTACTCCTAAGGCACACAGCCTCACAACGTCTCAGTTTCCTCATCTCTATAATGAGGGAATTGGACTAGGCCATTCCCGTGGGCTCCTCTTTCACTTCCAGAATGTCACTGATTCTGCGTACAGGTGACAGGTTTTGCGAACAGAGCTGTGTCTGGGTCTTACTCTCTCCAGGGTCTGAGCAGGTGGCGCACCTGGGAAAGTCTGGTATGGTGGTGACCTCAAGGACGTGCCCCGGCCCTTATGTGGGCCCAACCCGGCCACACAAACTGAGGGTCAGATGTCTAGATAAGACCGAAAACAAAAACAAAAAAAAGCCCACGGCCCTTGCCTGGACACCATACCCGTCCTGGCTAACGGTCCATCTCTCTGGGAGTGGGGAGGACGACGAGTGACTTCGTGTCAGGCCAGTGGACGTTTCCCGTTCTGTCGGGAATCCTGTTTACAACAATTCAGCTGGGTTTAAAGGGTTCGTCTGAGCCCAGGAACTAGACCGTTCTGGCCTCTCAAATCAGGTGCCACACAGGCCACGGGACTAGGGCCTGCTCAGTGCCTTCTGGCATTTTTCTTTCAGCATCTACGAGAAGCTGATCCAGTTCTGTGCAATTGACGAGCTCGGCACCAACTACCCAAAGGTACGTCCCGTGTGCAGAGGCTGGGGGTTGAGGGGAGGGTACCCAGGGCCCTGCGCTCACCTCGCTGGATTCAGCCTGGAGCTGCTGAAAGGCCCGTGTAGCGGCAGTGCTGGCTGGAGAGCACAGTTCCCTGCTCCCTTGTCAGGAGTCCCCGCTGCTCTGGAATAGTCCGGGGAGAGATTGCGGTGACAGACCTGGCCCCAAGCCCCAACCGGTCAGTGAGGGTGGACTTGGCTGTGCTCTGATGGCACAGCCCGTCAACAGGCTTGTCCCTGCTTCATATTCCCAAGAGCAAATCGGCCACCCCTTTGGCTAGAAACCCAGGATAACATCTGAGTCCCTATGCCCTTAGAGCAGGGGGAGTCCAGGCCAGGAAGATCCATGGAAAGATTCGGGGAGAGGGGACTTGGGTTTCTAAACCATCGGTCATCCAGTGACCCTTGCTGGCTGCAGCATTAACTCCTTCTTTTTCAGGATATGTTTGACCCCCATGGCTGGTCCGAGGACTCCTACTACGAGGCATTAGGTAGGTGGCCGTCCATCCGTCTATCCTGTCTGTTCATCCAGTCAGTCAGCCAACATGTATTTCAGGGTCCCCACTGTGTCAGGCCGTGTCGGAGGAGGTAGGTACACAGTGTTGAACAAGACAGACCCGCTCTGACTCAGGAGGCTTATGATGCAGCACGGAAGGCAGAGCGGTCCTAGCAGTGAGCAGTGTTGGGGGACAGCGCCCAGGCAGGGCCATCTAGCCAGCCGAAGGGGTGGGACGGCCTTGCTGTGGGGGCCGTGTTCAAGACGAGGTTTGAAGACGTACAGAGGCCAGTCTGGCAGATGCAGACAGTGTCCCAGGCAGGGGGACGGAGTGTTCTGAGGCCGGCGAGAAAGCATTTTCTCAAGGGTCCCAGTAGGGAGAACTGGGAGGAATTACAGAGTCCAGGCCCTCAGATGGCAGACCTGAATCGGCAGCCCATGGGCCAGGTCTGGCCTGAAAATGTGTTGTGTTTGGCCCACACGTCTTATCTTGTTTTAACTTGAATCAGTTGCCAACGTTTTACCTAAAATCCGTAACGCAGCTGCTCTTGGTCAGTGGGAAGGTATTCCACCCTGGCCCTGCGTCCCCGTCCCCGCACAGTGACAGTCAGCTAGGGCTCAGGGGCAGCTCACCCCTCCAGACGAGGTCCTTTACATCTGAGGCCTCTGCTCTGTAGATCTAAGGCCACTTCCCTTTGCTGGTCACAAAAGGACGGTGAGACTGTGCGGCCTCGAGGCCACCTGCGCGCGGGGGTGGGGGCGTGACAAGTGCTGTTGTGGGGTCCCTCCGCCTAGAGTGTCTCTTCACGTGGGAGCTGTCCCAGGGCTGCTTTTGTTACAACTTCTCTGGTCTCTGTAGCTAAAGCCCAGAAGATCGAGATGGACAAACTGGAAAAGGCCAAAAAGGAGCGAACCAAAGTAAGTGGTGGACAAGGGTCCTGAAGGAAAAGGCAGGTGTCTAGGGTGTCGTTTCCCACCACCCCCCACCTTCAGCTTGAAGGTGCCTCTCGGTTACTTCCGTTTGGTTTCTTGGGGTCTTGTGGTTTGCTGCGCGATGTCCTCCTTGGCCTCCCCCTTCCAGCTGCAGAGCCCCGGTGGCTTTCTCTTTAGTGTCACCAGTGTCCTCCCTGAGAGGTGTATTCCTTCCGAGAGTACTTACTTGGCCCCCAGATCTGATCTGCACAGTCTGCCTCAGTGCTTCCTTGTAGGTCCCATGTCTGGTGTCCGGGTGACCCCTCGTTTTAGGGCTCTGAGCACCACTTCTTCCCAAGCAGCATGTTCTAGATCCTTTGGGGAACGGAAATTTGGCTCTGAGACTAAATGAGACTTGTGCCCTTTGTGAGCAGTCTCCGAGACAGAACACTGGGCCTCGGGGCACCAGCTCTGCCCACCCTTGGTTTGGTCTGACCTCCTGCAGCAGCTGTGGCCTCCAGGATGTGCCCCTGACCCCTGAGCAGAAAGGCTGCCAGCCCTCTGGGAGCCGGTGCAGGGGCGATCGGGTCTTGTCGTTCTTAGCGCTTGGTGAACTGCCCCTCTCTCTCTTTCCCTCCCCATTCCAAACCCCAGGCTTAGTGTGGGACGTGTCCTCGGCGCCTGGGGACCAAAGCTGCGCTTCTCCCGTGCGGGTGGGTGCGCCTCCATCCCGGGTGCCGGGCGCAGTGGCGGGCCGGGGTGCCCTGCACGTGCAGAAACTTGGAGACACCGGGAGCATTCCGTGTCAGTTTGGAGGGCTCTCCTCAAAATGGTAGAAGTCCCTCCAACGCCTCTCCCTCCCTCAGACAGCACGACAGGGCTGCCTCCCAGTGCCTCCTGTGTATGGTGCCAGACTCTGCCGCCCGGGAGCAGACGCTGGCAGAGGATGCGGATAAACAGCTTGGCACAGGTTTTCTCTCTTTCCTCTTCCCCCTCCAGATCGAGTTTGTGACAGGCACCAAGAAAGGTACCACGACCAACGCCACGGCCACCACCACCACCACGGCCAGCACAGCGGTTGCAGGTAGCAGGCTGCCTCGTTTGGGGGAGCAGAGGCCATGGGGACCTGGGCCCAGGTTCCACCTTGCTGTGCTTCTTTCCTGACCCCAGAGTTTGTGAGGCATCTTGGGAGCCTGGGGTGGGGTCCCCGGTTCACCGGCTGCCCCTCGCACTTCCGTGGCAGGCGGCCCCGAAGCTCTGACCGCTGCCTGCTAGAAAAGGCAGCGTCGCTCTTTGGTCTGTCTTGATCCTGACTCATCCCTTGCCTTCCTCCAGATGCCCAGAAGAGAAAGAGCAAGTGGGATTCGGCCATTCCGGTGACAACGATAGCCCAGCCAACCATCCTCACCACCACGGCCACCCTGCCAGCTGTCGTCACGGTGACCACCAGTGCCAGCGGCTCCAAGACCACGGTGATCTCTGCCGTGGGCACCATCGTGAAAAAGGCCAAGCAGTGACCCGAGGGAGCAGCCCGGGTGGCTCGGACACTCTCCCTTCCATCGAGGGGAGGGGCCGCTCCAGGACTTGATGAGAGTGCGCAACCCGGGGACCGACACGGCACAGAGGTGCCGCTTTGTGTGTTTCAGGACTGGGATCTGCTCCCGCGACGCCACCCCAAGAGGAGCCTCCGTGTGTCATCCCGGCCAGGAAAAGGACATTGCCGCAGAGGAGTCGGGTGCTCCAGAGAGCGTCCACACACCGCTTGGGGTCTGGTGCCCTGTTAAAAGTGCTGTGTTCTTACATCTCAGCATCTTGGATGCAGTGGCCTCTGCCTGTGGTCCGTTTTCAGGCACATGTGGAAGTTCCAAGTGTCCTCTCCTCTTCCCTGTTGGGGTTATTACCTCAGGGTAGGTAACGGAATGGCCGAAGCCTGTGGTGCTAGGGGAGGCCCCGTGTCCCGGCTGTCTGCTGCCCTGATCCTGAAACCCGGCTGGTTATCAGACGAGAGCCTCTGCTCCCTTGGGGGCCACTGAGCCCTCTCGGACCACTTTTTGGACACACCCAGGCTTTTGAAGTCAGCCGGTTACCAGAAGGCCTGGGTTTGATCCCCAACCCACACAGCCAGAGGGGCCTCAGCGCCTGGCCAAGGTTGCCCCGGTCCTTCAGTGCCCGCCGAGCGCGGCCAGCAGGCTCCTCGCGGCGCGGGACATGACTCACCTCCTGCGCTGGCCGGCGGCAGCTCATTGTTTACGTGCGAGCCAGGCTCCTGGGAGGACCCTGCCACCCCACCTTTCCTGTGCCTGTTATCTCTGCCCCACAGCAGTATCTGGGCAGCGCCAGCGGCCGCCGGGCTCCTCTTGGGGCCAAAACAGATTTCCCAGCCGCCGTCGGCCCGAAAGCCGGGAGGAAATTCGCTTGCCTTCCTTGCTGTTTGGCAGCTCTCCGGTCCAGCGGAAGGGCTACGTGTCAGAGAGGGAAGCCGGGCCGTGAAGAGCCGGGTTGCTTCTGTGGCACGGGCAGAGCTTTAGAACGATGGTCCTCAAAGTGCACCTGGTAACTGTTGCATGACCAAAGGAGTGTGGTGATCCTGCCCTGCCGTCCCCGAAAGAAAAGTGGACTCACATTGGTCCCTTCCCCCGTCCCCCCAGCCACACACACTTGGGCACCAAGGGAGGTCCGTTGTCCCCCTCCCCTCCTTTGCTGGGACTTCGCGGGCCCCGGAGAGGAGCTGCTGTGCCCTGAGTCCCAAGAGGGTCTCTGAAGGCTGGCTGCCCTGCAGCCTCCAGCAGGGGCACCTCCGTAGTGTGGGGGCTCTGGGGCTCGCGCGGGAGGCTGTGTGGCACAATGGGAGTGGCACTGGACGCAGACTCGGCCCCTCTGCCCTGGATCCTGGGTTAAACTTGAAGTTGTGTGTTGGTTGGTGTGTCTTGGGCCATTGTCTCTGTGAGTCCCCTCTGTCAAATCACCGTAATAAAGCTTTGTAAGGTGGTTGTGAGGAGTCCGTGAGCTGATGCGCGCAAGAGCTTTATAAACTGTAAGGGACCCTGCAAGTGCGTGTTGCTGGCCTATCCGGCGCCTTCTTGCTTTAGACCAAGGACAGAAACTCCACAGCTGATAAAAAAAAAACTCCAAGGTCATGGCCCTTTGCTGTCCTCTGGGCACCCACTGCCCTCCCATTGAGCAGTAATGACCACTCACCCAATGAGTTGGGCAGCCCGAGGGTAGCCCCCCGGAAGCCTTGTGAGTTGGGTCAAGGTCTCTAATCCCTCTGAACTTTACTCTTTTTGTAAAACAAGATCAGTGCCTGCCCACCTTAGTCCCACTGAAGGTGGCACGGGGTCAAATGACCAGTTTCTTTCTGTGGAAACGGTGTCACAGGCACTAGGCACCAAGTCGTTTCTGCCTGGTTTGCTCGCAGAGAACTCAGCCTGGTCAGCCGAGCTCTCCCACCCACCCAGGCATCCCTGCCTTCTTCCTGTGCTTCTAGGAGCACGACCTTATGATCTGTCCTGGGCCAAGAGCTCCACACCTGAGATCCTGTGCTGTCCCCACATGTGGTGGGCCACTTCGGAAACCCCTTTTCTGTCGCCATCACCCCTGCTTAGTTCCGGCCCTCGTCCCTCTTGTGGCAGATTGCTCTGACCTCGTCTGTATGTTTTCTCGGTCTCTCCCGCTCCCATCCAGGTTCCATCTGGCCACCTCCTCCTACACCCCCTCATCACAGGACTCTCGCCAGGTCGCGTGGCCCCTGCTTTCCCCCTGAGAGTCCCCCTTCAGTGTGGCAAGGGAAAGACACCAGTGGCCTCGTCACCACTCCCAGCCTCCCGAGGCCTCCAGCTCCTTTTCTCCACTGCCCTTTGACCATCCCCACCTCTGCACATGAGGCACTAACAGATGCAGCTCAGGCCTTCCTTCCCGGTCTCCCCTGGGCGTTCATCGCTCCTTTCTCCGTGCCTTGTAACGGCTGAGCACACGTTGGGGGCCAAGACCACTCGTCTCTCCCTGTTCTCCTTGTGAGTGGAGACAGAGTGGTCAGCCACCTTGTGCCCCAAGTGCCCAGGTGACTGGAGGGACAGGGATGGAAGGAGAGGTGGTTCCTGCCCGCTCGGTCACTGGTCTGAAAGCTCCCAACCCTCATCCCACCCGCACGGCCTTCTGTTCTGGATTACCGGCACATTGGCAATTGTTGAGGCCCAGTGATAGGCACAGAAAGGTTCATTCACTATCCCCTCCAAATTCTGTGTATGTTTAAAATCTGTTAAAGGAAAAAAAAAATGAAAGGGCCGTTGAGCCAGAAAAGAAGAATGAGGAAGATCTCCATGGACAGATCTGGAGTGATCTCAAGGAAGGAGAAAATGACAGGGGCAGGGTGTAGAACACCGCGTGTCATACACTGCCTGTTGTGAAGAAAAGAGGAAATACAAAACAAAAATGAGAGCAAAGAGATAAAAGAATAAACTCCCAAGAAATTAAGAAAGTTCTCTAATGTTTGGGAAACATCAATATGAATTCATGATTCCAAAAAAAAAAAATTTCCCAGCTATGTCCACTGGAAGGACCCGGAAGCAGTGGCCCATAGGAGCAGTCAGTACAAGCAGCACCCAGATCTCGACCTCATAATGCGACTCCCCACAAAAAGGAACAGGGCTCCTTAGAGAAAGGGCTGATCCTGAAATCTAAGTGGGACTGGGGCAGTTTATTACAGAAAGCCAGGAAGCCTGACAGGAGTGTTCCAAAGGTCAATTGAACCGGTTTTGAAGGGATCTCCCCCTGGCCAAATGGGATTAAATTTGAACCTTCAGAAAGAATGCAATTATTGGGGCGCCTGGGTGGCTCAGTCGGTTAAGCGTCCGACTTTGGCTCAGGTCATGATCTCGCGGTCTGTGGGTTCGAGCCCAGAGCCTGGAGCCTGTTTCAGATTCTGTGTCTCCCTCGCTCTCTGCCCCTCCCCCGTTCATGCTCTGTCTCTCTCTGTCCCAAAAATAAATAAAACGTTGAAAAAGGAAAAACTCTCTTGTTCCCTGTACACTACCACTCACAACACCCCCAGAACACTTCTGACACCCAATGTGTAGGCTTTTCACATCCTGTAATTTCTTAAGTTTATTTATTTAGTGGAGAGAGCGAGCACGTGAGCAGGGTAGAGGCAGAGAGAGAAGGGAGAGAGAATCCCAAGCAGGCTCTGGGTTGTCAGCACAGAGTCCGATGTGGGGCTTCAACTCATGAATGGTGGGTGAGACCATGACCTCAGCTGAAATCAAGAGTCGGACACTTAACTGATTGAGCCATCCACGCAGCCCCCACATCGTGTAAGTCTGACACCAACTGCTTGTAGTTTGCGCAGACCCCAGGTTAAGAGCTTAGTACCACAAGACTGCCCCCTGCTCAAATGCTGATTGTAGGGCCAGGCCCCTGGCACTTCTGACCAACTGGTTATAAATTGGAAGTTCCCATGACCCCCTCTTCAGACTCAATAATTGGCTAGAATGGCTCACAGAACTCAGGAATAACAGTCAACTTATTAGACTAGCTTATAAAAGGGATACAACTCAGAAACAGCCAGATAAAAGAGATACATAGGGGGCTCAGTAGGGATTAAGGAGTATGGAGCTCCCACGCCTTCTTTGGGCACACCACCCTCCCAGCACACCAGGTGTTCAACAAGCTGGAAACTCTCTGAACCCCGTTTGGTTAGGATTTTGATGGCGGCTTCAGTACGAGGCATGGTGGATTAAATCACTGGCCATTGGGGATGGAACTCAATCTTCAGTCCATTCGCCCCACTCCCCAGAGGTCGGTGGGGGTGGGGTGCGGGTGGGGAAGGGTTGAGGCTGAAAGTTCCAACTCTAATCATGCGGTTGGTTCCCCTGACAACCAGCACCCCCATCCTTAGTGGCTTTCCAAAAGTCACCTCATTAACATAAACTGGTGTGATTGAAAGGGACTTGTTATGAATAACAAAAGACACTCCTTTCACCTCTATGGCTCCCGAGCTGCTCTGGGAACCATGGACAATGACCATTTATAGATGTCTTACTATATCACAACATCACCATTGTACACTATTGAGTAAATACAAAATTATTCATGCAAAAAATTATTCATGCATAGTATTTGAAAAAAAAATGTAGTCGTGGACCACTGGAATTGAATACCTTAACTCTTTACTCTGAAATTGATAGTTAAAAGAATTCACCCTTTGGGCATTCCTGATGGAATTCTAAAATGGCACAATCATTCTGGAAAATAGTATGGCGGTCCTCAAAAAAGTAAACATGGGATTGATTACCACATGATCCATCAATCCCACTTTTGGGGATATATCCAAAAGAATTGAAAATAGGGTGGAGAAGATTTATTTGCACACCCCTGTTCATACCAAGAAGTGGAAACAACCCAATGCCCATTGACAGAGGAATGGATAAACAAAATGTGGTATTTAGATACTAAGGAGTATTATTCAATCTTAAAAAGGCAGAAAACCTTGCCTCATGCAACATAGATGGATATGATGACAAGTGAAATAAGTCAACCACAAAAGATAAATGCTGTATGATTCCACTTATATAAGGTATCTAAACTAGTCAGATTCATTGAGACAAAAATAGAATGGTAGTTAACCAGGGACTAGAGGAGGAGGAAATGGGGAGCTGTTTAAGGGGTACAGAGTTTCAATTGGCAACATGAAAAGTTCTGGAGACCTCTTGCCCAACAGTGTGAATATACTTGACACTATTTTTATGCCATGTTTTTACCCCAAGTGAATTCTGTTGGGTTGTTTGGTAATCTTAATAGTGATTTGGGGGCGCCTGGGTGGCTCAGTCGCTTAAGCATCCCACTTCGGCTCAGGTCATGATCTCACAGTGCGTGGGTTCAAGCCCTGCGTCGGGCTCTGTGGGATTCTATGTCTCCCTCTCTCTTTGCTTTTCCCCTGCTCATGCTCTCTCCCTGTCTCTCAAAAATAAATAAATGCTAAAAATTAAATATATGCTATATATGGATATATATATATATAGGGATATACATATAGGGATATATATAGAGAGAGGGATATATATATATATATATATACACATAAGGATATATATATAGGGATATTTAAAAGGCTCTGTCTTGTTTGATTTTTTTTTTTTTTAATATTAGAGAGAGAGCGAGTAGGAGAGAGGCAAAGAAACAGGGACAGAATCTGAAGCAGGCTCCAGGCTCCAAGCTGTCAGCACAGAGCCCAATGCAGGGCTTGAACTCACAAACCGTGAGATCATGACCTGAGCTGAAGTCAGACGCTTAACCGACTGAGCCACCCAGTTGCCCCAATTCTGACTTGTTTGAGGAAAAACATCAGCATCCTAGAAACTTTGGCTGGAAAGCAAAAGCTTTTGGTGAATGCACTAACCTCTGCCTCTAGACTTCTTAGCCTACTCTTACCCACTGGTTGTGGACGTGAGCTGCAGCCTCCCACAGGGTTCCCACCCTCCAGCGCTGCCGCAGACTGGCTTTCCCCACGTCCTTCTATCCTGGCTGTTTCTCCTGCCCAGTGGGGTTTTGTGCAATTTGGAGTTTTTCATAAACTGACAGTCTTACTCGGATAGACTTTAGTCAACAGATTTTTGTAATAAGAAACCAAGGACCTCCCTTAAGTCCTGAACAGGTTTTTACTCCTAATTCCCAAAGTTTTACGAATTTTCCTAGTTTACTACTCACTACATGGGTGAATAGGACTTTATCCCCTTTTACTATGCGAAATTCTTGAAGTCTTATTTTCTTTTAAGCTTATTTATTTATTTTGAAAGACAGAGAGAGAATGAGGAGGAAGCAGGGGAGGGGCAAAGGGGGGCAGGAGGGGGACAGAGGATCTGAAGCGAGCTCCTTGCTGAAAGCAGAGAGGCCGATGTAGGACACTAACTCACACACTATGAGTGAGATCGTGACCTGGGTTGAAGACGTTTAACCGGCTGAGCCACCCAGACGCCCCTAAGGTCTTATTTATGTTTTTAAAGATTTTGTTTTTTTAATGTTTGTTTATTTTTGAGAGAGAGAAAGAGACAGAGCACAAGCTGGGTAGGGGCAGAGAGAGAGGGAGACACGGAACCCGAAGCAGGCTCCAGGCTCTCAGCTGTCAGCACAGAGCCCGACGCGGGGCTCGAACTCACAAACCGTGAGATCATGACCTGAGCTGAAGCCGGACGCTCAACCGACTGAGCCACCCAGGCGCCCCTCAGGGTTTTTTTTTTTAATTAATTTGTTTTAAGTAGGCTCCACACCCAATGTGGGGCTTGAACTCATGACCCTGAGATCAAGAGTCACACGCTCTACCAACGGAGTCAGCCATATCCTATATTTTTGGAGGCACATAGTTCATTCCCTGTTGATGAGCAGAACTGATTTTTTTTTTTTAATCAGAGGATGCATTCTATTAATGTAGAAACAGGAAATCACCATTCTTCAATCCCAAAATTCAGGCAAAGATCAACAATGGATCTTTGATCCAAAAATGGATCCACAATCACCTTCACTAAAACCCTTCAGTGAAAGTTTGCGGGGAAGTGGGCAGGGTGACAAAGCATCATCACCCCGTCTAGATTACTTCTTAATCACAAAGTAAATAACGTATTTTTACAATGGGGAAAGATGGCAGTCGTTTCCTTAATAATTACTAACAGCGAGACAGCTGACATCATGTGCCACCCAATAAAACACACCCAGCACCATCTATGATCAGCCTTGCCAAAAATGTTTCCCATAAATCTAATCAGGCCTTTATACATAACTTCCAGTTTACAGTAGACTAAAAAAAAAAAAAAAAAAAAAAAAGTCCAATGACACCATGAGGAAGCAATCAGACAAATCTGTACAGTAGGACATTCTACAGATCAATTGACCTCTTTGTGGGTTGTTTTTGGTTTGTTTTTTTTTTTAATGTTTATTTATTTCTGAGAGAAAGAGAGCACAAGCAGGGGAGGGGCAGAGAGAGACACACACACAGAATCCGAAGCAGGCTCCAGGCTCCGAGCTGTCAGCACAGAGCCCGACACAGGGCTCAAACCCCAGAACCGTGAGATCATGACCTGAGCTGAAGTCGGACGCTTAATCGACTCAGCCACCCAGGTGCCCCAATTGGCCTGTTTCTTTGAAAGGTCAGTGGTGTGGTGGGTGGGGGTGAAACTGTTTTAAAGCAGGAAAGAGATAAAACAGTCAAATGTAATGGGTGACGTGGATTGGACTCAAATTCAAAAGGAAACAATTTTTTAAAAGTTAAAAAAAAAAAGGAAACAGTTATAACAGACATCTTTGGCACAACGAAGAAATTTTAATATGGACTGAATCATAGATAATAGGACATCCCTGTTCATTTTCTCTGGTGTGAAAAAGCTATTGTGGTTATGTGGGGGACTGATCTTGGGAGATGCCTGCCTAGATGAAATGTCATGGTCTCTTCAACTTAAATTCAAATAAAAAGATATATAGGTGTTCCCGGGCGGCTCAGTCGGTTGAGCAACCGACTTCGGCTCAGGTCATGATCTCGCGGTTCATGGGTCCGAGCCCTGCGTCGGGCTCTGTGCTGACAGCTCGGAGCCTGGAGCCTGTTTCGGATTCTGTGTCTCCCTCTCTCTCTGCCCCTCCCCTGCTCATGCTCTGTCTCTCTCTGTCTCTCAAAAATAAATAAATGTAAAAAAAAAAATTCAGATAAAAAGATATATAAATACATAAATAAAGCAAATATGGCAAACGTTAACTCTTGGGTCTAGGTGATCTTTGTACAATACAAGTGATCTTTATACTTTTTTTTTTTTTAACTTTTTTTGTATGTTTGCAAATATTCAACATAAAAAGTTGGGGGTGGTGCACCTGGGTGGCTCAGTTAGTTAAGTGTCCGACTCTTGATCTCAGCTCAGGTCTTGATCTCAGGGAACTTACTTAAAACTAAAAAAACATGGGGCGCCTGGGTGGCGCAGTCGGTTAAGCGTCCGACTTCAGCCAGGTCACGATCTCGCGGTCCGGGAGTTCGAGCCCCGCGTCAGGCTCTGGGCTGATGGCTCAGAGCCTGGAGCCTGTTTCCGATTCTGTGTCTCCCTCTCTCTCTGCTCCTCCCCCATTCATGCTCTGTCTCTCTCTGTCCCAAAAATAAATAAACGTTGAAAAAAAAATTAAAAAAAAAAACAAAACTAAAAAAACATGCTGGAGTAGCTCAGGTCCTCAGGGTGCTTGTGCTGGCCTGGAACACCCAGACCTGAGTGCCTCAACCAAACCGGGGCTCCTGCCACAGTGCTCCCAAATCCAGGAGCCAGCCTCTTTGAGTTCCTGGCAGGTCCAGAGCAGCTCTCAAAGACGACAAGCTGGGCAAGCTGGCGGCAGTGAGTGTGGCTCACACAGTTGCAGTGAGCACTCGTGTGTCCATGGCACCTCCATATCCAGTGCCAGCTACTCCCACGATCACTCTGAGAGTTGCCAGTGCACAAGCCTGTTTACACATGAGAGCACCGACGGTTGGGAGGCTTTGTGGCAGTCCCATCAGCTTCAGCCACACTTTCGCTGAGCACCTGCTCCGTGCCAGGCACTGTGCTAGGTGCTGGAGATAAAAAGGTGTGCTAGAGAGCGTTGGTCCTCAGGGTTCACAGTCCAATGGAGAAGAAAGACCCCTAAACGGATCATTTCAAACCCATGTGGCATACGGCATGAAAAAGTCACGCCCTGGGGGGCCACAGGGACGCGTAACCCAACCGAGGGTGCAGGGAGGTCAAGGAGACTCTCTGGAGCAGGCCACATCAGCACAAGGCTTTCAAGTAAAAGGGGGATAAACCAGGCTGGTTGGGGGCAGGGATTGGGAAGGAGAACCGAGATATCTGGAGCAGAGCCCAGCCTGGTGTAAAAGCGTGGTGGCTTGAAGCTGCCTGCTTTGGGCAGGGGGCGCTGCTGGCCATGGGTGTGGTCTGACATTGTTGGCAGGTGGGGCTGGAGAAGTAGACCAAGTCCCGGGGACTTGAGAGGCTCCAGCTTGAGCACGTGTGGACCTTGAAGGACTGCAGGCAGAGGACTGGAGGGGTCAGATTCGTGAACCCGCTTGTCAAGAACAACTATAACCACTTGAGTGCCTACTCCATGCCGGGTCGGGACTGGCCACTTGATGGGTATTACTCAGATTTTAAGGAGCTTTAAGTACCTTGCTTGAGGACCCTCAGGGAAGCGGTCCTTCCTGGCATCTCCCTCTGGACACACGCGGAGGCCGAGGGTGGGGGAGGCTGAGAGGAGGACCCGGTGAATGACAGATCAGGCTTGGGTCATCCCTGGGCCCCTGCCTCGCGCAGGACAGAAGCCATGAGCACAGTCGATTGCCGTCGGGGCCGTGGGGCTGCTCACCGCCTAGCGCCCGGAGGTGGGAGAGCGGCGGCCGGGCAGGGGGTCTACGAGGCCACCCCGGGCCCGAGGCATCCGGGCAGCCGAGAGTCTGCAGGCTGGAGGGGTGGGGAGGCGCCGCGCCCGGGGCTGGACTGGAGAGAGAGGGGAGGCTCCTCCCCTGCCCCCGCCGCCGTCGGTCGGGACGAGGGGCCGGGCGCCGCGGGAACCGCAGCCTTTTCCGGGGGGCGGGCCCGGCGACGGCGGCGCCCCGGCTCCTGCCCCGACAGGTGTGCGCCGCGCGCAGGAATGCGGCCTGCCTGACTCACCAGCGCCTCCTTCCCACCTGCCGCCCGCCCCATAAAGCGGTCCCCTCCCCGCGGCCGCCGCCCGCCCTCCCTGCCACCCGCCCTCCGGGCAGTCCCCGGACAGTCCCGGCTCGCCCGCGCGCTGCAGCCGGAGCGGCCCGGCGGAGCCCAGCGCGGGGAGGGCGCGCGTCCGCGCCAAGGTAGGTCTGGCCTCCGACCGCGGCGGGCGCCGGGGGGCCTGGGCACGGGGCGGGGGTGGGGGTGGGGGAGCCGGGGATCGCCGGGCTGCACCCCTCCTGCGCCTCCAGTGCCCCTGGCGGCCTGAGCTGGGCATCCAATCTGGGACTTTGGAGGAGAGGAGGAGAAAGTGAGTGCCCACCCCGCCCCGGCCAGCAACTCAGGGGACCCTGTTGGGAGGGCTGGGTGGCTTTTTGTTTCCTCAGCTCTTCCCTTCCTAAAGGCTGGCAGGCCTTGGCCCCATCCTGCCCCTGCCGGTGCCTGGCCTGCCAGGGTGTGCCCAGAGGGCAGCTGGGGGCAGAGGGGCAGTGCAGCTGGAGGAGGCTCTTGCCTTCAGACCTCTGAGCTAGAGGAGGGAGCAAGGAGAGAGGCCTGGGAGTCCGGTGAATGTTTGAGAGAAGTGGGCAGAGGTTAGGCAGTGGCTGGCAGGCCTACTGGGCTGGGCCCCTCTGGGGTTTGCAAAAAAGGTAGAGGGAGCAGCCACCCGGAGGCAGAGATCGCCCTGTTGGCCTGGGCCGGGCCTGTTACGTGCGGCGCCATAGTCCTTGCGGAGTCTGGAGAGTCCCTGACTCTCCTCTTGGCCAAGCACATGCCTTCACTCCTCCCAAAGTCGCTTCAGGACACCCTTTGTCCAGGAAGCTCTCTTGACCTCATTCCGCAGCCCCGGGGGCTGTGCCCACCACTGAACCTCCTCCTGTGCTTGCCCCCTTCCTCACCCACTCAGCCTCTGGGCGGCCCTCTGGCTGTGGTGCAGGGCCTTCCAATGACTTCTGATAGCAGGGCTTGGGCTCTTCCTCACCTCACCATGGCCTTGCCACACTCTGAACGCAAGGATCTGACCGAGCTGGAAGTGAAGGCTGAGGGTCTCCATCCTGGGCGCTGAGAGAAGAGAGAGAGCTGGATGACAGCAGGGAAGGGGTGCCTGTCTCCTTGGCCCTGATTTCCGTGGGTGATAGAGCAGCCAAGGGGCCAGGAGATGGGAAAGCAGGAGGGGTGGGGGCTGTGGTGGGCAGGTGCATATGTGCTAAGCAGGGGTCCCGAGGGATGGGGTGAAGCGTGGGTTCTGGGAGAGCTCCCAGGACTGGGACGGTTCCTAAAAAGCCCCAGCAGTCTGGTGGGGCCCACGGTGTCCTGGAGGGTGCGTGTCCTGAGTGCCTGACCCAGCCTGTGGTCGCAACTTCCGATAAGCCCACAGTCTTAACCTTTATGTGAGATCTCGTGGTGTTTAACATCGACAGCTAGTTTTACAACTTTTTAAATGCAAGCTGAGTCAGACAAGACATTCTTGAGTGCATAACTAACCCCCTAATGCCATCTTATGGCCTCTGAGGATAACGTGGAGGTTAAATGGGGTCTGGACTGCCCTGGTCCTGTCCAGGCTGCCTCACTACTGGCTATGGAGGGAGTAAGCCTTGCAGCCTTCTGCCTCATATCCATTCCTCCTCTGGGAAATGGGGGTAATGCCATCACCCCCCACTGGGTTCCTGCACAGATTAAGTAGCAATCATGTCTGTGAAGCGCTGGGCACATGCCCGCTATGTGCCCAGCCTGTGGGCACGGGAAGGTGAGTAAAAGCTGGGCTCAGCCCTTTAGTGCCTGTACCTGCATGTGTAATGGTGCCCCAGGGAGGTCCAAGTCTGCAGCCTGTATTCCGTAGCATGTGGGTGTGGTACCTGTGCCCCAAGGCTGCAGGAAAGTCATTCTCCCCAGGGAGCCTCCCCTTGGCTGGCTCAGGGCTCCCCTACCTCAGGCCCCTCCCCAGCTCCCTCCGCCTGTGGATGTGTTGGGACTGCCCTGCTCGTGGCCTCCTGGGAGCTGCATGCGTTAGAGGGAGGGAGGCAGTGCCTTCCTGCCCCCTTCCACAAGCTTCCCCAGCCCTCGGGGGGAAACTTGCAGGGGAGGCCTTAGCTCCCCACACCCTGGGGCTGCCCCTGCCCCACAAGCCAAGGACTGGGGAAAGGTCCCAGGAGAAAGGACCAGTGGGCATGTGGACACTGGCCCTGGAGAAAGAAGCCAGGGCCCTAAAGTCTGTCCTCAGTTCTGCCCAGCTCCTTCTCTTCCGAGGCAGCAGGCCACCTATCTTTTAAAAGGTCTCAGGGATGCCAGTGCCCGCCCCGAAGTTCACTGGTGAGCTGAGACAGTGTAATAGTGAGCCAGAGGCAGGCGGGCTTCCTGGGGAGGCTGGCACACTGTGTGTGTGTGTGTGTGTGTGTGTGTGTGTGTGTGTGTGTATAAGTGAGTGGGCAGGAGAGGCTTGTAATCTACTCCGGGTTAACTTCTGAAGGGGTGATATGCTCAGGGACCCCAACAACCCAACTCTGGAGCAGGCGGAGGTAGGAGCTGGGGCAGGGGACCCCACTTCTGATGGGCCCGCAGTCATTACAGAGCCTAGCTGAGTGCCGCAAGCTCTCTCCTCCCCTCCGCAGGCCCCAGATACTGGAAGGGGCCCCTCTCCTCGTGGCCACACCGCCTTCATCAAAGGGCAAATAGGCCAAGACAGGGAGGGGGCAGGAAGGGAGGGCCAGGCCCTCAAGGGGTGGCATCCCTGTTGGGTGAGACCGCTTTCAGGCCCACTGGGATCTGAAAGCAAAGGCAGAGTAAACCCTGCCCTGCCCTCAACCAGATCAGCATAAGAGCCCTGGCACTAAGGCAAGCTCGGAGCCCAGAGTCCTCAGTGACGAGAGGATGGGCCCTCCCCGGGCAGGGTGCAGGCCTGCAGGCCATCTGGTCACTCCAGGGATGGCAAGGAAGAGGACAGTGGAAGAGAAGAGTTGGGGGCCCTGGACCAGTGGCCTTTAACATCACTGAAGCTCTCAGGGCCTCGGTTTCCACGCCGGTGCAGTGAGGATTCTAGACCTCCGACGGGAGCCCAGTGAGCTGATGGCCGCGACCTGGGCTGTGGAAGCGTCATATGTCAGTTATTGTTGTTACGCAGGAGGAAGAGGATGGCAGGGCTGCGTCCCAGCCCATGGACCAGGCTGCTGCTGGCAGCCCTACTGAGTGTCAGCTTCCCCGGGCAAATGGGTGAGTCTGGCACACCTCTCCAGCAGCCTTCTGGGCACGGGCATCCCTTTCAAGGTTGTCTCCCCCCGACACTCACTTGGCCACTCAACGAACAACCACGGCCCATTTCGAGGGCTGGAGAGCAGTGAGCCTGAGCCATGCGGCCCAGAACACGGAGGGAGGAAGACTTGCTCTAGAAGAGAGAGAAGATGCCCACTCAGAGAACTGAGGCACTTGTAGGGTGTTCTTTTTAGGAATCGGGAGGAGAGGGGGACTGGTGAGTCGTCACCTGCCCTCTCTGAGTGCCTGCGGTCTGGAACCAGCTCCTACCGATGAAATTTGGCCTGTCGGAGGAGGCTGTGTTGATAGCCTGAAATAGACCGTGGCGGGAATATGGGCAAAGGCTGCAAGGCAGGGCTCCTGCCTCCCCAGAGCCCCTGTTAAACACTGACAGTGCACCTTTGCCCGGATCCCAGGAGGCCAGTCACTGTGTGCCCTGGGTGCACACAGTAGGTCCTCACTGTGATTTTTAACTGAACAGAACCCAAGGGAATGCCCATAACCTTTGAGAAAACTCTGCAGTTTTCCTTCATTCGTTTCCGAACAATTTGCTGGTGTGCCAGGCTTGAGCTAGCCATGGGGGACACAGCGACAAACAAGACAGACACAGTCCCCTTTACCCTGGAGGAGCTGGAGAGGGACAGCCAGGCCGTCCCTGCCAGGTGTGAGATCTGGCTCTGCCCTAAACTGGGCAGATCGGCTACCGGCTGGCCTCCATTTCCTCCTCTGTAAGATGAGAGACAGTCCCATCTCTCTTCATTGAGGATGCACGTGGGAAAGGGCTTGGTCACCGGTGAGGTTCATCTCAGCGGGTCTGCTCCCCTCTGCCCTCCAGCGAACCGCTGCAAGAAAGCCCAGGTGAAGAGCTGCACCGAGTGCATCCGCGTGGACAGGAACTGTGCCTACTGCACCGATGAGGTGAGCTGCTGTCACCCGCCTGCCCTCCTGAGCCCAGCACCGGCCCAGCCCCGTTCCCCAAAGTGCGCGCCCCACCCCGCTGGGCCCCACCCCTGGGCTCTGGCTGAGTCCACACTTGCCACACCCTCAGCCCAGCCCCAGGCCGGGGGCGGGTGTGGAACAGGCAAGGGTCAGGATAAATCCAGGGTTGGGACAGCCAGGGGATGGGCACTGCCCCCCCGTGACCTCATCTCCTTTGACCAGATGTTCAAGGAGCGGCGCTGCAACACCCAGGCCGAGCTGCTGGCTGCGGGGTGCCGGCAGGAGAGCGTGGTGGTCATGGAGAGCAGCTTCGAGATCACAGAGGTGCCCAGAGCGGGGGCTCAAGGGAGGTGGGCCCTCCATGCTCGAGGCGGGCTGTTCACAGGGGTCCGCTGTGTCCGCTGCTTGGGCTGAGAGGCTCCCCATCAGGTCTCCGGAGTGGCCCTCCAGCCAGCTGTCCCCCTCCCCTGGACACAGGAGACCCAGATCGACACCACCCTGCAGCGCAGCCAGGTGTCGCCCCAGAGGCTGCGGGTCCGGCTTCGGCCAGGCGGGGAGCAGCACTTTCAGCTGCTTGTGTTCGAGCCCAGCGAGAGCCCTGTGGACCTGTACATCCTCATGGACTTCTCTAACTCCATGTCTGACGATCTGGACAACCTCAAGCAGATGGGGGAGAAGCTGGGTATGGCTGGGCCAGTGTAGAGGACTGTGGGGCAGGGGAGAGAGAGGGTGGCCTCACCCAGCTGGCTGGGCACCTGCTCGGGAGGCCAGGGCTCAGGATAGCTGCTCCCACCCCACAAGGAAGGATAGGACATCTGAGCCCCCCGCCAGGAATTTCCTCCTTGCCCATTCTCGGGGCCGGGGGTCGCCGCTAGACCCCACTAGCCAGTCGGGACTTCACAGAAGGCTCAGGCTGGGGGGGCAGCAGAGCCCTCTGGCCCTGACAAGGAGCACACCCATGGCCGTGAGGCTCAGGCTCACCCCAGCTCCGCAGCCAACTGGTCCAGTTCCCCCGCCGCCCCTTCCGGCTTGCTCCACGCTCGAGTCCGGGCCCCCCGAATCCCGTCTCCCCTATCTGTGAACAGGGACAAGGGCTACTGTGAACATGAACTGATGTTCACATGCAAGGTATTGACAGGGGGCCGTTCTCCCCTCTTCCTCCTTCCCGAGCCAGCCCCCCACCCCCGCCCGGCCCCCTGCACTGATGGGGGGGTGTTGGGGCTCAGCTGCCCCCTCTTTTTCCTGTTGACATCCAGCTGAGGTCCTGAGGAAGCTCACCAACGACTACACTATTGGATTTGGCAAGTTTGTGGACAAAGTCAGCGTCCCTCAGACGGACATGAGGCCCGAGAAGTGAGTGACCGAATGGGCGGGGGTCCTGGCCACGGGGCCCGCCTCCTCTCCACCAGGGCGCTTACCAGTGTTCTGGGTGAAGCAGGCCAAAGGGGCACTTCCAGAGAGGGTGGGCCCAGGGATATATGGGGTCTTCGCCCCTGACTCTGTCTCTCTCTCTCCCTCCACCTCTGCCCAGGCTGAAGGAGCCATGGCCCAACAGTGACCCTCCCTTCTCCTTCAAGAACGTCATCAGCCTGACGGAAGACTTGGCTGAGTTCAGGAACAAACTGCTAAAAGAGCGGATCTCGGGCAACCTGGACGCTCCTGAAGGAGGTTTTGATGCCATCCTGCAGGCGGCCGTGTGCACGGTGAGTGCCAGGGAGAGACCCGCCTGCCTAGACCAGGGTCATGTTCTTCTGCAAGGGCGTGAGCTGCCCACTGGCCTGCTCTGGTGCCAGGCGGAGACCCCCATGCGCGAAGACAAGCCCAGGTCTCCAGGTGGCCCTCCATGACAAGCCAGGTGGAGATGTGCCGGGATCCAAGATCCCCCGGCCTGAGCAGTCATAGCCTGCTCTTGTACCAGCCAGCGAAGCGGACGTGAGTTCTGAGGTTCTGGAATCTTCCGTGCCCTGAAGCCAGCCTACCACCCATCTCCATGTGAATGCCAGTCTTCCAGGAGCCACAGTCTCCAACTGCACTGGGCAGCTGAAGAGGGCAGTTTTTATGTGCATATCAATTTTTTTTCCATCTTGAAAATAATACACCCATCTTATAAACAGTTGGGAAAACAAAGGACAGAAGTTGCCTACAGTTTCACCACTGTTGGCCAGCCCGCCGACCATGTGATATCTCACCGGCGTATTTTGTTCCCTTTTCCTGATTTTATACAGCTGGAGTCGCTGTACTTATAATTCTGAAATTTGCTCTTTTTTTTTTTTTTCTACTTCACGCTATCGTGAGCATTTCTGCTTGTAATACAGTTTTCCAAATCACCCCATATATTTTTCTAACAAACTGCCGTGCCCAGCTGTCATCTGTTTCAGCCGGCCTTTTCATGTAATATTGCGTGTGTACATTTTCCGACGCAGTTGAAATTTTCTCGCCTGGTGGTTAGGAAGCTGGGAGAGCCGGCTGGATGAACCTGGCTCAGATCTTGCCTGGTGGCCGCTGTGTGGACAGACCCTGGCTGCATCTTTCTTGCTGTTTTCTGCTGCCCACCGCCGTCGCTCCTGTGCCGTCTGTCACATGATGATGGCATGCCGTGAATCCCGTGGTTTAGCTGAGCTCCTGTCGGGACCCACTTTCTCAGGCACACATGATGTGGCAATGCATTATCTTCAGTAGGCAGCCTGCTCGAAGGGCCTCCCTTCTTTGTCCTTCCCAGAGGGACATCGGCTGGCGCCCCGACAGCACCCACCTGCTGGTGTTCTCCACGGAGTCTGCTTTCCACTATGAGGCTGACGGTGCTAATGTGCTGGCCGGCATCATGAGCCGCAATGACGAGGCATGCCACCTGGATGCCTCGGGTACCTATACCCAGTACAGGACGCAGGACTACCCGTCAGTGCCCACCCTGGTGCGCCTGCTTGCCAAACACAACATTATCCCCATCTTCGCCGTCACCAACTACTCCTACAGCTATTACGAGGTGCGGGGCCGAGGCCTCACTGGGCAAGAGGGGGGGCGGGAGGGGGGTCCACAGAACTTCTCAAACATTCCCTCCCCTCCCTCCCCCCTTCTCCTCCTTCCTTCCCGAAACTTTTGCCCCTCCCAAAGGGCCAAATGCATCCTGATGGAAATGGGAGGTCCCGTGCCCACCCGCCAACCCAACTCCCAAACAGGCAGGGGTGGGGAGGGCAGGCTCTAGAATACCCCGGGCCTTGGTTTCCCCATCTGCAAGGTGAGGATAAGCTCAAAGCGGTGGTCCAGATGCAATGAGCCAATACTTGCTGAGGGCTTAGCCCCGGGCTGTCATTGTCTCCCACAGAGGCTGCGGACGTACTTCCCGGTCTCCTCGCTGGGGGTGCTTCAGGAGGACTCCTCCAACATCGTGGACCTGCTGCAGGAAGCCTTTCAAGTGAGGGGCAGTGTGGGCTCCAGTCTGAGTCCTTCTGGGGCAGGGCTGGAGAGGGGGCAGAATGGGCAATGGATGTCCCAAGGAAGAGCTGAGGAACAGGACAGGCCAGGGAGGAAGGGTCTCTGCTGTTCCCTGAGGACGCTGAGGAGCCCGCCTTAGCCCGGCCCCAGGTTCCCGAGGGCTCTGACACCCGGAGCACCCTCTCTTCCACCTCAGTCCTCCATGCACGGTGGGTGGAGCTCGGCCAGGCCTTCCAGAGCGGGTGAGCCCAGGGTCCCCCACCCAGACCATTGATTGCTTGCCCCTCCTTTAGCGCATTCGCTCCGACCTGGACATCCGGGCCCTGGAAAGCCCCCGGGGCCTGCGGACAGAGGTCACCTCCGAGATGTTCGAAAAGACGAATACTGGGTCCTTTCACATCCAGCGGGGGAAAGTGGTACGCCTCTGTGGGGCTTCGGGGCAGGGGAGGGTGGGCACCGGGACCCGTACTGGAGGGGGTGGTCTGCCTGAGCAGAGGTCAAGGGCGTAACGTACAGGAGCGCCTTGCTGGCTCGGTCGGTGGAGCGTGCGGGGGTCATGAGTTTGAGCCCCACGTTGGGCATAAAGATTACTGAATTTAAAAAAAAAAAAAAAGTGTTTTAATAATAAAAGAAAAAGAGCGTGGCCTTCAGAATCAGACAGGCCTAGGTTCGAAGTCCCCTGAGTCAGCCACTCGGATGACTTTGGCACCTTCCTCAGCCCGTCCCCATCTGCGAAGTCGGGATTAATCAGTACTGAGCTCAGAGCGTTGGTCAGATGAGTGAGCGGGCCATCTGTGCCTCTTGTCATCTTTGGTGCTGTTGTTGTCCCGGCTGTGCCTAGAAGGAGCAGGTTTTTAGTCGTGAGGAGGGGCAGCAGGGAGCCGGGTACCAAGGTTCCAGGCACATCCCTGAAACTTGAGGGCTAAGAATCTTGGCACAGCCACTCCCTGCTGGTCCAGCCGCGTCTCCTCTGGCTGACGGTGGGGTCTTTGCAGGGCACCTACCAGGTGCAGCTGCGGGCTCTGGAAGAGCTGGATGGGACCCACGTGTGCCAGCTGGGAGAAGAGGACCAGAGGGGCAACATCCATCTCAAGCCCTCCTTCTCGGATGGCCTCAGGATGGATGTGGGCATCATCTGTGATGTGTGCCCCTGTGAGCTGGTACGATGTGGCCCCACCGGGCGGGAGGGAAGCGCTGGCCGACTGCCGTGGGGCCCTGAGGAACGAAGCAGAGCCTCCGGTGGCCATAGCTGCCTTGCGGGGCGCCCGGAGGGGCAGGGGCAGCAGAAGCGTCTAGTGGCCCTGTTTCCCCAGTGGCGCTGTCACGCCTTGCCACAATCTCGTTCCAGCAAAAAGAAGTGCGTTCAGCTCACTGCGGCTACCACGGAGACTTCATGTGTGGACACTGTGTGTGCAATGAGGGCTGGTGAGTGTGTGGGGGCCAAGATGGCACCCGGGACGCCCTGGCCGCTGCAAGGCTCTGATGGGGTGGGGGGGGGGGGGACACACCGTGCATGCCCGGATGAAGAAGGTGGGATGGTGGGTCATAGAAAGGCTCAGAAAGGGGCAGGCCCGGTTGTGAAGTGGATTCAATCCAAAGCCCTTCAAAATGCATAGATACAAAGGACGTCTTTGGGGAAAGATGCAAGAATCAGGACAGTGGTGGCCGGCAGGGCGTGGGGACTGGATGTTGGGGGACAGACACGAGGGGGACACTTTGTGCCTCTAGTATTCTGAACCACGTGCACGCATTACCCGATCAGAAACGAGCTCCTAAATAAGGGGTAGTGAGGGCTTTTAAGGCTTCAAGACACTGAACATGTCCATCGTGACTCGAGGAAGGGACACTGGGAGGGATTGAGACTGACATTTGACTCTCAGCTGAGGCGCTGCTGTCTGTGCGACTCTTAGGGCGTCAGTTTTCTCATCTGTAAAATGGGGGGGGGAGGTAAAAGCCCCAGCCCTCCCTCCTCCCGGGCTGTGGGGAAGTGACTGACTCCTTCCTTAGGAGCGGCAACACGTGCAGCTGCCCCACCGGCTCACTGAGTGACATAAAGCCCTGTCTTCGCGAGGGCGAGGACAAGCCGTGCTCTGGGCGTGGCGAGTGCCAGTGCAGCCACTGCGTGTGCTACGGTGAAGGCCGCTATGAGGGTCCGTTTTGCGAGTATGACAACTTCCAGTGCCCCCGTGCCTCTGGGTTCCTCTGCAATGGTGAGCTCAGCAGCCCCGGCGGGGGGTTCGGGACAGCAAGGGTGACCTGGGTGCCTGGGCCCTCGCCTGCCCCCGACTGGCTCTCCCACCCAGACCCAGGTGGGAGGGCCAGGCCAGGAGTCTGAATCCCCAAGTTTAGAGGCAGCCCCCCTCCGGGCTCTCTGAGTGCTTCCCCCAAGGCTACTCTCAACCTGGACCTCTCTCCCCTCTACAAACTTGAGGCCCAAGGCCCCTGCCAGTGCGTATTCCACTCATGGTCAAGACCACTCCCCCGAGGCCCTGTAGCCCATGCCCACCTCATGAGGGCGAGTCCGATCCAGCTGAATCCTCAGTGGTTGGCGGTACACGGCATGGCGGTCTTTCATGTCTCGGAAGACAGCACGTTTGTAGCGGGCAGGGCCGGGAGTTACATGTCCGCCATGGCCCCCCGGGGCTTCCAAGCAGGGGCCAAGAACCCAGATAGGGGCCACAGATAGGGTTGAGCGATTGAATGGAGGAGGATCAATGAAAATCCAGGCACTAAATACTTTTTTTTCATATATATATATATATATATTTTTTCATATCCATATATATATATTTCTTATGAGACGGAGAGAGAAAGGGAGGGGCAGAGAGAGAAAGAGAGTCTCAATCAGGCCCCTCACCATCAGCACAGAGCCCAATGCGGGGCTCAAACTCACGATCTGTGAGATCATGACCTGAGCCGAAATCAAGAGTCAGACGCTTAACCGACTGAGCCGCCCAGGCGCCCCATAGGCATCAAATGCTTATTAAGCCTCAACTGTATACTTGTCACTGGGGGTCAAGCCCCTGCTTTTCTACCTTTGCTCCCTTTTTGCTTTCGTCTGCCATTTCTCCTCTTCAGCTGTCCATCCCAAAGTGTGCTCAGAGACGTGAAAGAACCCTGTACATCTGGAGAAAGGCAGACATTTGGCACAGGCAGAGATGTAAGAGAGCTGCTGGAGAAGGAGGCAGGAACAGAACTCAGGGCTTTGGGGTCCAGTCCGGTCTCGTCCCAACTTTTTCTTAAAGGGCCAGGAAGTACATATTTTCAGTTCTGTGAGCCATTTGGTCTCCGTCACAACAACTGAGCTCTGCCACCGTAGCAGGAAGCAGCTATAGACCATATGTAAGCACACGAATGTGGTGTATTCCAATAAAACTTTAGCAAAAACAGGTAATGAGTTGGATCTGGCCTGCAGGCCATAATTAATCACGACCCTTATTCTGGTCTAAGGGTTTTAGACTTTATCCTTTGGCAAAAGAAAGGCGAGATTTTGATTTCATTTTCTAGCTATTTGCATATTGGCCTTGTATCCAGCCACTTTGGTAAAAGCACTTATGAAATCTAATAATTTATCTGAAGATTCTTTTTGATATTTTGTGACATGTTCCTAACACTTACAATAATGGCAGCCTTGTTTCTTACTTCCCAACACTTACATGTTTTCTCTCTTTTTCTTACCTTACTGCTTCGGCCAGAACTCATTAGAGGTTCTTACACCAGGGAGCCACATGATTGGATTTGTGTGTTAGGATAATGACTGTGGCTGCAGAGTGGAAAGTAGAAGGCAGAATGGGATGGGAAAGAGACGGAGGGAAAGAGATTCCAAAAAGTGGAGGAAATGGCTCTTTCCCTGGCTGGGGAAATCCTAGTTCAGGCTCAGCAACCACAGGCCCTCCCTGGCAGATGTGGGCGGCCTGGGCGCGGGAGTGAATGTGGCTCTCCTCTCCCGTCCTTCTCCCTCTCTGCAGACCGGGGACGCTGTTCCATGGGCCAGTGTGTGTGTGAGCCTGGCTGGACAGGCTTGAGCTGTGACTGCCCTCTCAGCAATGCCACCTGCATTGACAGCAACGGGGTAGGCCTGGGCACGAGGAAGGCAGTGCAGGGTGGTAGAAGGGACCCTAGCCAGGACCACCCACCCTTTCAGGCAGGGCTGGGGTTACTGGTGGCTCACCGGTGCCTCCTCTTGCCCTAGGGCATCTGTAATGGCCGTGGCTACTGCGAGTGTGGCCGTTGCCACTGCAACCAGCAGTCGCTCTACACGGACACCATCTGTGAGATCAACTACTCGGCGGTGAGGCCAAGATCACTGGGCTGTGGGCGTGGGGACCCCAGGCCCAGGGCGGAGCGGACAGCCACCCGACACGGTCCTGGTTTCCCCTCCTCTCCCACCCAGATCCGCCTGGGCCTCTGTGAGGACCTGCGCTCCTGTGTCCAGTGCCAAGCCTGGGGCACCGGGGAGAAGAAGGGGCGCATGTGTGAGGGGTGCAACTTCAAGATCAAGATGGTGGACGAGCTTAAGAAAGGTGTGAGGCACCCCGCTGAGGACGGGGGGTGCTAAGAACCTAGGCAGAGGGCCTCTGATGGGGAAGGGGGTGTCACTCACTGCAGCAGGACTATAGAGCTGGGCAGAGGGCTGATACTCCAGGTTGAGGTCATGCAGGCCGGAGAGAGGGGTTCTAGACCCGGGAGAGGCCCCAGAACCCAGACAGGGCACACAGACCCGGGCACGGGCACACGGTCTGGCCAGGACACAGAGACCCAGGCAGGAGGCACAGCTGAGTTGGGAGCAAAGAGTCTGGGGAGGGGGCACCTGGCTTGGCCAGGGGGTAGATAGCTGGGCAGGGATATGAGCACATTAGGGGCACATAATGGGGCCATGAGGGCACACAGCCTTCTCTCCTCCAGGTCAGATAAATGTCCTAGGAGCCAAGTTCCTGAGTGCACCCGGGATGGGGTGCACAGAGGTGCAGCCTTTGATGCTCCTGGGCAGGGACAGGGCAGCTTCCCACCTCACCCTGGCCCTGTGCCAGGGTACTTGTGTCCTCCCCCAGGGAGGCGCCTGTGGGCCCCAGAGGAGGGGACACCTCCCAGGCGCAGGGTGCCCTGCTGAACATGTGTGGGTGCAGGAGGCGAGGTGCTGGAGCACTGCTCCTTCCGGGATGAGGACGATGACTGCACGTACAGCTACACAGTGGAGGGTGACGGCACCCCTGGGCCCAACAGCACTGTCCTGGTGCACAGGAAGAAGGGTGAGCCGACGGACGGGGCAGATGGGCAGCCTGGCAGACCCTGGTGGAAAAATGGGCATCGCCTCCCTCCTTTTCTCCCTCCCCTTCCTCCGTAGACTGCCCGCCCGGCTCCTTCTGGTGGCTCATCCCTCTGCTCATCTTCCTCCTGCTGCTGCTGGCACTGCTGCTGTTGCTCTGCTGGAAATACTGTGCCTGCTGCAAGGTGGGAGCTTCCCCAGGTCCCCACCTGACCCAGGCCCTCACGCCCCCAGGGCCCCACCCCCCCCCGGGGCCCCACTTCCCACCAGGCCCCACTTCCTCTCAGGTCCTCACCCCCGCCAGGGCCCCACCCCTTCCAGGTCCTCACCCCCACCGATCCCCATCCTCCCCCAGGTCCCCACCCTCCCCAGGTCCTCACCCCCCCACCCCGGGTCCCCACCGCCACCAGGTCCCCCCCTCCTACCAGGTCCCCACCTCCTACCAGGTCCCCAGCCCCCACCAGGTCCCCGCCTCCTACCAGGATCCCCAGCCCCCATCAGGATCCCCAGCTCCCACCAGGGGCCCATCTCCCACCAGGTCCCCAAATCTCACCAGGGTCCCCACACCCCCACCAAGGTCCTCATACGTGGAGAGGCCAGGTGAAGCCATGTCTTCTATCCAGCTCTAGTTCCCTTCTTACCCCAGCCCTTCGCCTCTGCCAATCATCAGTGGCCTATACCTGAGACCACCTGCCCTCAGGTCAGGCACATGCAAAGGGCCATGGGAGCCAACACAGAGAAGAAAGACCTTGCCCACCAGGAGCTGGTAGTCTCACTGGGAAGGAAAGATGAGAGGCAGGAAATCATGGGGGATGGTCTGGCATGGAATGCTGAATTGTCGGGGCAGAGGAGAAACTGCATAGTAATGCCAGTGTTAGGGGCTATTATTAGTGTGTGTTACAGAGAAAAAGAGGTCTGTGGTCAAATACATTTGAGAAACAGGCTTCTCTGCGGGACTTCTCAGAGCCTTTGATGTAGTTGTATGCATAGTGAAACTGTGAGAAGGGCACAGGGAATGAAGTCAGTGCTTCTCAAATGGGTTTGATCACAGAACCATTACTTTACAGGGCATCTGGCAGGACCAGGGTCCCATGGTACAAACTTTGGGAACCCTCTGCCCCCACCAACCTCTGTATTCACCATAGGTGCTCCACACCTAGATCCCTTCAACTTCCTTGATATCTTGGTGTCTGGGGAAGGCAGTGTTGCCGCTCTGGACCATTGGCGTGGGCGGGGAGGGGGACGGGGGGCGGGTGGCAGGTGGCCGGAGGGGCTTACCTGGGCTGGGGCAGTTGTCCCAGCCCTCATCCCCGCCCACCTTATCTCCTAGGCTTGCCTGGCACTTCTCCCTTGTTGCAACCGAGGTACGGGCCCAGCATGTGCGGGGTGGCAACGGCTCTGACCGCTCATTCCCCCAGATAGGGTGGAGGAGAAGTAGGGGTGTGTGTGGAACGGAGGCAGGAGGCCTAGGGTCCCACCCTGAGGGGGTGTGGCTGGGAGGGCCCAGGGTGGGGCCCCATGCTGAGCACCCTGTCACGCAGGGCACATGGTGGGCTTCAAGGAAGACCACTACATGTTGCGGGAGAACCTGATGGCCTCAGACCACCTGGACACGCCCATGCTACGCAGTGGGAACCTCAAGGGACGTGACATGGTCCGATGGAAGATCACCAACAACGTGCAGCGGCCTGGCTTTGCCACCCATGCCTCCAGCACCAACCCCATGGAGCTGGGTGAGGACTGGGGCTTGGCACGGTGGCTCTTGGGAGCGCCCATGGGGCCTGGGGCACATTCACCGCTGGTCCTGGGTTCAAATCACACCATTCCTGTTTTCTCTGGGCGTTGGGGGCAGACACAGGCTTGGCCACCTTCTGCCCTTCCTGATGGTGCTACAGGCCTCAGGGTCTCGGCCAGCAAGTTGCCCCTGCCCCTGCCACCATCTAGCATGGGTCTTGGAGGGGGTTCCTAGAGTGCCCGGTGTGCCGGAGGCTGATGACCCCCATCCCTGCCTGCCCCTAGTGCCCTATGGGCTGTCCCTGCGCCTCGCCCGCCTTTGCACTGAGAACCTGCTGAAGCCTGACACTCGAGAGTGTGACCAGCTGCGCCAGGAGGTGGAGGAGAATGTAAGGGCCAAAGAAGCTGACCCTGGGGCCACCGGCATCCCTGGGCATGGGTGTGATCCGGGTAGGGGGAGAGCAAGGAGAAAGCAGCTGCGGAACCTGGATTTTTCCAAGTAGGAAAGAGGGGCTTCCTTGGACATGTGCCTGGTGTGGGGTCGTCCTGTGAATGTTTCCAGAAGGGGACAAGGCAATGCACATGGATGGCCATGTGCATGTCCCAGCCAACCATATCCTCTGGGTCTGGGTGGCTCTGGGTAGAGAGGCTTACCCAGGGTGCCAGCCTCACGCCTTTCCTTGCCTGGCAGCTGAATGAGGTGTACAGACAGATCACAGGTGCACACAAGCTCCAGCAGACTAAATTCCGGTGGGTCCTGGGTGCCCGGGGGCGGGGGCGGGAGCTGCCCCCACTACCCACTCTAGGGGGCCCCCCCCACAAGCAGGTCCGTGCCTCTATCCCAGAGACTGTGTGGCTCATGCTCCCTTCTTTGTCCCCCCACAGGCAGCAGCCCAACGCCGGGAAAAAGTGAGTTGAAGGCACACGGGTGGGGCAGCCCTAGGTCAAGTATCTTGCCCAAGATTACCTAGTTACTAAGAGACAGAGCCAGGATTTGAACCCAGGCAGTTTGACCTCAGCACCCTTACCCTTAGCATCTTTTTTGTACGGCTTCTATTGCTGGAATACCACCTGAAGAGGTGTGGCTGGGAGGGTTTAGGGAGGGGCCCCATTTCATAGATGAGGTGGGCAGGGTAGCCCCATTTCATGCATGAGGACCCCGAGGCTCAAGGAGGCACAGTGGCTTGGCTGAGACTCAAGGTGAGGTTGGGGGGGGGGGGGCAGCGTGCCAGATGCTCTGTGAAGTAATTGTTCTGTGATCAAATCCATTTGAGAAGCACTGACTTCGTTCCCCACGCCCTTCTTACAGTTTCACTATGCATACAACTCCCTCAAAGGCTCTGAGAAGGCCCGCAGAGAAGAAGTCAATTTCTCAAATGGAGTTGATCACAGATCTCTTTTTCTCTATAACACACACGAACGGCCTGTAACACTGGGGCTACTTCATGGTGGCACTTTTTGCTGCCAGGCGTCTTGTCCCTTAATGGGGAGAGGACAGGCAGGAGGGTGGGGGCTGGGAGGACAAGTGCCAGCATCCGTGGCCAGCCTGACACATCCCCACCTACCCACCCCCCACCCCAGGCAGGACCACACCATTGTGGATACGGTGTTGATGGCGCCTCGCGCGGCCAAGCAGGCCCTGCTGAAGCTGACGGAGAAGCAGGTGGAACAGGGGGCCTTCCATGAGCTCAAGGTGGCCCCCGGCTACTACACCCTCACTGCAGACCAAGGTAGGTGGGCAGGCTCCCTGTGCCACTTCCTTATGCCCCCCACCCCTGAGCAGCCGCCTGAGCCACGTCTGCCTGCCCCCCCCCAACTCCCACCCAGATGCCCGGGGGATGGTGGAGTTCCAGGAGGGCGTGGAGCTGGTGGACGTGCGGGTGCCCCTCTTCATCCGGCCTGAGGACGATGATGAGAAGCAGCTGCTGGTGGAAGCCATCGATGTGCCCATGGGCACTGCCACCCTCGGTCGCCGCCTGGTAAACATCACCATCATCAAGGAGCAAGGTGGGTCAGGGCGGCGGGAGCAGGGGGGCATAAAGGGGGCTCCTACTAACATCTGAGGGCAGATGGGGCCTGGCCGTGTGGCCTAGGCAAGTCACTTAACCTCTCTGAGCCTTGGTTTCTCCATCTGTAAAATGGGCGTCTGGCTCTCAAGAGGGGTATGTGGCTATGCATCGTTGCACAGTGCCTGGTGGTAAGCACTCAATGTGGGAGCTTCTGCTGTAATTATAGGGTGCCGTGTCCTCCTGAAATTGTCCCCCATCCCTCCCCTTCTTGCCCCTGTGGCCTTTGAACGTAGGAGATTGAATGGACCTCCCCGGGATGCCAGGACATCAGAGCAGGAAGGGCATTGGGAGTTCATTTCACCCGAGCCTATTTAGAGGGGAAGCAAGGCATCGCACCACTGACACCCAAGTTGCCTTCCCTCCTGGGGACCCCCGAGTTGTTGATAAGCATCCTTTCTGCATCCAGAGGGTCTGTTGTGGTCCCCGAGCTCTCCTCCCCACCTGCCCCTGCACCACAGGCCTTTGTCCTGCTCTGTCCCAGCCCAATCTCAAGCCCCCATCTCTGGTTCTGGCCCTACCTGGCCTCCTTTCTCTGCCCTGACACTTCCAGGATGTCAGCTGGACATTGTGCCAGCCCCTCCACCTTTTCTGGAAGAATTTTCCATCCCCTCCCTAGAGTGGGGTGAGGAACGACAGGCAGACTCCTGGAGGCGGGGGTGGGCCCAGAAAGAGGGTGCGTATTGCGAAAGGACTGAGGTCAGGCCGCCCTGACTGGTGCCTGGGTCCTTGCAGCCAGCGGGATAGTGTCATTTGAGAAGCCTGAGTACTTGGTCAGCGGCGGAGAGCAAGTGGCCCGCATTCCCATCGTCCGGCGCATCCTGGACAACGGCAAGTCCCAAGTCTCCTACCGCACACAGGATAACACCGCACAGGGCAACCGGGTAAGGCTCTGCCATGAGGTCACAGGCATCTCCCAGGGGCCCAGCGAGAGCGGGACACGGCAGCTGCCGGAGTCGCTGGGATGCTGGTGGCGCCCCTGGCCAGCCTCCCAAGGACATGTCTGCCTGCTCCTGCCACTCATAATAGATGTGTCTCACCAAAAGTGCCGGTGGTGCCCTAGGTGAGGCCTCGTCGCTACCAGGGACATGTCCGGATCACTCATATCTCCCTTCCAACAACCCAGTATCTGCCAGGGCAGCCAAACCCTACGTAGTGAGATGGATTCCGTCTGCCCACGTCCAGGGGCTTTGGGCTTCTTGAGGTGGGAGCATAGGCCTCATGTCCCTGGGCAGACTCTCGAGAAAGGCTGTCACAGTTTGGCCCCCTGCCACGCCTGTGAGCCCACATCCCCTTCATCACTGGACCCCAGTCTCAGGGAAGAGCCACGTCCAGGTGTTGGATGTGCTTCTGAATTTATCAACATTTACAAACTAAAAATATTCATATCAGCAATTCAGCCGGAGTAATACGACCTAGTCTCACTGGGCCCACAGGCCAGTTTGGCGAATGCCGGCTGCCTGGCCACGGCGTGTTCTTCCCTTCCTTTTATTGGAAGGAGCAGTTCTCATTACTGCTCCGGGGCCCCCGATAAAAGTTCCAAGGAAGAATTTGTATGTCCATAAATCTCACTGAACACACCGTATTATATAAGGGATTCCAGCTACCCTGTTATGCTTTTATAAAGGCATTTTGGTGTTTAAGTATTTTTAAAACATTTTTATTATTTCCCAACTTTTTTTTTTTTTAATTTTTTTTTCAACGTTTATTTATTTTTGGGACAGAGAGAGACAGAGCATGAACGGGGGAGGGGCAGAGAGAGAGGGAGACACAGAATCGGAAACAGGCTCCAGGCTCCGAGCCATCAGCCCAGAGCCCGACGCGGGGCTCGAACTCACGGACCGCGAGATAGTGACCTGGCTGAGGTCGGACGCTTAACCCACTGCGCCACCCAGGCGCCCCATTTCCCAACTTTTTATTTTGAAAAACTTCAAGCCTACAGGAAAATGAAAAGACTAATGCCATTAACACCCATTTACCCTTAAATAATTTTTTCAATGTTTATTTATTTTTGAGAGAGAGAGAGAGAGACAGAGTGCGAGCAGGGGAGGGGCAGAAAGAGAGGGAGACATAGAATCCGAAGCAGGCTCCAGGCTCTGAGCTGTCAGCACAGAGCCCGACGCGGGGCTCGAACTCCCAAACTGTGAGATGATGACCTGAGCTGAAGTCAGAGGCTTAACCGACTGAGCCACCCAGGTGCCCCAGCACCCATTTACCCTTTACATAGAGTCACCAATTAATAATAGTTTTCTTGTTCTCCTTCTACATAGATATAAGAATAGATGCTTCTATCTAAAGATATATATGCGTATCTGTATCTCTTTTCTAGAACTGTAGAAAGACAGGGGGAGAGAGAGTTGTGTTTCATTTCATTGTGTTTGCTCAACAGAGTAAGTGATAGACATCACATAGACCCTAAAGCTTCTGGTGGCACCTGCTGAGAACAAGGTTATTCTACACAACTACAACATCATTACCAACCTTAAGAAACCTCACATTATAGGGGCACCTGGGTGGCTCAGTCGATTAATTAAGCATCCAACTCTTGATTTCGGCTCAGGTCGTGATCTCACGGTTCATAAGTTCAAGCTTCACATCAGGCTCCACATTGACAGCACAGAGCCTATTTGGGATTCTCTCTTTCCCTCTCTCTCTGCCTCTCCCCTATATGGGTGAACACTCTCTCTCTCTCTCTCTCTCTGTCTTGAAATAAATTCTAAAAAGCATTACCTAATAATTGGTTCATATTCAGATCTCCCCATGTTCACATGCCCCAATAATGTCCTTTATAGCGGTTTTGGGGTGTTTTTTGTTTTTTTGTTTTTGTTTTTGCTCCAGTCCAAGAACCAATCCCGGATCTGGCATTGCATTTTGTTGTGTGCCTTAGGTGTCCTTTTATCTAGGACAACTCCCTGGCTTTGCCATTTGTGACTTTGACTTTTGGAAGAGTTCCCCCCCAGCTCAGTCTCAGTCGTCTAGTGGGTAACTCCTGCTTTTCTTACACTGACTGCAGTGTCTCTTTCTGGGTTTCTAAGCCGTTGGATTTGCCCCCTGCTGGGCCTGAACTTGAAATGTTAGTGTGCATCGCCACCTAGTGGTCTCATGTGAGCAGGATACATGTATGTTGACACGGACACACTTCCCTGGGTTGCTCGGGAGAGCCCTGGGGCACTGAAGGAAGAAAACTGGAGCTGATGGGGGCACCCTCCCTAGGAGGCAGGGCCTGGGGCCTGGTCGGATCCCAGACTTCAGAGCCGCAGTGTGGGGCAGGTTCTTCCCTCCCTGGATGGGGTCTGCTTGTGTGAGACTCTTCTGGATCTGCTATACATCCCCATCTCTGGGCCTTGGTTCAAACCTCAGCTCTATCACAACTGCCTGTGTGAATTTGGGCAAGTTTCTCCACCCCTCCGTGTGCCTCAGTTCCTCATCTGTAAAATGGGGACAGTAATAGCTCCACCTCACATTGCTGTGAGGGTCAAATGAGCTAGTAAGCGCAAAGTGCTTGATGCACGGGAGGTGCTACGGAAACAGGAGCCATTTCATGTGCAGGTGGGATGGTCTCTCTGCCGTATCCAGGAGGTTGGGTGGAGTGGCATGATTCATCCTCCAGGCCTGGTCTGACCCTGACCCCTTCTCCCTCCCAGGACTACATCCCTGCAGAGGGGGATCTGCTATTCCAACCTGGGGAGACCTGGAAGGAGCTGCAGGTGAAGCTCCTGGAACCGCGGGAGATAGACTCCCTCCTGCGGGGCCGCCAGACCCGCCGCTTCCACATTCAACTCAGCAACCCCAAGTTTGGGGCCCGCCTGGGCCAGCCCCACTCAGCCACCGTCGTCATTGGAGACCGAGGTGGGCAGAGCCCCTTCAGCAGGTGGGGAGGGAGGGCTGGGGGCCTCTCCACTAAGGCTGCAGTAGGGGCAAATAAAATATAGGATTCCCTGTTAAATTTGGATTTCAGGTAAACGAAGAACAAGTTTTGTGTAAGTATGTCCCACACCTCAGTGGGATATACTTATCCTATTTGTTATTCATCTTAAATTCTGGCTTAACTAGGGGTCCTGCATTTTATCCAGCAATCCTGCTCTCAGCCAAAGAGGGTGGAGTCACGCTGTGGCTACCCAGCCTGCTGGCGGCGCCATGAACCCCACCGTTAGGTCTTAGCCCTTTGATTTCAGCTTCAGTTCCAACTAAAATGCAGGTGTTTCCTAGAGGAGGGGTGAAACAGTTCTTATGGGTCCTTAACCTCCAGTATGGTGGTGTCTATGAGCCCACCCCAGAGAAGCCTTGCCTGGAAGATAGGAGAGGAGGGGGGATTCTCAGAGTAGAGTGGGGAGCACGCTGGGGAGGGGGGCATAGAAACAAACGTTCTGACATGGAACATTCCTTTGGCTGCCAAGGGAGAAAGAAGGGCAGACGATCTCCCTTCTCCTTCTCATTCCTCCAGACACCCCCTGCCTCCGGGTCCTCCACCAGGAGGGCAGGATGCCCTCTGTAGCACCAGTGGGGGCACCAGCCCCCCCAGAGTCCTGGGTGCTGAGTGCTGTCAGTTGTCAGCGGTCAGTTGAGGTGGGGAAGAGTTGGTAACTGAGTCTCTGGAGCCCCCTGGTGGTGAGGGTGGATCCCTGCTTCACTCAAAGAGGGGGTGTCTGAGCTGTCTGACCCGTGCTGACTCGGCCCACTGCAGATGAACTGGACCGGAACTTCACAAGCCCGACGCTGTCATCATTTCCACCTCACCCTGGTGACCTGGGTGCCCCACAGAACCCCAATGCCAAGGCCGCCGGGTCCCGAAAGATCCACTTCAACTGGCTGCCCCCTCCGGGCAAGCCAACGGGGTACAGGGTAAGGTGGGAGGCAAGGAGGGAGGTGGACGCGGAGGGCTGGTACCCACTGGGGAGACGGGCCACCTGAAGCCAAAGGGCCCCCGAGGGGGCAGAGAGGGCACGCTTGGCCCTGGGGAGCCAAGCACAAGTGGACAGGGGGATCCCCCATCTGTCTGGGGAAGAGCGAAGGCCCGTCCCTGAAGTTTTCAGACATTTGCCCTCCTTCCTGGAATGCGGCCCCTCCCCCCACCCAGAAGACACCTGAGTTCTGCCCCAGCCCTGCTGTGTGAACCTGGCAGGTCACCAACCCCTCCGTGTCTCATCGGTGCAAAGGGGACAATAAGGGCAGGAGGTCAACGAGCAGCTCTGGCGCTTGACGCCTCCCGCTGACCAGTTCCTCCCCTGGGAGCAGGTGAAGTACTGGATCCAGGGTGACTCGGAGTCCGAGGCCCACCTGCTCGACAGCAAGGTGCCCTCGGTGGAGCTCACGAACCTGTACCCATACTGCGACTATGAGATGAAGGTGTGCGCCTACGGGGCACAGGGCGAGGGTCCCTACAGCTCCCTGGTGTCCTGCCGCACCCAACAGGAAGGTGAGGCCTCACCACACGTCGGTCCCAGAACCACCCTGATGCCCCCGTGCCCAGCTCTGCCCGCTCTACTCCCAGAACCCTGCCCTCCACCTGCTGCTGCTGACAGCTTTCTTCCTACACTGCCCCCCCCCTTCCCTAGTACCCAGTGAGCCGGGGCGTCTGGCCTTCAATGTCGTCTCCTCCACGGTGACCCAGCTGAGCTGGGCTGAGCCAGCTGAGACCAACGGAGAGATCACGGCCTACGAGGTCTGCTACGGCTTGGTCAACGAGGACAACCGTAAGGACGTGGGCCCCTCCTGCCCCTAGGACAGCAGGAAGGGGAGGGAGCAAGGCGCAGGAGGAAGGTCACATCGTCCCGGTTGGTGGATGTGTCCCATAGGTCTGGTTGCCCGAGGCATCATCAGGTTTGTGGTCAGGTTGGGGCTGGTTGCATCCCATGACCAAGCCCAGAAGCTCACAGGGCAGGTGGGGATAGAAGGCATGAGAAGGCTTCCCATACAGCAAACCCTCACGGCTCACTCTCACGCGGTTCTTGTAGGGCCAAAGTAGAGTTGGTAGGATTAGGAAATAGAGGATGCCCTGAATTTCAGAGAAACCATTTTTTTTTTCAAGTACATCTCAAATAACAGCCCAAGGCCGGAGTGCATGGCAGCACTGATATTTCTTCCCAGTCCTGGAAGGGAGGGAAGGGAGGGAAGGGTGGGCACCCCTTGCCAATGGCCAAGATGAGGAAGTGAGGGAAATCGGTTCCACCTGCCGCCTGGTGCAGGGACCTCCTCCTTGTGCCCTCACTTCTGCTTGCTCTGTCCCAGGGTTGCAGAGCTCACCACCCCATATGACCCATGGACCTTAACGTGGGTCAGGCGCAGCACTTCTGGGATGGCCCAAAAGGGCAGAGGGCCCCAAGATTATTCTAGACATCAGGCTCGTGGCTCTTTACCAGCCAAGCAGACCACATGCAACCTCAGCAGCTACATCACACCTTTGGCCTGTTCCAGGTTTATAACACCTAGTCTTCCCATGGACCACTGTTAGGAAGTGTCCTCTGATCCCGCCTTTCATCCCAGGAATGATACGTACCCTGTCCAAAGTTCATCCCTGATGATTTCGGGCATGGCTTCAGTCTGCTGAGGTCTCAGCTGTGTCCTGGAATGTGCTGGATGGCCCTCCTGGCGGAGGGCATCAGCACTTTGGTGGGTGTCCCTCTCCCCTGTTCCCACTAGCTGAAAGAGATGTGAGGGGTGGGCGGAGAACAGTGCCCACCTTGGCAGCTAGAGACCTCCCCCAGGCTGATGGGCTTCCACCAATCAATTCTTTTTAAGCACAGTGGTTGGCTGGGGGTAGACATCAAGCTTATCAGGTAGCACTTTCCAGAACCCTCCTTTGGACCTCTTCGGAAACTGGGACCTTTTCTGGCCTCCATCCTTCTGGGCCTTCTCTGGTTTCCCAGAAGCCTTCTAGCATGGCAGGGCACTTCTTGCTGTGTCTGGGCCCAGGTGCCGTCACTTGCCCAGAGCAACGAGGGTCACGTTCTCCTTTCTCCCAGGGCTGCGTGTCTGCCCTTCTGGGTGTGAGTGGAGGAGAGCTGCCTGGCCTCTGCTCTCTGCTCACCTGTCACTGCTGGCGCTCTTCTCCACCCTTCTCCCCACCCCTTCGCTCTCCGAAGCCTCAGCCTGCCCGGAGGTGCAGCTTCCCTGAGCCCACCCCTCTATTCCAGTCCTTGCTCCTGTGACCACAGGGCAGCTGGGGTGGGTGTCTGGATATCTCCACTTTCACCTCCTCAGCGGAGCACTTGGGGTCTGGTCGTGTGGACAATGAGACAGAGGCACCCTCACTGCCGGAGTGTGCCTCAGGTGGAGGCGCTCTGGACACAGGACCGTTTACCAATCCGTAGAGGTCACAGTGGGGCCACCTTGAGTCTAGTCCTGGCTTTGCCACTTAAGGATGAGCCCTTCGGAGAGTTGGTGACCCTTCTTTTTTTTTTTTTTTTTAATTTTTTTTTTCAACGTTTATTTTTGGGACAGAGACAGAGCATGAACAGGGGAGGGGCAGAGAGAGAGGGAGACACAGAATCGGAAACAGGCTCCAGGCTCCGAGCCGTCAGCCCAGAGCCCGACGCGGGGCTCGAACTCACGGACCGCGAGATCGTGACCTGGCTGAAGTCGGACGCTTAACCGACTGCGCCACCCAGGCGCCCCTGGTGACCCTTCCTTAAATGAGGCACACCCAGGTTCTCAGGGCGCGGCAGGACACAGGAGTTCCAATAGCTGCTTGCTCTCTGCCTTGTCCCCTGCGCCCTCTCCGTGCAATTCAGAGACCACGCAGCGGTGCTGTTACATCAGAGGCGGGGCTGGGCCAGGCAGGAACGTAGAAGGACCCCTCTGAGGCACTCTCCCTGCCCCAGGACCCATCGGGCCCATGAAGAAGGTGCTGGTGGACACTCCTAAGAGGCGGACGCTGCTCATTGAGAACCTGCGGGAGTCCCAGCCATACCGCTACACAGTGAAGGCGCGCAACGGGGCAGGCTGGGGGCCCGAGCGGGAGGCCATCATCAACCTGGCCACCCAGCCCAAGCGGCCCATGTCCAGTGAGTGGGGGGGGGGGGGGGGGCACAGGGCGGAGAGGGGAGGACAGGGGGCTGGGTCCCTGGCTCACCTCTCCCACCCCTGCAGTCCCCATCATCCCGGACATCCCCATCGTGGACGCCCAGTGCGGGGAAGACTACGAGAGCTTCCTCATGTACAGCGACGAAGTACTGCGCTCCCCGGCTGGCAGCCAGAGGCCTAGCGTCTCCGACGACACCGGTGAGTGGGCCTGGGATCCATGAGAGGAAGTCCTGGGTAGGAGGTGGGGCTGTCACTGGTGTCCAGAGAAAGCAAAGGGGCCGATGACCACTGGGCCTAGAGGTCAAGACCAGAAGTCCCTCTCAGCTCCAGGTGGATATCTGCAGAGCCGACCATCTGGCAGGCATCATACTGGCACTGGGTACAGAGGGGACAAAGCCAACGTGGCCCACATGCAGTCGTGTGCACATCTGTGTATAAGCACAGGCAGAGACTTGCTTGGGAGCAGATGCACACAGAGTCACGTAGGCTCATGCACATGGGACCAGTGTGGAAACACAGCCTTGCTTCTGGAAGGCTCACCAGCTGTGCCATGGAGTCAGGACATTCAGGCCACCTCCCAGGGACAAGGTGGGAGGAGGCAGGCATGACCCAGAAGCTCAGAGCAGCCACCTGCCCAGGGTCAGGGAGGCAGTGTCCCCTGTCTCGTCCACTGGTCCAGTGCTCCTCTTCCCTCCTGATTCCCTGCAGTGTGGTACAAAGGGTCCTTGGCTGGACTCCCTGGTTCTCAGTTTTAGCTTTGGCTCTGCTGTGGGACATCAGATGAACTGTTCGCCCTCTCTGTGCCTCAGTTTTCTGATCTGTAAAATAGGATGCCAGTCATACAATGCCACGAGTGAAGGTTCTCTGGATTTCTACTTTCTTCCACCCTTGCCTAAGCCTCAGGCCCCCTGTGAACACCTACGTGCCCTGACAGAGCTGAGCTTGGACTTCAGGAACCCCAGCCCAAGGGTCGCGGGGGTTTTGAGGGTATGAGAGAAAGCTCAGCTGTTAACACTACCTTGTGACGCGCTCTGTGGCTTCTGGAACTGTCCCTGGGAGGCAGGCAGGGGAGAGATTACTCTCTCCAGTGTACAGATGGGAAACTGAGGCTCAGACCAAGAGGCCTCACATCTGGTGCCAGAGCCAGGGCTACCCCTGGGGCCTGTCCTCCCCAGCTGCAGCCCTGCCAGCTCTGGCGCACACGGAAGGCCTCCTCTTCCGTCGTGCTGGCCGAGGGGCCCGCCTGTCGCCTGCTCCGCGACCGACCTCACCCCCCCGCCCCCTCCCCGCCCCGACACACTTGGATTCCGGAGAGCCGAGGACGGGCTCACGTCGCTGGCCTCCGCCCCGCCGCGCCCCCTCCCGGAGCCGCCCGCGCCCGCCGGCGGTGCCAACGCGGCCCTTCGTTGTTCCCAAGGCGGCAGCTGGAAGTTCGAGCCCCTGCTGGGGGAGGAGCTGGACCTGCGGCGCGTCACGTGGCGGCTGCCCCCGGAGCTCATCCCGCGCCTGTCGGCCAGCAGCGGGCGCTCCTCCGACGGCGAGCCGCCCCGCGGCCCCCCGGAAGACAGCGCGGACGGGGGCGCGGGCGGGGAGGGTGGCGGCCTAGCCCGCGGCGCCACACCCAGGCCCCCCGGAGGTGACGGGCTTGCCCGGCGCGCCCCGACCCCGCACCCAGCCAGGCGCGCTCGTTTGCCGCCTGCGTCCAGCCTGTGCCCCCTGTGGTCAGGCTGCCCACGAATGGCCCCCTGCCCAACCTGGGGAGGTGCTACGGCGCGGAGGCGGACCCCCAGAGCCGAGGGACCCCCGGGGCAGGCATTCGTGATCTCCTCAAAGCAGGACTGCCCGCAGGAGCATGCAACTTCAGAAGTTCGTCGTGCCCAGGGGCAGGCGCTAGTACCCAAGGAGACCTCCCCAGAGGTCTCAAGGGACACGAGGGCAGGCATCTGAGCTCTCCCCCAGGCAGGGCTGACGGCAAGGGCAGTAGGTCTCCCAGCTGGGGTCAGCGGTGCTCACACGGTCCACACTGGCATCCTGCAGGACTGACAGACATGGGCCGCAGAAGCCTGTGTGGCCCCTTGGACTCTGCCGGGAACACAGCTTCTTTCCCTGGTGGGCCAAGAGAGGCTGGTTTTCTTTATGCCAAGCGCCCCCCACCCTCTCCCCTCAGAGGGTAGGTAATCCTAGGAATTCCCAGGGCCACAGCCTGCGTCTGGGTCTGGCGCAGGCCTGTCCGAGTGACCCTGCTCTCCTCCCACAGAGCACCTGGTGGTGAACGGGCGGATGGACGTAGCCTTCCCAGGCAGCTCCAACTCTCTGAACAGGATGACCGTGGCCAACACCGCTTACGGCACCCACCTGAGCCCACACCTGCCCCACCGGGTGCTGAGCACATCTTCCACCCTCACGCGGGACTACCACTCGCTGACCCGCACGGAACACTCCCACTCCCACTCTGCCACGCTGCCCAGGGACTACTCCACCCTCACCTCCGTGTCCTCCCACAGTGAGTGTCCGCTCCCAGCCCTGCCTCTCCCACTGACCCTGCCTCTCTTCCAGCTCCAGGAGGCTGGGGTTACTGGCCGGGCTGTGCCCCGCTTCCCATCCTCCAACAGGCACACTTCCTGCCCTCACTCTTGTTTTGTCCTGCCCTAGGCCTCCCTCCCATCTGGGAAGAGGGGAGGAGCAGGCTTCCGCTGTCCTGGGCCCTCGGGTCCCTGAGTCGGGCTCAGATGAAAGGGTTCCCTCCCTCTGGGGACTCCCGAGACACTATAATCCTGGCTGGGCAGCCAGCGGCGCCCTTTCGGGGCCCAGGTAGTACAGGGGTGGCCATCTCGTGTCTCCACAGCTGTCCCGCTCCATCTGTCACCCATCTGTTCATCGCAGCCACTGCCCAAACCCAGCACTTCACCCTCCATTTTTCATCTCCATCAATGCTGATGCCTAATATAGCCTCTGCCCTTGCGGGGGTGATGGGCTGGGGGAAGAGGGGCGGCCAGACCAGCTGAGGGGGAGGGGGCGGCCAACTTCTGGTGCTCACCCTCTCTAGGCACAGGCAGGGCCCGCAGCCACTCTGAGTTGTCCAGGGAGGTGCTGGGTGGCCCAGACAGGGTGTTGCAGGCTGAGTGAGCCGCGAGGCCAGCGGCCAGCAGAGATGAGACAGCCGCGGGAGGTCAGAGGGAGGGCTCCCGCCCAGAGACCCCCCTGCCAGAAACTGACTGTGGCCTCCCGTCTTCAGGCTCCCGCTTGGCTGCAGGTGTGCCCAACACACCCACCCGCCTGGTGTTCTCGGCTCTGGGCCCCACGTCTCTGAAAGTGAGCTGGCAGGAGCCACAGTGTGAGCAGGCACTACAGGGCTACAGTGTGGAGTACCAGCTGCTGAACGGGGGTGAGGCACAGCTGCCTGCAGGCTGGGGGCTTGCAAGGCTCGGGCACCCAGCTGCACAGGAACCCACCCAAGTCCCTTCAACACTAATGATCCCCACCAGACGTTCTGAGAGGGCCTCACTTGCATGCTCCTCGCTGCCCGTCACTGCCTCCTCTCCTCTGAGTTATCCAGCTCCCTGGCCCTCTCTCCAGGTCATCCCCTCTGCGAGGCGTTGCGTAACAAGTCTTCACTGACCTAGGGACAGACCCAGGGCCTCCGCTGGCCTGCGAGATGCTTTTGTGGGAACCGGGAAGTGCTGCTTCCCTGGGAAGGCAAACTCGCAGCAGCAATGACCTGGGCCCTCAAACAGGCAGAACATAGGTGGGATTTTAGGCTCCACTCATCCCTCGTGTAGCATACCACCTAAACTACCAGCCACACCATACCAGGCTGATCCCCACCTGTACCCAAACCGCAGCGAATCCTGGGTGGGATGATCAGTGGCAGCCTAGGGCAGGGGTGGGATCAGGCCAGGGGTAGGAGTAACACTGACCCCGGTCTGCCCTCCCCAGGGGAGCTGCATCGGCTCAACATCCCTAGCCCCAGCCAGACTTCGGTGGTGGTGGAAGACCTTCTGCCCAACCATTCCTATGTGTTCCGTGTGCGGGCCCAGAGTCAGGAAGGCTGGGGCCCAGAGCGTGAGGGTGTCATCACCATTGAGTCGCAGGTGCACCCCCAGAGCCCACTCTGCCCCCTGCCAGGTGAGTTGACTCCCCACCCCGTGGCTGCCCCCATGACGTCCCCTAGCCACCCACACGCTGACAGTCTTGCTCTGCTGCCCCCAGGCTCCACCTTCACTTTGAGCACACCCAGTGCCCCGGGCCCGCTGGTGTTTACTGCCCTGAGCCCAGACTCGCTGCAGTTGAGCTGGGAACGGCCACGCAGGCCCGATGGGGATATCCTCGGCTACCTGGTGACCTGTGAGATGGCCCATGGAGGAGGTGCTGCCCGTCCCCACCTCAGGGGTGGCCAGGGGAGGGGTGGAGAGGGAGCCACAGAGGCTAAAGGCATCTTCCCTGCTCAGAGCCAGCCACCACGTTCCTGGTGGATGGCGACAGCCCGGAGAGCCGGCTGACAGTGCCGGGCCTCAGTGAGAACGTGCCCTACAAGTTCAAGGTGCAGGCCAAGACCACCCAAGGCTATGGGCCGGAGCGTGAGGGTATCATCACCATCGAGTCCCAGGACGGAGGTGAGGTGGCTTGCCCATTCTTCACCCCTACCCCTTCTCTGGCCACATCTTCTCCTGGCACCATCCCTGACTGGCGCTCATCTGCCCATGCCAGGCCCTTTCCCTCAACTGGGCAGCCACCCTGGGCTCTTCCAGCACCAGCTGCCAGGCGAGTACAGCAGCATCACCACCACCCACACCAGCACAACCGAGCCTTTCTTCCTGGGTGAGTCGCTGGGCAGGGGATCCTAGTTCTCGTGGGGGAGCACAGCGCTAACAGAGCAGGACAGACAGGGACCCAGGCAGGGTCCTTCAGTGCTTTTTCCCCTGCAGATGGACTGACCCTGGGGTCCCAACGCCTGGAAGCAGGTGGCTCCCTCACCCGCCATGTGACCCAGGAGTTCGTGAGCCGGACACTGACCACCAGTGGAACCCTCAGTACCCAGGTGGACCAACAGTTCTTCCAGACCTGAGCCCCCCACCCCTACCCGACAGTGTCCTGGAACCTGGGCCCCCACCCTGCCTCCTCCTCCTGGCTCTGCCTCAGCTACTCCATCCTCGGACCCCTCGCAGCCCAGCACACCCCCATGCTGATCACAGGGCCAGCACGTCTGGCTACGGAGCAGAGGGTAGGTGTCCTCTGGGAGGCGTGAAGGGAGCCAAGGTCCCAGATGGCCCTTCTGGCCACTACTCCCTTACCCCAGGCCCAAGCCCGTTTGTGCGTAACCAAAGAGCTGGGACCAGCATGACAAGGACCCAGCTTTGCTCTGCACTTAATAAAAGATTTTGCTACCGCTTGGCTCTGCCCTGTCTGTTCTTCCAGGGAGTGCCAGCACACAGCAGGCGGGCGGTTCTGACACACGCTTCTCTGATCCCCAAGCACACACCCACCTCTAGAGGCAGGCGGGTTATCGTGGTGGGAGGCACAAGTTTATTGAGCACCCAGATGCAGAGGGCAAGAGGCGCCAGAGGCCTGGAGCTTCGTGACGTGCTGCCTGGCAGGCCCCATGCCCACCGGGTGCTGTCCCGGGGAGGGCCTCACCAGTGCAGCACCTTGGCACCGTCGGCCGCCTGAGAGAGGTAGAAGGTGGCGGTGCCGCTGTACTGCTCCTAGGGGAGAGGCAGGTGGGGTCTAAGCGTGGCAGGGCCCCGGGAAGCCCTTTCTCCATCCCTCCCACCCGCAGGCACCGGCACCCACCCACCTGTATGTGCTGCATGGCCTGGGGAACGGAGGCAGCCTCCAGCAGGGTCACGGTGCAGCCACCGAAGCCACCACCAGTCATGCGGCTGCCGTAAACCCCAGGTGCTGACAGCGCGGCCTCCACGAGCTGGTCGAGCTCGGGGCAGCTCACCTCATAGTCATCCCTGCGGAGAGGATACAGGAGAGGGCGGGCCTAGGCCTGGTCCCACCCTGCCCTGGGGACAGCCTGTGCCTGGGAGATACAGGCACCCAGGAGTCCTCACCTGAGCGAGTGGTGACTCTCTACCATGAGGCGGCCAAAGGCTCTGTAGTCTCCGCGGCTCAGGGCAGCCGCGGCCTGGGCCGTGCGCCGGATCTCGCCCACGACATGTCGTGCCCGCCGGAAACCCTCCTTGCTCACCAGCTCTCTGCCAGCTGGGAAGGGAAAGGGGTCAGCAGACCTGCCACCCCACCACCTCTGGGCCCGTGCAGATGGAGGGATGGGGGCACCAGGGTGATGAGGCTAGGGGGCAGGGGTAGCAGGGGTAGGGGTGGAGGTGGCGGGGGGGGGGGGAGGGGAGGAGCCTCCAGTCTTAGACCTGGTTCTGACAGAGCTGTAAGCAGAACCTGGCATTGGTGACTAAAGTTTGGAGCCTTTCCTCCTCGACTATAAGATGGGACCCCTATGTCACTCTCTGGGACCCCCTATGCACTGATTGGGCAACATGCCAGCAGAGTGCCCGGTGCACAGTGGGTGCTCAATAAACAACAGGGTAAGCCCCAGACTCTTGGTGCTTCCAAGGTGAGGGGGACACAGGAGTCCACAGTGGCACAAGAGGGAGAAGAAATCCCGCCGCTGTTTACGCTGGAGCATCAGTGGAGCCCCTGAGAGCTGGGGCTCCAGAGTTGGGGTACAGCCCAGGCAAAGATCAAGAGACAGGGCACAGGGCCCACCAAGAGTAGGCTATCCTGCTGGCTAATGCTGAGGTGGGGAAAGCAAGCCGAGTCGGTAGCGGCAGCCCGGGGTACCGGGGGACTCTGCTACTTAATTCTGGATGCCACACAGGTTTTGGAGCAGGGAAGGGCTGGAGCTGAGTTCTGGTGGACAAAAGTGACTGCCTAGGGCAGAGGGCCCAAGCTGGGAGAAGCAGGAACCAGGAACCCAGATAGCAGTTGTTAAACAGTCAGAAACCAACGAGGGGACTGATGTGGGGGAAGAAGGAATGGAGGGAACAGAGATTGGAGACTGGGGGTGGGGGGGTGGATAGTGAGGACACAGGGGACTGAGGTTTCAAACAGAAGTGACAAGGGTGAGGAAATCACAGATAAGGGGAGCTCAGAAGCCTATGGGGGACAAAGGATGATGGGTTCCCTTGGGAATCGGGTGGAGGCTCCAGGACTGCAGGTGGAAATGGGGCCGGGGGGGGAAGGGGGGGCTCCAGGCGGGAAAGCAAGGGGCTGCAGGCTCCTGTCTGAGTCCTAAGCGGAGCAATGGTGGCTGGGGCCGTGCACTGAGGACAAAGCCTGGGGCAGGCACACACAACAGGACTGAGAGAGCAGCGGCCGCTGAGGGGGAGGGAATGCAGGCTGTGGGTGTGTGCGGGGAACCCCCCAGGAGCACTGCTGTGTCCCGTGGCAGGAGCAAGGGGCAGGCCGACCGAGAGGACGGAGAAATGAGTGGAGATGAGAAAATGGGGGCCAAAAGCATTAGGTCTTCTTCCAAGATGAGCACAGGAAAAAGACTCAATTTTAGAAGGGAAGAAAACCGACCAGGTTTCCAAGCAAAAGGGGAAGAGCCAGGCAGAGGACAGGAAGGAGGGAAAACAGGGCTTCTGGAACAAGACTCTGGAGAAGGCGGAGGACAGCACTGTTTCCAAGGTTGGGGGAGACCCCCCCCACACACACACCCCAGGAGTGGTGGGAAGGGATACAGTGGAGAGGATGGACGGCCAAAGTGTTCAAGCGTGAACACCTCCAATAAGGTCACCTGCACAGACAGAGCAGGTGGGGCAGGTGTGAACATGACAGGTCACCAAGAAGGACAAGCTGGTCCCACCAGGCTGGCCAGTGTCCTCCAAATGGGCACCCGCACGCTGCCAGAGAAGGCACAACTCCCAAAGCCAGCAGCCTGGCCCCGTGGCTGAGAGTACGGGCTATGGGGGGTTACATGCCTGGTTTGAGTCTCTCACTAAGCACTGCCACTTACTGTAGCTTCCTCATCCAAAACGATGAACGGAATAAGACTATCTGCCCCACAGGTATGACGGAGCGAGATGGAATTTGACCCTCAAACTATTACATATCCTCTCTTCCTGGCCACGTGTATCGTGAACCTTTAAAATACTTGCACCTTTTGACTCTGCGATCTTACGCCTAAGAATCTACTCCTAAGAAGATAATGAGAGAGACTCTCTTGCACGAAAACATTCGCCGCCGCATCACGGGATTATTAGAAAATGATTAACTTATGACACACCTGTATGCTGCAGTGTTAGAAGCCTTGCTGATGAAGTGCCCCTAATGGCACAGGAAAGGGCTCTAAGATGTAATGAAAGAGAAAGCCAGTGACCATATGGCCTATACTGAACTTGGTAAACGCAGATGTAGAGAAACACTGGCGGTGTTAGCGGTGGCTATCCCTGGGTGGTGGCCCTCTAGCTCACTGTTTTCCTCTGTGTGTTTTCCTACATTTTCCACAGCAGAAACGTAATCCTCCTCTTAGAAAGAACAATGTTAAGATTTCAGCAGCCCTGCCGAGGTTGGAGCCCTAGGTCTGCAGTCTTAGGGGGAGTGGGCAGAGCACAGCACAGACCCCCGGAGAGGAGGGGGTAGACAGGAGGGTCAAGCCCACGTCAAGGGCCTGGCAGCCCCACAGGATGCCCAGCCAGCTCTCACCCTCCAGTTCCTCCAGCTGCACCTCTCGAAGGCTCTCCTTGCCCAGCGCCCGGGCCACTTCTTCACACTGGCGCCGCCGCAGAGGGTACTCGCTGGAGCCCAGCGAGTGGCGGACGTTGGAATTGGTGATGAGCACGGCCAGCTTGGGTTCTGCCAGCGGCACCAGGCTTGTCTCCAGGGACCTGGCATGGAGTCGGAGTGGGGAGATGACAAGCCCAAGTGTCTGCTTGCCACACCAGGTGGTGGGCACGCTCCACCCAGAAGCTCCTCATGACGAGGTGGGAGGGTACAAGGGGAGCCCCTGACCTGCAGTCAATGAGCAGCGCGTGGCCTTTCTGCCCCAGCAGTGCGATGAGCTGGTCCATGATGCCACAGGGCACCCCTGCGAAGCTGTGTTCGGCCCGCTGACACACCTGAGCCCGGGCAGCTATGGACCCGGAGTCTGCGGCACAGGGGGAGGTGAGGAGGCTGGGGCCCAGGAGG